>NC_028450.1:22276360-22315683 GCF_000263155.2 Setaria italica | reverse complement strand
TTGGAGAGGAGATTTACTCCCGGTTGGTAATTGCAACCGGGACTAAAGGCCCCCCTTTAGTTAAAAACTCCAACCGAGACAAAAAGGAACACCTTTTGTCCCGGTTGGAAGTTTAGTCCCGGTTGGAGGATCCAACCGGGATAAAAGGGTTCACCTTTTATCCCGGTTGGATCCTCCAACCGGGACTAAACTTCCAACCGGGACAAAAGGTGTTCCTTTTTGTCTCGGTTGGAGTTTTTAACCGGGATAAAAACTCATCCCCATTATATACGGCCAAGACAGAGGACTTTCTTCCTCCTCCAGCCCGAGCCAGTCCAGCACATTGACAGAGAGAGCTGAGCTTCACCTACTCTCCAGTGGTGCCAAAGCAACAAGGAAGGTGCTGCCCGAAGTTTTTTCCCTCATTTTCGTGGGAATTTCACTCGGCCAACACAAGTGTTGCGAAGGTTTGCTACTTCATCCTCGTGTTATGCTTTGATTTATGCTTTGGAGATGGAAAGATTATTTGCTACAATGTGATGATGAAGTAGAAAATGGAGAGGTATTTTGAGCTAGAATGTGAGGGAGATTGATGTGTCATATATAGTATGCATTATTGCAGTGGTTTAAAAATGATGCTACCTTGTCTAGACGGTTTATCTTATCAAATTCAATATGGTTTTTTAAATCCATACTTGTTGAACTTGCATACCGTGTTCATTTCGGCGAGGATGTTCTCCGCCGAGCAGCAACGTATGTCAAGAAGGAGGTTCGATTCTACAAGAAAGAGTGGATACGGACATCGTGACCGTGTCCCCTTTTCCGTAGCATCTAACCTCTTTCATGACGAAGTGCGGTGCCGCCTAGCTGAGGACATCCTCGCGAAATGAACACGGTCTTCAAGTTCAACAACTTCTGTAGTGGTAAGGCAAGAATTTTTGTACATAGATGACTTCTGCTACTTGTTGAACTTGCATACCGTGTTCATCTCTCCGAGGATGTTTTCCGCCGAGCAGCAACGTATGTCAAGAAGGACGTTCGATTCTACAAGAAAGAGTGGATACGGACATCGTGACCGTGTCCCCTTTTCCGTAGCATCTAACCTCTTTCATGACGAAGTGCGGTGCCGCCCAGTTGAGGACATCCTCGCGAGATGATCACGGTCTTCAAGTTCAACAACTTATGCAGTGTTAAGATAATAATTTTTGTACATAGATGGCTTCTGCTACTGGAAGAAGTGGCGATGGTGGGGGCGATCGTGGTTCCTATTATGGCAAGGTTCCAATCATAGTTGGCCCTCAGCATAGGCCGAAGAAAAAGAGCGCGCTGGAAAAAGCAATGCTTCGTTATTTGCAGCAACGTCATGAAGAAGCTGTTGCCGCGGGTCAGGAACCTCCTTTTGGTGGTCGTTATGCTCCACCCTCAGTCCCGGGTGTTTCACGTCCACTTAGTACTACCATTTCAGGCGGCACAAATAAACCTAAGGATGAGGTTGGGTCAGCGGAACCTTCGTCTTCACCGTCCAAGGATGCTTAAAGTCCTCCTTGATAATAACCAGTGGATGGCTTGTTGTATTGTATCATGTTGTTTGGGACTTTAATTTAAATATGTGTATTTGGATCTTCATGTTGTTGTATTGTACCATGTTGTTTGGATCTTTAATCGATTTTCACGCGTAATCCATTGTCAAGTGTAATCCATTTTCATGCGTAATACGATGCAGATGGACCGGCAATGGATGTATAATGCAGACAGGCGGAGCAAGGCGTTTATTGATGGCTTGCATTATTTTCTCGAAGTGGCAAAAGCGAACAAGCCAGAGAATGGGTTCGTATGTTGTCCATGCTTCCAATGCAATAACAGGAAGGAGTATTCAAAGGATTCCTTGGGGACTATTCACAGCCACTTGTTTAAATACGGTTTCATGCCTAACTATTTGGTTTGGACCAAGCACGGTGAACTAGGGGTTGTAATGGAAGATGGCGAGGAGGAGGAGGAAGATGACACCATTCCGGACTGGGTTGCAGGCCAAGCTTTTGCAGGTACTACAATGGGCGAGGCTGATGAAGATGAGTTTGCAGAAAATGACCCTACTGATGACCTTGGTCAGGTGATACGAGATGCATACAGAGATTGCGAAACTGAGAAGGAAGCAGCAAAGTTGCAGCGCATGATAGATGATCACCAAAAATTGTTTTACCCAGGTTGCCAGCAGGGCCATAAAAAACTAGGTACGATACTAGAATTTTTGCAATGGAAGGCAAAAAATGGTGTGTCCGATAAGGCATTTCAGGGGATGTTGAACATTGTCAAGAAGATTCTCCCCGAGAATAATGAATTACCGTCCACAACATATGAAGCTAAACAGATTATTTGCCCTCTCGGATTGGATGTTCAGAAGATACACGCATGCCCTAATGACTGTATCCTCTATCGTGGTGATGAATACGAGAAATTGGATGCTTGTCCCGTCTGCGAAGCCCTGCGGTATAAGATCAGGCGAGATGATCCTGGTGATATCGAGGGGCAGTCTCCCAAGAAGAGAGTTCCCGCGAAGGTGATGTGGTATTTCCCTATAATACCACGCTTGAAGCGCTTGTTCAGGAACAAGGCGAATGCTAAGTTGATGCGATGGCACAAAGAAGACCGTAAGGAAGATGAGATGCTGAGACACCCCTCAGATGGGGCACAGTGGAGATCAATTGATAGAACATTCCTAGACTTTGAAAGTGAAGCAAGGAACATAAGGTTTGGTTTAAGCACTGATGGATTCAATCCATTCGGTGAGTTGAGTAGTGGCCATAGTACTTGGCCTGTGACCCTTTGTATGTTCAACCTTCCTCCTTGGCTGTGCACGAAGCGGAAGTTCATTATGATGCCGGCGCTTATCCAAGGCCCAAAACAACCCGGCAACGACATTGACGTGTATCTAAGGCCGTTGGTTGATGACCTTTTACAGCTCTGGAAGGAAGAAGGTGTACGTGTGTGGGATGAGGATAGACAAGAGATCTTTAATCTACGAGCACTGTTGTTCGTAACCATCAACGATTGGCCTGCATTGAGTAACCTTTCAGGACAGACAAATAAGGGATATCGGGCATGCACCCACTGTTTAGACGACACAGACAGCATGTACTTGAAGCACTGTAAGAAGGTCGTCTATATGGGTCATCGTCGATTTCTCCCTGCTCACCACCTGCTGAGAAAGAGCGGGATGCATTTCAAAGGGGCGCCAGACCATCGTAAAAAACCTGCACACCGTAATGAAAAGCGTGTGTTCGAGATGATGAAGGATGTATATGTAGTCTTCGGAAAGGGACTTGGTAGCCAACCTGTTCCGAACGACGATAACGGACATGCACCCATGTGGAAGAAAAAGTCAATATTTTGGAAGCTACCTTATTGGGAAATCCTAGAGGTTCGCAACGCAATAGACGTGATGCACCTGACGAAGAATCTTTGCGTGAACGTGCTAGGCTTCATGGGTGTTTATGGAACCTCAAAAGATACATTGGAAGCACGACAGGACCTGAAAGCCATGGGGCAACGAGATGACCTACATCCGGAAAAGAGAGATAATGGACAGCACTACTTACGTCCTGCCAGTTACACTCTCAGCAAGGAAGAGAAGGATAGCATGTTTGAATGCTTGAATAGTATGAAGGTCCCGTCTGGGTACTCCTCGAATATAAAGGGAATAATAAATATGAAACAAAAGAAGTTTACAAATCTCAAGGCTCATGACTGCCACATGTTGATGACCCAGTTGCTTCCGGTTGCACTGAGGGGTGTTCTACCAGAAAATGTCCGGTTGCCGCTCGTAAAGCTATGCGCGTTTCTCAATGCGATTTCGCAGAAGGCAATCGATCCATCCAAGCTATCAAAGCTACAGAACGATGTGGTGCAATGTCTTGTCAGTTTTGAGTTGTTATTTCCACCATCCTTCTTCAATATTATGACGCACTTACTGGTTCACCTAGTAAAAGAGATTGGTATTCTCGGACCTGTATACCTGCACAATATGTGGCCTTTCGAGAGGTTCATGGCAGTCCTAAAAAACTATGTTCTTAATCGTGCCCGTCCAGAAGGAAGCATCGCCAAGGGATATGGAACAGAGGAGGTGATCGAGTTTTGTGTTGATTTTATTGATTCAATTGACTCGATTGGGGTTCCAACTTCACGCCACGAGGGGAGGCTCCGAGGAATGGGCACCCTTGGAAGGAAATCAAGTTTGAGCAATGATACTGATTTGTTCGACAAGGCACACTACACTGTTCTACAACAGTCATCCTTTGTGTCTCCGTATATCGAGCAGCACAGGCAGATGGTAGCTTCAAAAAACCCGACCAAATCCGATGCTTGGCTTACCCGTCATCACATGGAAACTTTTCCCTCCTGGTTGCGCCAACAACTTATGGGTAACTCTGAGATTCACCCACAGCTTGCCTGGTTAGCCAGGGGACCTGCTACCACAATCGTCAAATTCCAAGGCTATGAGATAAATGGTTACACATTTTACACGAGAGCCCAGGACCAGAAAAGCACGAACCAGAATAGTGGTATCCGCATAGATGTCATGGACAGAAATAATAGCAAGGAGTCGTATTATGGTTTCATACAGGAGATATGGGAACTCGAATACGGACCGCTGTACATCCCTCTATTTCTTTGCAATTGGGTGAAACTAACTGCCGTCATCAAAGATCAGTACGGAATGACAATAGTAGATCTGAGCAAGACTGGATACAGTGATGACCCATTCGTACTTGCCAATGATGTGCATCAGGTGTTCTATGTGAAGGACATGTGCAGCAAACCCAAGAGGAATCCAAAAGAGACATGGGAGCCAAAGTGCCACATAGTTCTTCCAGGTAAAAGAAAAATCGTGGGAGTCGAGGATAAAACAGACCAATCAGATGATTATGATCAGTTTGATGGCATGCCTCCATTCGCCGTTGAAGTTGATCCAAGCATCCTGCTATCCAAAAAAGAGGCTCCGTACTTACGCCGCGATCATGATCAAGGAACTTTCGTGAAGAAGAAATTTTACAACGTTGTATTGTAATGCGTTAAATGTACATGACCTTTGTGTATTAAGTGATACAATTTGTAATTTACCCTATGTATGATTTCATGTGTTATTAAATTCATTAGGTGAAGATGTTTTAGATAAACATGAACATTGTTAACCACATACTAACATGGATTTTTCTGCGCATTGAAATGATTTAATTGAATAATTTCTTGATCACAGCAATGCAGTAAAATAAATATTTTAGAGGCTAAATGAACTGGTATAGAATTAATGATTAATTCATACTTATTGTCAATTTACTCGTTAATTAAATATATTTTTGCATGTACAAAATCTGTGAAGGTTTTGTTTTTCATCCTGAAATGCAGTGAAAAGATAAAATAAAATCCATTTCCAAAAAACAGGCGGGAGAAGAAAAATAGGAAAAAAGACCTTTTGTCTCGGGTGTTAACAGCAACCGGGACAAAAGGCCCCCCTTTTATCCCGGTTGCAAACGGCAACCGGGATAAAAGGGTACGTTTCGTCTCCCGCCCGAACGTACCCTTTTATCCCGGTTGCCAACTGCAATCGGGATAAAAGGCCCCCCCTTTTTATCCCGGTTGGTGACGGGACCCGGGATAAAAGGGTACGCTCCCAGCCCCCCCGGGGGGGGGCCCCTTTTTGTCCCGGGTGCCATTACGAACCGGGATAAAGGGGGGGGGGGGGTTAAAAGGCACTGTACTCCCTTCTACCCCCCGCAGTTACACACACTTAGCCAAATTTTCGCCAAGTCCCGCGCGTTCTCCGCCGTCGCCGCCCGTCCACCTCCCTCGCCGGCCGCCGCCGCCGTCGTCCCCCATTGCGCCGTCGACGTCCCCCATTGCGCCGTCGTCGTCCCCCGGCCGGCGCGCCTCGATCCCCTCCTCGTCCGTCGACGCGCCCGGCCCCCAGCCACCTTGTCGTCTCCGGCCACCGGCTCCATCCTCGTCGCCGGCTCCATCCTCGTCGCCCCTCGTCGCCCCTCGTCGCCGTCTCGTCGCCGTCCCGCCTACGCCGCCGTCGTCGTCGTCGCCTCGGCCGCCGTCGTCTTCGTCGCCTCGACAGCTGCCGTCCTCGCCGCCCCGGCCGCCACCGTCCCGCCGCCCGGCCGCCGCCGTCCTGCCGCCCCGGCCGCCGCCCCGCGCGCGAGAGGTCCGCTGCCGCGCCGGCCGGCAGCGCCGGGAGGGTTTTTTTTTAAGTTAGAAAATTAATTTATATTTTTACGATAGATTTCTAATTTTGAGTGTTAAGCTAGAAAATTAAGTTATATCTGTACCGTAGATTTTTTAGTTAGTTTGTTAAGTTAGATTTTTAAGTTAGAAAATGAAGTTAGAAATTCGTAGAATGCACCACCGTCCCCTCCGCCGTCCCGCCGCCGTGATCGCCGCCGTCCCGCCGCCCGTCACAACCTAGTAGGCACTGCCCGTGGTTCCGGTGAACCGTCCCCACCTCCGCCGTACCGCTGCCCTGACCGCCGCCGTCACAATCTAGTAGGCACCGCCCGTGGTTCCGGTGAACCGTCCCCGCCTCCGCCGTACCGCAGCCCTGACCGCCGCCGTCCCGCCTCCGCCGCCCTGATCGCCGCCGTCACAACCTAGGCATCGCACGTGGATATTGTTAGAAATTCGTAGAAATTCGTCAAAATTCGTAGAAATTTGTAGAAATTCATAGAAATTCGTAGAAATTCGTCAAAATTCGTCAAAATTCATAGAAATTCGTAGAAATTCATAGAAATTCGTAGAAATTTGTAGAAATTCATAGAAATTCATAGAAATTCGTAGAAATTTGTAGAAATTCATAGAAATTTGTAAAAATTCGTCAAAATTCGTAGAAATTCGTATAAATATTCCGGACTTTGTACGATTCATGTTATTTTATGATTTCATTATATACATGTATGATTCCGGACTTTGTAGGACTTTGTACAAATTTGTAGTAAGACGATTTCTATGACTGTCATGTATGATTCCATGTATGTTTCCATCAATAGTTGAAATGGCAGACGATGAGACCGCAAGGTATATCATGGAGCAGATAATCGCTGGTGATGGTAGTGGCGACAACGTTCCACTATCATACACGGATGAAGAGGGCACCCAAGCGGACATGTTCCTCAACATGTCCGCCGATGGGAATGAAGAGCAACAGCCGCAGCAACAACTTGCCCTGGCGGAAGGTTCCGGTGAGGTATATACAACCATTCTTGTATTGTTTCACGCCACCGTTACTACTACGTACTAATTAACGAATCTTGAACTATTAGCCCTCCGGATCGACACAAGGGCAGAAGACCCGAGGTCGTACAAAGGTGATGGAAGGGAGACTTGTCATCACGGAAGTGACAGAAGAGGGCAGGCCGGTTGCTCCCGAGAAAGTAGCAAAGAAGTACGTGAGTCAAATCGGGGCAATCGTCCGGGACAACGTGCCTATCAGCATCAGAGAATGGAAGGGCAGAAGCACTAATCCGTACGCCCTTCCAGAGACAGAAAAGAATATGCTGTGGGAAGACGTGAAGAGACATTTCACATTCCCCGAAGGATATAGTGAGAAGGATGTCAAAGCGTGGATGCTTAAGAAGATGGCTACTCAATTCCAGACATTCAACGCGTGGCCAAAGTTGAGGGACCACTGGGATGCATTTGTTGAATATAAGAGGAGTGAAGAAGGTGTGAAAAAGATCACGACCAACACAGCAAATGCTAGTCAGAAGGGCTACCACCATCATTTGGGGTGAGGTGGGTATGGCTCAGCAATTCCCAAGTGGAGGAAGATGGAACAAGATCTGATCGAACGGGGAATCATACCTGCAGGAAGATGGAACAAGATCTGATCGAACGGGGAATCATACCTGCAACTATTGAATGGCCCGAACGATCAAAAAATTGGTACTACGCTCATGGAGGCTCCCTAAGCCAAGAGGATGGGACGTTGATTTTTAATGACACAATACGTGAGAAGGCCGAACATCTCATGAAGAACATTGAAGATTCTAAGGCTGGGAGGTTGAAGGTGGACCGAGAAAATGATGAGCTCACATTGGCCCTCGATAATCCAGAGCACCCAGGACGTTGCCGAGGGTTCGGGGTGGTTCCGTGGAAGTTCGCTTTCCGAGGCGACAGCGCCTCGTACAGAAGTCGGAAGCGAAGAAAGGAACAGATCGAGGAGAGCTGGCGGCAGATGCTAGAACAAAGAATGATGGATGAAATCAATCGGCGGGTGGCCCACGCAGTTGCGGAGTTGGCCCAATCTGGAGCATTGCCGAATCCTAGCACCGCCAGCCCTTCTCAACGCCTCTTGAGCAGTTGTGCTTCTACAGGGGTCCCCGATACGCAGACGCCCAGGTGACCCGTGGAGGAGCAACGGTTCCCCGTGGATGCCATCACGCAACGGACCTCATGTGAGCTGCATGCACCGGTCGGCAACCTCACTATTAAGGTATACTTATACATAATATTTATGCAATATTGTCAATTGATCCAGGCCTCGAGATCGGAGTTCAACTTGTTTACTTCTGCTATATGTACAGGTAGCGTACGGGAGTGCGTTAGCTACCCTGGCAGGGCAGAGCAGTCATGGCATGGAAATTCCAACAGGCTACGCCAGCGTCTGCGTAGAGCAAATAGTTGATCCCCAGTATGAAGGTCTAGAGCTCGACTTCCCGGGAGGCGACGGGGAAAAGACATTGGCAGATGCGCTTCATGGGATCATTCTATGGAAGAAACGCTACATCATTATTCCCGGCACGGAGCCATCTTCTCAGACCTCAAGACTGCTCCCCGTAGATCCCCAGCAGCGACCTTCTCCTCATACCTCGAGACCGGCATCTCCTGCTCCAGGACCGTCCCTTCCATCCATATCAAGGTCTCCATCTCCACCACATCCTGGTGCTGGGAGCGATGACGACAATAACAACACCCCTCCCCGATCACCGTCGCCGGCACCAAGAGCGGCCCCCTTGAAGGAACCTGCACCACCACTAAAGAAGTCACAAGCACCGCCTCCCAAGCAAAGACAGAGAAAGAAGAAAACAAAGGAGCCTGAAGTGACTCGTAAGGAACGCTTTGAGGCAATGTCTCATGTGGAACAGTGGGCAGAAATCCAACGAGAGGCCAGTGAGTGGTTCAAGAAACAAGCCGAAGAAAAAAAGGCAAGGGAGATGGAGCCACCGCCAGTAAGTCGGCGAGATTTAAACTTTTTTATCAGGATGGAAGAAGGAGCCAAGAAAAGGATACCACTCTTGTCAAACTATGAACGGGCTCTAGTAAAGGCTGATGAAAAGGATAAAAGGAAAGGAAAGTCATCTTCCAGCGGTCCAGTCCCCGACCTCAGCCATTTATCAAAAAAAGATGCTCAATGGGTAAAAGCAATGCCCTTGGATCAACAAGCAAATGTATTGAAGTTCATGGAAGAAACAGGTCTGGGACTTGATGAATGCATAGGGCAAGTTGAGACGCCAACTGCACCGCCCCCTGAGCCGAAGTGGCCTTATGAGCTAGGCAAACCTCTAGTAAAGCCTTCATTGCTACGGAAGCTATCAACAAAGATGTACGCATTCCATCAATGGTACATGATGGCATCCGCCGACTCGAGGGAGATGATCGGCATGAAGGTAAAACCGATAGATTTTCACGGTGAAGGGGAGAAAGTGCTGTGGCTAGACTTCAAGGATATATACGAAGTGTACCATCATGATGCCCTGGACGTCTCTCTGATCAGCGCTTGGATTCTGTAAGTGTCCGTTTATCTCTACATGTAAATTTTGGCGTGCGTCACCGTACTAACTTCATCTTCCATTTCATGTAGGATGCTAATTCAGACATGCCGCCGAGAGGCGTACCTACATATAGGCTTCATGGATCCATCTGTAGTTAACCAACAACAGATACAATTAGCGCCGGAAAAAACCTTTGAGGAAATATACAATTTCCTACACAAACAAACATTCAAGGATTTCATACTACTTCCATACAACTTCAAGTAAGTGTGTGTATACCGTCTACTTTCGATGTCTTTTTCCTTATCTCTACATGTTAGTTAGCTCTAATATGCATGAACATTTTACGCACGCAGCTTCCACTGGATCCTTATTATAATTGAGCCTGAAAGAAGCCACGTCACTGTCTTCGATTCGTTAAGGAAAGATCCGGTGGACTACCAAGAATTGCAAGACATGCTAGGCTTGTAATAATTCTGGACCTTTATCTCTATGCAAAAATTTATTTCCTAAATTTTATCGCTGTTACACTATATCATTCATTATTCTAATCCGCAGCGCATGGAAACAATTCATAAGGACACACAAAGGTCCATTCAAAGAAAAACTTACATGGAACACAGACTTCCCGGTACGTATGCAGTCTGCACATTTATTACATTGTATAACACGAATATTTCATAACTTATTTTTTTCCGCACTGAAGTGCTTAAGACAGGAACCCGGGAATAATCTATGTGGCTACTACATCTGTGAGCACATGCACAGTTTTATGGGACCCAAGGGACCGAAGATGACACCGCACAACTTTAAAGTATGTAAAATAAAACTATTACTAGTTAATTATTTTCTAGCTCCTTATATGTATTTGTTCGTGTAACATTCACAAATTTCCAAATTATAGATGTTAAATATTCAACAAGGACTCTTGAAGGAAGAAAGAGTAGCGGCAATATGTGAAGGTCTCATTGGATTCATAATGGACGAGGTGGTAGATCCAAAAGGAGAATTTTATTACGATGGACGACAATTAGACACTCCGATCAGCAACACCACGACGGGAAGATTGTAGGAAGATACTTTGATTTATTTGTATATATAATACGCGCTAATTATGATCGATTTGTACTAAGCTAGCTGAATTGTGTATATGAATTGTGTATAAGGATTGTGTATATATATAGTAATTGTATAATTACAAATCCCATTCGTTTAAATACTAGTTGATTTCGTTCTAAAAAAATCTCAACTACTAAAGGTTAACAAATTAAAAGGGCCGCGGTACTACGTATACGTGATGCATGCATGAAAAATTCAGGCGTCACGGCAGTGCCATGCAAGCGCCATTTAGTCCCGGTTGGAATCCAACCGGGACTAAAGGGGGACCTTTACTCCCGATTAAAAGACCCGGGACTAAAGACCCCCCCTTTTGTTCCGGTTGGTTTATCCCGGATGGATTTTCGAGAGATATGCACCCTACCAACCGGGACTAAAGGCCAATTCTCTACCAGTGGATAAGCCTTTGACTCTGCAGAATTTGCTTATCACCTGGACATTTTTCTTGCTTTATTAGGCCTCTGTAATTCATTCTACCCCATTAGCCTTTTTCAAAATTCGGGTTTTAGAGCATGTTTGATTTGTAGCCGTGTTTTACCCCAACTAACCTTAAGCAAAGTGTGGCAGCCACAAAAAGTTTGGCTAATAAATTTGGAGCCACACTTTAGGAAACTTTGGCAAGAAAATGACTATATGACGTGTGCATAGGGCTAACAAAATTTAGCGCGCATAGTTGAGGCCTGAACCAAACCCATGCCTAAAAAATTGCGGCACGCCTAACTTGCGATGTGGCACGTTGTAGACATGAACCAAACACACTCTTAATCTTTGAAGACCTAGAGTTGACAAACCTCTCAAGTTACCATCACTACTAGAGAACTCACATTCCATCCGACCCTTTTTATCCTGGATAACTTTGGACCCGGGACTAATGGGCTTTTAGTCCCAGGTCAAAAATCTACCACCGACGGGGGGCTCTTTAGTCTCAGTTGATAATAACAACCAGGACTATTCTTTAGTCCCGGTTGTAACGGCTACTGGTTTGAAAAAAATCTGGCGGGGCGTTTTGTCCTGGTTGGAAACACCAACCGGGACTAAAGGGCCCCCTTTAGTCCAGTTGGAATTACCAACCAGGATTAAAGCCCTCTCCATCGATGGCATGGAGCGGCCTCCTCTCCCTTATCTCCTTGCGCAGGCTTTTCTTATCTCCTCTTCCTCTCCTATCTTCTTCCTATCTTAACTTCTTCCTATATTCTTGCAGACGGAGCGGTGGGTGAGCGGCAGCGGGCGGGCGCGAGCGAGCCGGCGGTGGGCGGGCGGCGGGCAAGTGGCGGCCCGGCGTGGGCAGCGGGCGGCGGGCCGACACTACTAGATTTTTGGGCTATTGCCACGGCAATCATTGCATCAACACAAAATCTGTTGCAATATGTAGGTGTTATTGCCGCCATTATGCAATTCCGTTGCAAAAGATTAATTTTGTCGCAACCATTTGAAAATTGGTTGCAATTAGCTAATTCTATTGCCACATGTGCTTTGCGTTGCTATAATTATTTTTTTTGTTGCAATATGTAAGGGTTATTGTCACGAAATACGCAATGTTGCAAGTAGTAAGCAATATTGCAACTAATTTGTCATGTTGCCACATAGCCCATGGCAACAACAAAAAATATATTGCAATAGATAGGTGCTGTCGCCTCGAGTTGAAAAATGGTTGCGAGTCGCTGAAAACTTTACCACGGTTGTTTTGCGTTGTTATAAAACTTTTTTTTCGTTGCAATATGTAAGGGTTATGTCCACGAAATACACAATGTTGCAAGTAGTAAGCAATATTGCAACTAATTTGTCACGTTGCCACATAGCCCATGGAAACAACATAAAATATGTTGTAATAGATAGGTGGTGATGCCACGAGTTGAAAAATGGTTGCGAGTCGCTGAAAATTTTGCCACAGTTGATTTGCGTTGTTATAAAACTGTTTTTCGTTGCAATAGCAAGGCTTATTGCCACTAAATTCAAAATGGTTGCAAGTCATAAATAGTATTGCTAGCAAGCACATTCAATCAGTAATTTAATATTCTTAATATTTTAGTCAGCTAGACCAACAGATCATGTGCATATTAGTAACTTCTGTCATGCAAGTCTCATAATATATTATACGAACAGTAGAACCGCTCCCCTCCCCAGTCCCAGCCGCTCCCCATCCACGAATGCTTTCCCCAAGATCCGCACCACCCGAGTCAATGAAGGAGTACCATCGCGATGCTAGGGGTCGTTTTGCTCAGGGCAAGAAGGTCATCAAGGTGGGGACGCCGTCGAAGGCCCTCACAGCGGGAGGTGGGGGCCGCTGTGGTGAGGGTTCTTCCTCACGTCGTCCACATTTGGATAGCGGCGTGAAGAGGTGGCCGACCATGCGGTCGGTTTCGAGGGGGTTTTCCCTGGTGAAATCTAAACAGGTCAAGATCAGTGGTGACTCCGACTCCAATTCCAGTGTAGTTATCATTGAGCCCATGACAGTGGCAAACATCATCAGCCTCAACTCTGAAACTGAGTGATTATCTATTTGCCATGGCCTACATGTTAGGTTTGCCAAGGCATGAGAAGAAGATGTGGGTGCTTATCCTCTGCCTAGCTTTTGTAATGGCTATAGTGGAACAAAAGCTATTGTAATGCAAGAAGTGCTACATCAAGTGTTGCTCATTTTCCAGTGACCCCTCGTCTGCAAAGGTTATACATGAGAGCGACCACATCTGAATAGATGCATTGGCATAAGGAGGGACTTGTCCAAGATGGAAAAATGCGGCACCCTGCTAACTCCATGCAATGGAAGCACGTGGATGAAAATTATAAGGAATTTGCTTTGGATCCTCATAATGTTAGGATGGGTTTTGCAATTGATGGTTTCAATCCATTTGGGATGTTGAACATGACATACACTACATGGCCTGTGATCCTAATCCCTTACAATTTGCCTCCTTGGTTGTGTTTGAAACATCCATTCTGGATGATGCCAATGTTGGTACCGGGGCCAAAATCTTCACGAAATAACATTGATGTGTATTTGCAGCCCCTAATTGATGAGCTCAAAGATCTTTGGCTCAACGGTGTTTAGACATGGGATGCAAAGGTAAAGAAGAATTTCACTCTGCGTGATGTTCTATTTTGGACAATTAATGACTTCTCAGCATGTGACATGCTATCTTGTTGGAGCACAAAGGCAAGTTTGCATGTCCATACTACCACAAGGATACTGACTTTTTATGGTTGAAATTTGGTTCAAAGCATTGCTACATGGGTCATCGCCGCTTTTTGACAATGGATCATAGGTGGTGCCGCAACAAGATTAGATTTAACAATCAGGTGGAAACCAGGGAGCCTCCAGTGCCACTGGATGGGGAAGGTGTGCTGCAACAGTATGAAAGCTTTGAGCAAGTGACCTTTGGGAACATGACAAGAAAGAGAAAACAACATGAAGAGGATACTAGATGGCACAATATGAGGAAGAAGAGTATTTTTTTGAACGCCTTAATGGGAAAAGTTGCTTATAAGGCATAATTTGGATGTGATGCACATTGAAACAAATATCTGTGAGAGCACACTAGGAACTTTGCTTGACATAGCAGGTAAATCCAAGGATAGCGAGAAGGCTCGTCTTGACATGCAACATTTGGGTATGAAGAACGATCAACATCCTTTGGTGATGAATGACAAATACACTTTGCCTCCAGTGTTGTACAGTTTGGATCAAGATGACAAGGTATATTTATGCAAATTTCTGCAAGGTGTCAAGATGCCTGATGGTTATGCGTCTAATATCAAGAGATGTATGGATGTGCCGAGGTGTAAGCTTTATGGACTCAAAACTCATGACTGCCAAGTTATATTTTAGAAACTATTACCCATTGTGGTTCGTAACATACTGCCACAAGAGGTTGTTAAACCACTGATTGAGCTTAGTAGGTTCTTCAATGCAATATGTTCAAAGGAGTTGTGCACCGAAGAGTTAGAAAAATTGAACATTTCGATTAGAGAGACTCTTTGTCGTCTAGAGATGATCTTCCCACCAACTTTTTTTGATATCATGATGCATTTGCCAATTCATCTTGCTGAAGAGGCTAAACTAGGAGGACCTGTATGCTATAGATGGATGCATCCAATAGAGAGGTATATACGTACGCTGAAAGGCTATGTGCGGAACAAAGCCTATCCTGAAGGTTCAATAGCAGAGGGATATATACTAGGAGTGCATGACATTTTGCTCTCGCTTTTTGGATGACATGGACACCAAGATTAATCGTCAAGAGCATCATGAAAGCGCGGCAATGAATGAACCACCAGCTGATTTAAGCATATTCAGCAACATTGATTATACTAAGAAAGGATTTGCAATTGAGCAAATTGCTAGGCTAGATATGCAGAGGATGAGGCATTGGATGTTAACAAATTGTGATGAGACTATTCCATGGGCCAAGTAAGTCGTAATTTTAATTTACTTACTTTGAAGTATGCACATACATGTTTTTTTGTTAACTTTGTATTGCCCCCCTTTTCCCTTTACTGTAGTGAGCATATGGATTTACTAAGAAAATAGTGTGTCAGGAATGTTGAACAACGTCGTAGAGATCAATTTGTAAACTGGTTCGAGCGTAAGGTGGGCTACAATTTCATTTAGCTTTTATTGCTTTTAGTGCACGTGTACTTATACATTGTTACAAATAGGCTAATTGACATTAGGATTTTTTTTTATACATCTTGTAGATCAACAAACTTTATGCAGAAGGAAAAACAAGTGATGCCATGCATGAACTTTCTCAGGGACCAGACCATTGGACACGTGTTTTCAATAGGTGCTTCATCAATGGATTTCTATTCAGAACTGCTCATGCAGAGAAGAATCTGATTACACAAAATAGTGGTATTGTTGTGAATGGTGATCCTAATACTGGCAACATCGACTGGTATGGTGTGGTCAAGAAAATTTACACACTAGATTTCCCTACACAAAAGGAAGTCATCCTGTTTCAATGTGACTGGTATGATGTGCCTACTGCCAGTAGCAGCAACGGTAGAGGATTCAATAAGGATAAGTATGGTATTATAGATATCGATACAACTCGATTGCGATATTTAACTGAACCTTACATTTTGGGGACACAGGCTCAGCAAGTGTTTTATGTGAAAGGTTCGAAAAAACCAGATTGGTGCATTGTAATTAGAATGAACCCCAGAAATGTGTTCACCATGCCCGAATCAGATAACCAGGAAGAAATTGATGTTGATTCACTTGATGTCGGAGTGGGAGATATGATCGATTCGGGCACACAGGAAGAGTTGACAAATTGGACTAGGTCAGGCATTGAAGGTGTCACTGGTGACGCTTCTGTTATTCAAAAGGCACTTGTTGAGTCCGTACCTGAACCAAGAACTATTGGCTTAGCAGATGAAGAAGAAGAAGACGACACGGACGACTACATCGATGATGGATACGTTGCACCTGTGAATTCTACTAAGGAAGTAGAGGAGGATGTGTTTTTTGTTTAAGTGTCATAATTTTTAACACCTAAGTTTGCAAGTAATGGTGAATCTGACAAGAGAATAAACTGATAATTGGGGATTTGGCGGTACCATATGGATGCTGCCGTCGTCGGTGACTTGGAGTTGAAGAAGTCGGTGGAGGTCACCACAACCCACAAAGGCTCAGCGAAGGTCACGTGCGCGAGTCCTCAGCCCCCACGGCGGCCGGCGACCTACCCGTTCCTCAGCGGCTGGCGACCTGGCAAGCCCGTTGGTTGCAGAAGGAGCCGGGGTGGCGCAGGATCTCTGGGCGGTGCGATTTGGGGCCTGTAGGGGTGAGGAATGGAAGAGGGGGTTCGTGGTAGGGCAACTGATTAGGGATGAAGCGAGCGAAATGGAGCTGATTTCATAATGGGCCAGCACACTTACGAAAACTGGTGTGCCAGCATTCATGGCCACAATTTTTAGTACCACCTCTCTCACGAAGAAGCTCCTTGCCTTACTTAAAAGCAGAGGCGCACAAGCAGCGTCGAAATCTTCTGACCTATCATTATTTCACCATCTCATTCGCTACCTGACTACTTGCTCTTGCTGGACTCGGTTGGGTTCCCTCTGAGGTTGAGCCTTCGGTTGGGCTGCCTTTAAGGTTGAGCCTGATCGGGCCCCTTTAGTAATAGTCCTTTTCTTTAATTTCATTTTTTATTTTCATCTAAGTTTGGAACTACATATATTGTGCATTTGGTTAGGCCTTTTTTATATTTTCATTTAATGCTACATTCGAACTACATATTTCCTTCATTAGAACATTAATATTTGTTGCGCGCCACTATAGTTGGCAACAGGCGTTAAAAAAAGATCACCATGAACAAGTGGAATGCATATGCTAGTTAACACGTTGAATAGGAGATCAATCTTCATTAACCACAAACATAGTTCCAATACTACAAGTTGAGCCAACCAATCATGGACATCATCACGCAAAAGCAAAAGAAACGCAAAAGCTACGCTAATTCACAGCTGCATACAAAGAGAGAATTAGTTATCTATCCCCATTCTCTTTTCGAACGCCACAATTTCATGGCGTATCCTGCAGTCCTCGCTGCAAAATAGCGTAGCTTGTGCCCAGCCCTTAACCTTGCTGTAGTCACCTCCAGCACACAGGAAGTCATCGCGAACTGGTGCTGGTGGAAGCGGATCACCATGCCTGCGCCATGTAACTCTGGTGACAAGGTAGGCAGCCTCCTCGCGGCACACCCAGCAGCCATCGTTACGCAGCTTCTTTGGGCCGATGCTCTCGCTCGCCGCCGAACCATCCTCACATTCGACGTGATGGATGTACATCTTCACGATGTCGTCGTCCACGGTGCCACCGTTGTTCCTGTACATCATCAGGGTGAACAAATAGGCCCCCACATCGTGCCCACCCGGGCGGCGTGGAAGAGCTCATGGAGGGGCGGTGAAGAAATCTACTATCCCGGTGAGGGTGCAAGCCTTCAGGTTCCCCACATCAACCAACAGAGGGAGGAGGGCATAGTACCTGTCCGGCTCGTTCCACTCCATATCCTCCCAGAACGTTCTGAGCAATGCCATGCGCCATCCGACGGAGGGGTCGCCGCACGCATGGCGCATGACACTGCAGGTCGCCCGTAGCTTGCCGAGGTCATCCATGGGCTGGAAGGAGGTTGCAGCAACGTGCTCGGCGATCTCAGTGACCAGCTCCATAGGGAGATCTGCCAGCGATCGGCATTGCCTCGACGCCATGAATGCTGGAGAGGTGGAGGTTAAGGAAATTGAAGGGGGAACGCTGAAGAGGCGGAGGGTACAGGAGGAGTTATTGGGAACTGCCGAAGAGCCCGCAGAGGAGACGGGGAGATAAGGAGGCACTGCCGTTTCTCGGATATATATGGCAGGCGACCATCTGAGCGGGAATAGGGTTTTCGATTTCTGCTTTCACCCGTGCGGGTGACATGCGGGTCCCACCTATGATTCAGATCTTTAACTGAGCACTAAAAATCGTGGATCTTTAATTTCATGAGGCACTAGATTGTTGATAGTGTTCGGAGGGGCCTCCGATTTCAGTTTTGTCCCGGCTCGGGCCCTCGATACTCGGGACCGGCCTGGTAGTTGCATGGTGACTTGTTTGGCTGCTGCACCTGCGCCTGCCAGGCCAAGCAGCTGCCGCAGCAGCAGAAGCTGCAGCACAAGCTGAAATGTCCCAGGCTCCTCGAAACTCGCTACTGGCAGCCCAGCACTTTACCTGACACATAAAGCTTCTTCCTTGCAGCACTGTGCTGAAGGACTGGTTAAAGGGTAGCTTTGCATGGTGAATCGGCGCAAGCAGCGAATGGACTGCTGGGTAATAAACAGGCTCTCCATGGGGAAGATGCGCGACTATGCGAATACTGACCTACCACTTTGACCGTACCGCTGAGCCACTCACACGGATGGCCAACATGCCTAGCACTGCGTATAAGAGTGCTGGGTAATTTACACATCACGTTCAAGTGCTTATAATTGCTAACATGAAACAAAAAAAAATACAGCATATGACGTTAAACAATCAGATACCTCTAGTCTGCTAACATGAAACTATTCTTAGCACTTAGTACAAATTTCTACAACCAAATCAAATTATGTTGCATCTAATCATTACATTGGTACAAGTCAATCTGGAAGCCACCATGAAATGCACCATACTCTAGGCCACGTTGGAAGGATAACCTGCTAACATGATAGTGTTGCACATAAATCGGGCCCCTCGAAACTCACGCTACTGGCTGCAGCTGCAGCGGCACAGCAGCCCAGCACTGTAGTACCTGCTGATTCGTACACTGGCTGTGGGTGAGCAGCAGCAGCTTCAGCTGCTACAGCCAGCTGTGCCGAACATGACTGCCACAAATAGCAGCAGTACTCGCGCAGGATGCAGGTAGGGTGGCTGCCTTTCTGCCCATTTGGCCATTTGTCCGCAGTTGCATCTATCGCAAGCTTATGTACGTTTGCAATGCTCAGCCGGGAGAGGCAAATTGGCTCGCTGAGCCTGGCAAGGATTTTCTTGCTCTAGCAGGCTAGCTTGCCTAGCAACGTATAGTAGAAGTAAGGTTTTAGAGGCACTATCAAACACACATATCCTTGCTCAGTAAACCTAGGCAAGGTTGGGCAACGATTGCAAAGTGCGCTTGCTCTCCTCTCTAGTACCTTGCCTTTCCCCCTTCAAAATAAGTGGAGCCGTGGCGGCCACATGCACACGCGCGCATGTGGTCATAAATATCGGAGGCCGGAAACGTTGCACATATATGTGGAGAGTCGATAAAGTATCTCAAGTTTCTTGGAGAGTCAAAGTATCCCAAATTACTTGAGATGCTTTGACTCTCCAAGATTCTTGAAATGACTTATAATTTGAAATAGAGGGAGTACTATCTTAAGTTATATATGCTTATTGTGTGCCACACTATCACCAAGTAGACCATGTATATATACATACATACATACATACATATATATATATATGTGTGTGTGTGTAGGGATGAAGCAATGAGAATAGTGATTACTATATTGAACACATAGCTCAAATGTTCCAATTAAACACACATGAAACATATGCGGAGGTGCAATGCAAAGTGGAAAACTATGTGGTTACTAACTAAATCTATTACAACTGACTAAAGATTAGCACATGTTTACAGATAAGTATTGTGTTACAAATTTTTAATTGTTAGGTATATCTCCTATCTTTTATATAAACTTTGAATACTTATAATATACCTCTAGAAATTAGTAATTAGTCCATATGGGAGTATATGTTGATGGACTAGTTTTGTTAATAGTTGATCAGATAATGTATCGAGGTATACCAAAACTAGTCACAATGTGGTCCAGAACAAACTAAAAAAGGCATGGTAATCATTTGTTTTCGTTATTATGCTTTAAAAAAAAGAAACACCGCCTCCTTCTTCTCCCCAACCAATTTTTCCCGCTTGCCCTGCCCAATTTTTCCCCATAGCCCCACCCAAATAACCCTTCCATATTTACCAAACCACATCTACTAAAAGTCCGGCGCCATCAATCACGTTTCCTTTACGTACGTGGGGGAGAGGGGGGCGCCGAATCTCGGTTCCTTGTCGAGATGGCAGCTGAAGACGAAGATAGGAGGCCGAGTCCTCCCCACACCGCCGACGATCAAGAGACGAATACCGCATGGTCTTTTGATCATGATGAGTTTTTGTTTGAACCTCCCCGAACCAGGTATGTTTTATGAGGCTATTGCAAATCCAATCGAAATTTGCATAGGGTTATAGTCCTATCTGATATTAGATGATCTAGATACATGACCAGGGTTATAGTCCTATCTGATATTGGATGATCTGGATACATGCCTAGGGTTATAGTCCTATATGAAATTGGAAGATCTGAATACATGCTTAGGATATAGTCCTAGGGTTATATATAGTCCTCTCATGAATATATATATACATATAGGTTTGATTAATATTCCTGCATGCGTAATAGTAAGGACATTACCTTGGTCAATGAATGCTTGCATATAGGTTTGATTGTCAATTTGTATGCTTATCACTACTTGATACTTTTGTTGAATGCATGTATGTTTTTGTATACCTCTCTATGTGATTACATAACTATGTTCGAATTGTGGTTGCAGACTCATTGGTGAGACATGGCGTGTAATTATCACTTGCATCGGGGAACCTTTGGGTCATGAAATTGCCCAGTTCACTTGTGATAGGGCTAATATCACATTTTTAAACTTGGTTTGTATAAAGTCAAAGGTCGGCTATTGTGGACGTGCCTTCTTGTAATATAAGGAGCGATGTGGCAAGAACACAACAAGCCTTGTCCCACTTGATTATGACCACCAAATCCCAGCCATGTTACAAAGCAATTCAAAAGAAAGGAAAATCAGGATCCTGCTAACAAGGGATCAAGAGACTAACTTGCAGGTAACCATAACTCCCTTGAAGCGACGAAGGGAAACAACTACACATGGACCAAGGACAGAAGAACAAATTGATGCTTACAAGATATGGCTTCAAAACCTGCAGCAGGATCAACCAGACACAGGTAGGTACAATTCCTCCGGTCACAATTTATATAAGCTATGTGTCGGATTATCCATTGCACTTACATATTCGTTACGTGCAGAATTTAAAGATAATTATAGGGACGAAACCATCAAGACATATAAAGAATGGTTAAGGCGTAAAGAGTATCTTCAAGACATTAGTAATTTCTATTCATTCACTCAGCACTCAAATATAATATTACTTGTGTGATCAAAAAATGTTTAGATTGATGGATCCATTGTATGGTATGTAGTATCTTATTTAGATCAGGATGACAATGATGTTGAAAACCTTCCTAATGACGAAGGTCTTGCTAGCATGGAAGCAACGCCAACACATAGGCCATCTCATGCTCGGCGTGATAAAAAAGCGAGAAAAGTTGTGTTGTGCATTGTAATTTTTTTAATGTAATCTTGATTGCTGCAATTATCTGACTATTTTTTTACTTAATGAATTCATAGGAGATATCACGGAGCAGTGCTGGACCCGGCAGCAAGCAGCATCAACGAAGAGCTTACCAAGCCACGCCTCGAGAGGGTCACCACTCGGTTGGTAGATCCTCCCCCTGTCCCAACACCTTCCTCTCAAACCCCCTTGGAGGGAGGAGGGGATTTTGATTTTGACATTACAATTTGCGAGACTTTCATATGATCATATCATTATAATCAAAGGCAAAGGACAGATGTACAGCTTCCTCGGTGGTCCGGACTGCGTTTTTGATGTGGATCCTCTGTCGCTCAGTCTACCGCGCGCGGGCAAGCCAAATTTTTCTCAGGCGCGCCAACGTACCAAATATGGTAAAACTTGTGGGTGTTGTACTAATTTTAAGTAAGATCTTTGTGGGCAACGAACCAAAGCGCCTAGTGTTGAGAACCCGTAAGCCGTAAGAACCACGGGAGGAGACTATCCCGAGCTTTGTTCTAACTAGGGGCTGTAGCTATTGGAACCCAAGTTTCAGTGACTCTAATAGTTCACCACTCCAATCGGCGCCCATTGCGAGAAATTTCGTTGAGAACTCGTATAAATCCTTGCCGGTTAGTTGCATCGTTTGATTACATGCGTGCCATCAATGCTTTGCGAGAAGTATCATGCTTCATGACTCTGATGTGGGCTCTTTTACTCATCTTTCGGATTTGCGCCTTAAAAGGCCTAAACAGCAAAGAGCCCAATTGCGCCCCATGTTCAAACTTGGTTGGGCTGTCTGGCTTTAAACGCTTGTTGCCCGCGGAAATCCTATCCATCTTCCGGAAGTGGATAGAGTTACTAACTTCCATTGTTTGAGATCTATGCAAGAAATGAGATCCGTCAGATCTGCATAAACCCCTAGCCCTGTTGCTGCCTCCCACCATGCACTAGCTCCTGTTGCTGCCTCCTGCGCAGCTGCCCCCGAGCGGGGCCTGCCCCACCTCCGCGCCGTCGCTGCGGCCGCCGCGCGTACGTGCGCCGCCACCCGGCACTGGCACCATCGCGGCCGGCCGTGGCGGTCGCGCGCTGTCCTGCGCCACCACCCTCGCCAGCCACCACGCGTGGGCTAGCGTGCCGCCGTGGCTCCCGCGCGGGCTTCCAGTTGCGCGCCGCCACCAGCCGCCGAAGTTGGAGAAAAATGTGCGGAAAAAATGTTGAAACAAATTTTTCAAAAAAATGTTAGAACTGAATTTTTTAAAAAATGTTGGATCAACTTTTCTCAAAAAGATGTTGGTTCAATCTTTGTTGAAAAATGTTGAGGTTCAACATTTTACATTTTTGGAAAAATGTTGAGGTTCAACATTTGTAAAAAATATAGGTTCAACTTTTTCAAAAAATGTTGGTCAATATTTTTAACCATTAAAAATGTTGAATGGACCACCATCAGTTAGGCATCGGTGACTTTAGAACGGAAATATAAGTTAGGCTTTGCTGGGTTTTATAGTTGAATTAACCATCTTCCGGAAGACATATAGGAGCCCTGTTGCAAAACTATGCCACCATGCTCTGCAGATCCTACAGCTCGTTCCGCCAAAAAAAAAAAAACTACAGCTCGTTTGGAGCCAGCTCGTAGCAAAAGTCAATTGATCCAAGCAAAACGAGCTAACACATTGTGAGCTTTTTATCCGGCCCATCCTAATTACAACTATCCATATGTCAAAGTCGACTCAAATTTTAAGTCGTTTGAGTCACATGGCATTGATGTAGCAACATGATCAGTAAAAAAATAATAGTATTTGAATTTTTAAAACTATACATGTCTTTAAAATTATTACCTAAGTTATGGGGCGCGTTTGCACCGATGTCTGGCTTCATGAAAAGGACAACGTCAGCATGCAATTTGCATCGGCAGACGCGGCACAAAAACTATATATGTGCAGGTTAATTTTGACGACAGATATGCAATTTGCAACGTATTTTACCGGAGTGAAACCTCACTGTCACCACGAGGATCACGAGCCCGCCAACTTGTGCACTATAATGAGGCAACATGCATGATTTCATAGCTTTGCGCCGGGAGAACCCAGCCGGCCTCGGATAAAATAAACAGGACCTATACGGCTATACTAGCCCTACATGCTGAGAGGAGATGTAAACATTTCAGAGTTTGTGGAACTAACAGATCAGCAACCGACAGTACTTCTTACCGAAGTTACTTTTTATTTGGTGCCAATGTGGATGCTTGCGATGTGCCTGATCATTATTGATCTAATTAATTAATGTAAGAGTGATCTTGTTCAGCTTGAACCCAAAACCGTCACTGTTATTGACCAACTAAAGAATGTCTTAGTATGGACGAGATCATCACCGGTTCTCAACATTACTAATAACAACTATATTTTAAAGAGTCAAATCTCAAGAGATATAAATAATTAAAGTGTTTAATTGATCACAAGCAAATCCGAGTTTTATGATAATATAGAACAAGTTGAACTTTTCTATTCACTTTGTGTTCAGTACACGGATATTTGTGTAAAAGGCAACATTGGTTAAACAAGCTAGCATAATAAAGTTTAACATACGCAAAACATAATTAGACATAAATTGGATAAAATATTTCAACATGTGCGCCGAACAATAATATGTGTCTTCCCACATGAAAATCGCATTCAGTTGCCCACAAGCTTCATGCTTCGGCCTAAGACCCAAGGCACAGACCATGAATAGCCTAATGCAACATTGCTTCATATGCTGTGTGGAATAGTTCATGTATTGTGTTAGCTAGCTAGTTTGTGTGGTTCAGGTTATATTATCAGAACTCAAGTGCTTCATTAAAACCCTAAAACCTTATGAATAATTGATCGAGATAAAATGGTGAATATATTTGTAAGCATAAATACACATCATAATCGGAACCAAAATCGGACATACTTCGGCACAATCTGTGATATGACAAAATTTCTCGGGAAAGTTTCCATTATACTCCGTATTGATCAAGGGGGCGTTTGGATGCCACGGGCTAAACTTTAGCCCTGTCACATCACACGTTCGAATGCTAATTAGGAGGATTAAATATGAGCTAATTATAAAACTAATAGCAGAACCCCTAGGCTAAATCGCGAGACGAATCTATTAAGCCTAATTAATCCATCATTAGCGAATGGTTACTGTAGCACCACATTATCAAATCATGGACTAATTAGGCTTAATAGATTCGTCTCGCGATTTAGCCTAGGGGTTGTGCAATTAGTTTTGTAATTAGACTATGTTTAATACTCCTAATTAGTGTCCAAACATCCGATGTGACAGGGGCTAAAATTTAGCCCCTCCTGGCCAAACACCCCCCAAGTCATGGTCGTCATTACGTAACAATGCAACTTGAAGCTTTCCTATAGCTAAAGCTATAATGGCTACATGCCTGTGCCTAGCTAGCACTACTAGGGAAAGCGCTTTCAGTACCGATTTCTAACCCCCCTTTAGTACCGGTTGTGTAATCGGTATTGCTACTTCGGTACGGACCTTTAGTACCGATTGTTTATACCAACCGGTACTAAATTGGCTACCACGTCGGTTGGTATAAATATCTTTTCTCATTTTCTTTTCTATTTCTTTATTCTATATTAGTATTTCCTATTTATTTCGTTTACGTATACTAGTTCTTATACGCTAATATATATAGTTGTATTTATCTATAATATTACATTTGATATAATATTATATATATAGACATCTTCTACCTTCACATTTATGAATAATATTACATTGCATCAACACTTGAAGTTCAACATTTGGATCAACTATTCTGAACCCGAGTCCTCACGATGACACAGATTTGATCCATCATTATGGAACTTTCCCGCTGGATTTACTACCTTGTCCAGAAGAAATCCATTGAGTTATTCTTGAAGTGCCCCGATTTTTTCCGTCTCAAAGAGTGCTTCCTTTGTGTCTCTCATCTGTGTCATTGACAAAGGTTATTATATAGTAGGTCAATAGGTCTGCATAGAACTAATTTATTGTTAAGAAATTTGTATACGCACTCTAAATTCGTGGTGGATTATACGCTTGGGACCTACAAAGCCATGGATGAACTCACATACGTAGTATCCGCATAAATTATTCCTCGGATTTTATCTCAAATGCTACATATATGGCAAAAGAAGTTATGAAATATTTGTTGTGTTCAAGGAAGTGTCATGAGATGTAGAAATTCAACACATATCGGGAATTCAGGCTTGAAATCAAGTTCCTCCTTGAATTCACCTGCGTGATGTCGACGGAAGTGCGCTGCTTTAAGAATTTCTATGAGGTTTTTGTATTGACCTCTTGATTTCCTCAAAGAGTCCATGATATAGACCACGCTTCAATCAACTGCAATAACAAGGAGTATCCAGTAGAAGTTGTACATATATGCATAGCTAAAGCTAGTTAGTTTTATATTTAATTGCTAGTTCGAAAAAGTTGTATGGTAGAAGTATGTATTTCTTATAATGTTGGTTGTATAGGAACTTATATATGTTCTTCGAGGTCCGATTTGATCTATCTCTTATAGTTGACTCATTTATAATATATGGATCCATAAAGTCGATGTCATTGTATCCTTTCCTCGTTTATAATATCTGGATCCATAAAGTCGATATCATTGTATCCTTTCCTCTGGCAAGTTTAAATCTCCATCCTGCATGATACAAAATCAAATAGGAGTTAAGACATTGCATAATAAGTAGAGCGGGGATTTTTGAAGTTAGAGCAAATTAAAAATTTATAGAACCCAGGAGCTAATAAATGACTTGTCAAGTGCATCTTGATTGTAAAGAAAATAGAGTTCTTCCAACGGCACATTTATATTGTCTTCCCCATGGAAATAATGTTGATTTCCAATCCAAACTTCCAGCATGAGTAAACCATTGGCTGAAGCCTCCATGTACCATTGGTGCAATTTGTATATCTTCGTTGGAAGACAGTCCACCAACTACGGCCACACAAGCGGTTTCCCTAACTCAAATTTCTATTTAGTAGCCTCAGGGTACTTTGGGACGTGATCTGCCCCTCAAAGTTGAGCTGGGGGTGAGATTTGTATCTTTGGCAGCAAATAGAAGCAGGTTCCTATGAAACTCTGAAAGCACCTAGAGCAGGACAATCGATTGGTTGGATTGGGTTCTGAGGTGTGGAATACTTGACCTATTTTTCTTCTTCTTGTGAAAAGTCTTTGTTATTGAGTGGTCATAGTCAAGGGAGGATGAAGTTTCTAACCTTTAGAACACTTGAATAAGTGAAATCCCTATGAAATGGTCAAAAATCCGACAGCACCTCTCCTATTTCACCATAAATGGATGACGCTTGAGTTGGAGGAAATGGCTTAGGTAGGAGGAAGAAGACACCTAATTTATAGGAGGGAAGTTAGTACCGGTTGGGAGGTCCAATTGGTACTAAAGGTTACTCATTAGTACTGGGTGGAGGCTCCACCCAGTAGTAATGGGTGCCTTTAGTATCGGTTGGAGCCCCCAATCGGTACTAAATGGGGTCATGGGCGGTTCCTGGAGAATTAGCCGTTAGACCCAGTACTAATGCTCACATTAGTACCAGGTCAAAAACCAACCAATACTAAAAGCTAAGACCAGTGCTCAATTTTCCAGTAGTGTAGGTAGGTAATGTACAATACCACATTCATTTTATATATTAATGTAACTATCAACTATCAAGTGCCCATATATATTCCTTCAGCTAGCTTGGCGACCACCCAATGGTCCTTCTATATTCATTAATATATTTCACACTCATAAGGTCGATCTGCATTCATGTATAGCTAATAATAGGAAATGGGCTATAAGTCAATTGTCCATGTACTGGGAGAAAACTCGGTACTAATCCCGATTGGTAGGGTGAAAATCTCCCGAAAACCAATTCAGGATAACACAATCGAGACAAGAGGAGGTGTCTTTTGTCCCAGTTCAGACCCGGGACAAAAGACTTCCTTTAGTCCTGGATGGTAATACCATTACCAACCGGGACTAAAGGGGATAAATGGTTTTGCAAATAATATGAAAAAAAAATAAATCCCCATGGGGTCCCAGGAAGCTCCCACACACGCACGTCACAAGTCACGTAATTTTCACACAAAATATGCGCGTGCGCGGTCCGTGGGATTCGAACCCACAACCTCAAGCCTTGTGCGTAGCTTTCTTGCTATCCCACCTACACACCACATCTAACTATATCGGGGATGCAATCCTTTTGTACTAAATCTTGGGGGACCCTTTTATCCCGGTTTGTAATACTGACTGGGATAAAAGATCCCATTTTATCCCGGTTGGTATTACAAACTGAGATAAAAAGTTTCGAGAGATTTAGCTCTTTTTTAAGCCACCCGTGGGGGACTCTTTTATCCCAGTGTGAAACACCAACCGGGATTAAAAATCCCCTTTTATCCCGGTTGGTATTACAAACCGGAATAAAAAGGGTCCGAGGGCTTTAATTCTTTTTTACCCATCCGTGGGGGCCCTTTTATCCTGGTTGGTGTTTTCAACCGGGACAAAAGACCTCATTTTATCTCGGTTGGTGTCGTGAGATTTAGTCCCGGGTGGTAACACCAATTGGGATTAAAATAGTGACATTTAGTCTCGGTTGGTCTTATCACCCGGGACTAAAAGGTCCCTCACGGGTAGCTGATTTTTTTATCCGGGACTAAAGGGTCCCCCCACGGTGGCTGATTTTTTACCCGGGACAAAAGGACGCCTTTAGTTCCAGTTGCAAATACTAACCGGGAGTAAAGCTCCGTGCACCCCCTTTTCTCTCGGGCCTATATTAAGTCGGAATTAAAAGGAAGCGCATCGAAAATCAGTTGGCAGTTATCTCAATCCTTAAAAGAATGCAATACCTCGACAGCCATACCAAACACACACCTGAGTGTTAGCGGTTGCGAAAATAAAGCTAGTTCAAGGGATGATTTTTTTAATGATTATTGTCTATTACTGTAATTTAACGTTGATCCCTGATGTAGCTGATAGCTCAAACAACGTACATATGAAACTATACAACTCAGTTACATACAGTCGTTGGAAGAAATTAAATGGTTTGTTTGTGGTTACAATCGTATACAGTCAGAAACATAGCTTCAAACGCGATGATTTCACGAAGGGCATAGCAACCTAAGCAATTAAAAAAAATCGAAGCTGTTAATTAATGATGTTGCATTGCTAAATGATCTGTTTTCCCTTTCTTTTCACAACTCCTTGCAATGAGTTGTATGGAAATATAGTAAAGCCACAAGCATGCGGATGGTGCAAGCAAGATTGGTCAAAACTAATAATAGGTAAACTAATGAAGAAACAAGTGAGAGGCGATGTTCATTGATTGCCAGATTAGAAGGTCTACAAATGTACAAACAGGAGCAAGTTCTTTCGATATGTTTTTTTGTTATTTTGATATATGGTGGTACACGTGAAATAATATTAATTATTAAGTAATGGTACAAGATCTCTCAGGCATTTATAGGTACATGTTTTAATTGCTCGCGTAAAAAAAAGATGTCATCCTAGAACTCATAGCATCATTAAACTTAATGGACTTTTACAACTAATATAACAACAGTAACTGATGTTTCATGCATAGTGTGTAGAAGTCATATTAGTAAGTTTTTATGAAAAACACTCCAAATTTTTGTTAATTAATCTTTTGCCTTGTAGTAGAGAATAATTTAAGAAGGTGAAGGCTGAAATGAAATGCCACTATGATTTTATTTTTACTTAAAATTTAGTTTATTGTTGAAATACAACCTTTTATACATTTGAACGATAAGTGTTCCCAATTGGCCCTACCTTATTGCGATAGTCTTAAAACTCTTGCAGAAACTATATCCGACTACAATTATAGCATTGTATCTGATAGAGCACTACTCATGCTCCAACTCTAGATAGGAAATTTTTGCTACTCTCAAGATCCAGGATCCTCCCCATTACCACACACATTTTCCGACTGACTGTTGAGGCACTGGCAGCGAAAGAAGGCTTGGAGCTGGCGGTGGATGTGGGCTTGGAATATGTGGTGTTTGAAATGAATTGCTATGGCTTGAAGAATACATTGGGGTCTACTGATGGATCTCGCTGCTCGATAGGTAGCCTCTGGCATGGCATCACGGAGCTTAGTAGGAGTTTTTTCTTTTCTTTTAGAATTGTGTGGGTTCGTACAAAAGCTAACTTGATGGTATACTCCTGTGCGAGTATGGTGTCGCCTATCGAACGATCTTGCTTCTGGCTAGACGCTATTCCAAACTAGCTCATGGGATTAGCGACTGGTGATTGTATTCCTGCTTCAGCTTCAGATTAATAAAAGCTCTATGATGCTTAAAAAACTCTAGATAGGCAAATTTTGATACTCTCGAGATCCAGGATCCTCCCATTGCAACACACATTTCCGACCCCAAGCAGGCTCAGGAACACGAATTTAGTGAATGTCTGCTTCATGGAGAGGATTTAATAATTTGTCGTGGTTGAAAGTGCAAGCATGGTTTAGAAATTCTAGTTTGTGAGAGCATCTATAACGGTTCGTTGACAGGAAGCTGAGGCCTATTAGGCTGCCTTTCAATTCTTATCCCTTTTTCCACGAATGCTTGTTTCTCTCCGTTCTCCACACATAGGACCACTTGCATGTTTAGCTCTTTAAGCTAATCCCAATGGAGAGTTTCATTTTGATATTTCCAAGATAGCCACATAAGCAACATGAAAATAAAATTATGTTTGAAACTACCTCTACAATGCAAAATTTCATGGTGTAGTTTCATATGCACTACATGGAAGACACAAATTATGTTGGTAACTATGCATACATAGTTTCATCTAGATGAAACCCTTATTACCTCTCTCCTCATTAACTCACTGCCACATCATCAAAAATATTGACATGGTATCTAATTAATGTGCATGAAACCTCGATAAAACCTGCACTGGAATTAGTCTTATAGTCTATTGAACGTGGAAGTCCTCTACCGTTTTTTTTACTGTCTATATACATGCTTTTTGTACTGTCTATAACATGCTTTTATGTATATAAATGAATGTGCAGTTGCGCACGGTTGCGCGCAGTTCCCAATTGGCTTCTTGAAAATTACGTGGAACATTGAGAATCGCTCAATATCTGGTCATGTATGTGGAACATGCCATCATCGTCATGATTCAATTGAGCTGTCGCTTCTAGTGTGAAGCATGAGAGCAGAGAATTGGAGGATCACGACAGAGCTGGCCGAGAAAAGAGGCATCTGTGCAACTATGTACCTCGCCAGGCCAGGCCTATTGAAATTTCACTACATTTGAGCCATGGTATGATAATGTTCTGTCCAGCTGTCTTGTGTGGTTCTGGTTCTCTGGAAAAGCAAGTGTAGTTATTGTGTGGTGAGGTTTGTCACCGTGCTGTATCGTAGGAGTAATTCGGTGCGCCGATTGATATATATTGTTTCTAGTGTCATGGATTGCTAGGGTTCCTCATTGTTGTCATCGTTGGATGAGATCTTTGTGTTCTTGTACCCCGCCGCAAGATGTTTAGTTTGGCTTGAACGCCTATGGTTCCACTAGATATTTGAAATCATCTCAGGAGCTTCTCCTATATTTTTTTTCTTACTTGATTGAAATTAACGGTAGATCTAAAGACGACAAGCTAGTGTGTCGCATGGTGCAAACAGTAGATAGACTTCCAGCCTTTGTCAACATTCTCTGGTCCCTGTCGACACAGGAACCGAATCAACGTGCCCTTGTTGCGCGGATGCATGGATCAAGTTGGGCGTTTCGCTATCGGGTGTGGACGGCGCGCAGCTATCGTTTACTCTGAGCCCACCCAACAAAAAGGCGCCGCAACGTGTTCCTCGTTTTGGGACCTTTCAATATGGCTCCTAAACAAAGGACGTAAAACCAGCCACCACAGAAATGCAGGTGTTATTCTTCCCATATGATAACAATTTAGAGGGTGTTTTTTTCTATCACATCCAATGTTTAGATACTAATTAAAAGTATTAAATATAGACTAATTACAAAACCAATTGCACGGAGGGAGGCTAATTTGCGAGACGAATCTATTAAATCTAATTAGTCTATGATTTGACAATGTGATGCTAGAGTAAACATGTGCTAATGATGGATTAATTACGCTTAATAGATTCGTCTCGTGAATTAGTCTCCATCTGTGTAATTAATTTTATAATTAGCTCATGTTTAGTCCTTCTAATTAGCCTTCGAATATTCGATGTGACATGAATTTATCTCCAATGCAATTTGAAAGCAGGTTGCCTTCCATGATCGCGAAAATGTTGGATGCATACATTTGGCAGTAGCGTGTCTTTGGCAGCAACATGCAAGCAGTGGATCTCTCGATACGACATCCAGCTGTTCGGACGCTCACGGTGACCTCTGAAAAAGAGGGCTTTTGACAGGTATGGGATTTTTAGTCCGGACTAAAATTCATGTCACATCAAATATTTGGATACTAATTAAGAGTATTAAATATAGTCTAATTACAAAATTAAATGCACAGATGGAGTTTAATTCGCGAGACGAATCTATTAAGTCTAATTAATCCATCATTAGCAAATGGTTACTGTAGCACCACATTGTCAAATCATGTACTAATTAGGCTTAATAGATTCGTCTCGCGAATTAAACTCCATCTGTGCATTTAATTTTGTAATTAGACTATATTTAATACTCTTAATTAGTATCCAAACATCTGATGTGACAGGTACTAAAGTTTAGTAGTGTGTATTCAAACATCCCAAGTACGTAGCAGCAACTGAAGCCACCCGTTTGCAGAATGGATATAGCGTGAGAGGTCCGGGAGAACACAGAATTAATATTGTCGTATTAATTTCTCTAATTTTTCTAACTATATGACACTAAAGACAAACTGATTAGTTAATTTATATTTAAAAACGGATAAAGCATTGAAAATAAGGAAATAGATTTTAAGGGCAAGGTAACTGAGGTACAACCACGACTGATGTATATCTGCTGGATAGGCTGAAGATTGGATACAAAAGGTAATTAACTAGAAACGATTTGTGCTGGCGCGTTGAAATTAGCGTGCTAGTGGACGTAATTGGCACCCACCAGCACAAAGGTGACTAGGATCGCTGGGCTAGTGCCGTCAGCACAAATGGCTCTGTGCTGGCGGGCGATCTAAGCGTTCGCCAGCACAGATGGGATGCATCTGTGCTGGCGGGTTTTTTAGTGGCCTGCCAGCACACATGCCGCCCGGATAAAACCGCGAACAACTTTTTCACCAGCTAACCTTCCATTTGGAGATTGTCCGAGAGGAGCTCGGGAAAAGATCCAAAAATACCAAGTCTAAGGGGGAAGATTTTGCTCTTGTTTTTTTTTGAGGAGGTGGCTATAAAAGGTAAAAGGTAAGTTTGTGCAATTCCAACCTTCCTTTTCAACTTCTATCCATCATTTCTAGTTTCATTAGGTTGTCATCTAGATCTAGATCTAGATCTAAACCTAGAAGAGAGAGGAGGGAAGAGAGAGAAAATAACTAGAAATGGATTATTTTTTAAATACAATTCTAGGGTCATATTATAACCATTACAATGCTATGTTTGTCATTTTAATGTAATATAAAATTAAGTTTGATTATATTTTTCCTAGTTATTAATTATTACATCCATAGTTTTAATTAATGAGTTTAGTTTTTTTACCTTCTACTTATTAAATTATTACATTCATGTTTTAGTTGAGTTTAATTTAGGGTAATATAGAATTATTTTTTATTATATTTCTTCTTACTTTTAGTTACTACATCCATAATTTAATAATTGAGTTTACAGAATTGCGACCCATAGCTCATTAAAATAGTTAATATAATATAGAATTGTTGTCATAGGTTGTTAAAGATGGACCATAGAGCACGGATGTATGGCATACGGAGACATTCGCATACATTCATGTCAGAGGTATCAAAGTTTGTGGAGGTTGCAGAGAAGCACGCTCACATTTGCAATACAAAGCAAATACATTGTCTGTGTTTTAACTGTAGCAACAATATTGTATGGGAGAATACTGATGTCATCAAGAGGCATTTGATAAAGCGAGGTTTTGTGGATGGATACACAATTTGGTCCCACCATGGTGAGGCAAGAGATACTTTCAACAATACAGATTTCGATACTGACTCTGATGAAGTGGGTGGTGATGATGCAAACGAATATAATTATATTATACTGAATGATGATTATGACCGTGGAGATCAAAATGGTGATCAAACAGATGCGCGTGTGGAACCACAGGTGGACGAGGAACGTGATGTTGATATGTAGGACATGTTGCGCCACATTGAACTGAAATTGTTGCTAGGGAGTGCTAAATGGTTAGAAAATTTTGAGACTCTCAAGAAGGCAGCAAAGGACCGTATGTGCGAGGGATGTAGGAAGGAGTAGACAGTGTTGTGTTTCGTCCTTCATCTTTTGATCCTGAAGGCTAAATTCAGCTGGTCAGACAATAGTTTCAATAATCTCCTTACACTGCTGGGCAAGTTGCTCCCAAAGCCTAAATTTGTGCTAAAAAACAAATACGAAGCAAAGAAGATTATCAATCCATTGAAGATGCGTGTGCAAAGAATACACACGTGCAGGAATTCTCGTCCATACATCTATGGGCCCACCAGAAGGTTTGGACGGTCCTAGATACGGGGCTGTACACCGAGACATGTCAAGGATGGAGACTACGGTGCAGGATGGCGTGGTCTATGTGGAGGAAAAGAACTAGTCGAGGATTAAGAAACTACTCGTAGCAATTAGAGTAGAACTCTCTAGTCGAATTTGACTAGCTAATATTCTTTTAAAATAACCGACCTGTAACTCTGCCCCCGGCGGTATAAGGCAAGGCAGGACCCTCTCCAAAGCAATCCAATACAACCAACATACATGAAGTAGGGTATTACGCGATCTAAGTGGCCCTAGCCTGTCTAAATCGTGTGTTTAAGTTCACCTTTGAGTTCCTGATCTTGATGAGCCCCACGCATAAAACACTACCGCGGGTACCCCCTCGGTAGGTTGCTGGGGCTAAACACTGACAGCTGGCACGCCAGGTAGGAGCTCTCGCTGAGAATCCACTAGCGAACTCGATGGCTCAAGTCATCATCAAGCCCACAGTCGCGTTTGAAGCGGGCGCGATGTTCATCTTCGGCTCCAGGGTTTGCGTCGCTGACGACACTGGAAACTTCCACCGCCACATCGCGCTGGCCCCGGAGGAGAAGCAGTACGACATCAACCTTCATCCCCAAGCTTTGAAGGATTTCACTGAAAAATTCAATGAAATTTTCGACCTATTCCGAAGCTCAAGGGACAAGTCTGAGTACAACTCGACTTCTCCCACTAGTCGGATTGATTGCCATGAGCTAGCGTTGAAGCCATCATGCAAATCGGTCTACAATAGAAGTCGATTACCATTCACACTCTAAAACTCGGGTGCTATCTACCAAGACACCTTGTCCAGATCACAATTCAACTCGGATTTGATTGAGGACCTCGACTACTACATAGATCCGGACAAGAAAACTCCATTATCAGGTCCACAACAGGGCTTGATTATCACATCTACTCTACAATGCAGATTCGTTTACTGGCCCAACATGAGGCCACCTGCTCTCACCAAGGACGATGAGTCATGCCTTGTTGCCTACCTCGACACTCTCCCGTACCAGGAGGGAACCCCTCTGTCGCCCATCTACGAAGAAGACGGCTCCACAGAGGTCATCACGTCAAGTTCGGGTGGTTTTTCTCCAGAGCGGGAACTCTTCACCCAGTTGACTGCACAATAAGGCGACGGTGAAGAACCACGAGAAAGGAATCCGTGATGCGAACATCACCCAGATGATGTGTCGCAGGATGAGCTCACCGCCAACATAGAAGGAGAAGAAACCAAAGCCCAAAGGAATCGACGGTGAGCAAGAAATGCTACAAGAGTAGAGCGTCGTCGCCGCCTTGCAGCTGACCTACCCATCATGAACTTGGATCACACGTTTGAAGTAGTTCAATTGCATCAGCACCATACTCCTCTCGCTACCATCGCATCCATCGACCTGATTACTCGGGCCATGCCACAAACTAAGTACACCAGGCAACTGGCTCAGCTGGCGGAGTGCGCATACGAGCAACTCGATCAACAAAGCCCAATACACTCGGTTCGATGCACCTTATCCCATCATGGCAGCAGCCATAGGCGAATAAGTCGAAACGTGGGTGCCAGAAAGGAGGGTGCCAGAATTGTAGGTGCAAGACCGAGTCAAGCCGGAGCAAAGGGTAGTCGAGCAGAACCCTCGGAAGGCCATGGCCACTATGGGCCCTATCCAGAGCCTGAACGTCTAGTACATGACTTCCATCACAAGATCAATAATAGCCGCAATGCCCGTACAATCATTGAAGGGCTCCGCCGTGAGCACGAGCAAGAAGTCGAGTACCTAGGAGAAGATTCTGACGGGTTCCCTGCCTTCTCAAAACGAGTACGACAGATAGTTTTACCTGACAAGTTCAAACCTTCGGGTATCACTAAATACGACGGCAAGCAGGACCCAGTCCAATGACTGGGGTGCTACTCGTTGTTAGTTCAGGCGCCGTGAGGAAACGACGACACCAAGATCATCTACTTTCCCATCTACATGAAGGCAGGGCCACTCACGTGGCTCGAGTCCCTAGAGAAGAACTCCATCGACACATGGAAGCACCTAAAGGCAGCGTTCACAAACAACTTCACAGGGGCTATGCAGCGTATTGGCAACAGGATCGACTTGTCTCAAATCAAGCAGCAACAAGGCGAAATACTGCATAGTTATCTACGCCATTTCTTCGACAAGAAGGCCACCATCATGGGCATCATGGAGTAGGATGTCATAGATTGCTTCCAGAACGGTCTCTATGACCGCCGGATGTTCCAAGATTTTGGTAGGAGACGTTCGGAATATATCAAAGCTCTAAAGATCATGATATAAGCCTGGGCGGATGAATAAGACAAGGAGATCGAGAGGTTCGAGTCTAACCATAACAGAGGCCAAAATAACAATAATCAGAGTAATGGCCAATGCAACGACAAGAACTGTAACGATCGCAATAATAATGAGAACCGAGGCAACTACTCGGGTGGTCAAAATCGCAAGAGAAAGCCAGATAATACTGTTGTGGCGATATCCCAATCTTCCAAGAAAGATGGCGGGAATCAAGAAAGGACTCCATTCAAAGAGCTCCTGAAAAAGTAGTGCTCGTGGCACCCATACTCTAAGCACTCTGTGATGGATTGCTATAGCCTGTGCAGTGTCATGAAAGATCTGTCGAAACCTTCTGGAGCAAAGGACAAGGGAAAGGCCAAAGAAGACAAAGACGATGGCGACAACGGCAAATTCTAGAACACGTCCAACACTGTCAACGTCATCTTCGGTGGCACACCGGGTACTGCTACGAAGCGATCCTAGAAACTAGCCCTCCAGGAGATTATGTCCTTTGAACCAGCAACGCCTACGTTCCTCAAGTGGTTCGAGGTGCCAATCACCTTCTCCAAGAAGGATCAGTGGACTAGTTTCTCCGACCTAGAACGCTACCCAGTCGTCCTGGACCCAATAGTCGTAGGCTCTCGACTCACCAAAGTACTCATCGATAGCAGTAGTAGTCTCAATGTACTCTTCGCCAAGACTTTAAGGAAGATGGGCCTTGACATTACAGATATGCTCACCCCAATGAACTCTCCTTTCTACAGGATTGTCCTAGGCAACGTGGTTGTACCTCTTGGTCAAGTGGTTTTGTGTAACAATCAAGGTTGTTAAAAGCTTCAGAATGGTCACTAAGGTGTTAATGGTGAAATTTGGATTAAAAAGAGGTATTACGGGTCAAAGTTAAAATTGAGTCAAATTTGACCAAAAATTAAAGATTCAAATTTGGAAAAATTTGACAAAAATATGGAATCAAGCCTTGAAGGTACTTCGAATTCAAAGGAATCAAGTTTGAAGTCAAATTCAAATCATCGACACCTCAAATGCATAGTCAAAGATGGATTGACTTGAGTTACTATTCACTATCTAAAAATACTCAAGTCTGAAAACAGTGACAATCCTTCAACTTTGAAATTAATTTCTGAAGGATTTTTCATATAACCTTTGAAAGGTTTTGGACCTCAAGTGGACTTTGATGTCCAGTGAATAGATTGGCCATGTTGTTGGACAAGGAAAGGAAAGAATTCAAATTTTTTGGGAAGCTCAAAGTTTGAAAGCTAGACTATTTTAAATTGACTGTCGAAACTGAATGGCAATAGCCATTTCAGTTCTTAACACAGTGAAAAGTGGCCAACTTTGGCTCAAGATTTTGGAAGATTCTATATGTAAAAGTTAGGCTTTAACATGGAAAATGGAATCCCTATCATATGGTTAGCAAGTTCCAGTAGTCATTGGACAAACTAAACCAAGTTTGGATATTTGAATTGGAACTCAAAAATGAAGCCATGGGCTGTTTGAAAGTTACTCGGTGGCGCACGAGAGGCGGGCGGTAATGCTTGTGGATGAGGGCCATGGCGGCGCATGTGGAGGGGGCTGCGGCGGCGCTCCGGGAGGCACAGCGACACACGGGTGAGCGGTGGCGGCGTCGAGTAGGGCGGTAGTTCCGGTGCAAAAATTTGGCAGCCTGACGGTGTAGTTAAAGTTTCACGCCGAGACTTAGAAAATTTGGTGCCCTGGTCGCGCGTTATATAGGAGAGACTTGTGCTAGCAGGCGCTAATGCCGCCCACCAGCACAGAGCCTTTGCGGGCGGCATTAGCGCCTGCCAGCATAGCTCTTCTGTGCTGGTGGGTGTCATTAAGCACCTGCCAGCAAAGAGTTTTCAGCAAATTTCAAATATTTTGAATAATTGCTAAGTAAGTTCAAAATTATTTAAAACTTCTACACCTGAATATAAATATTTATATTTCTTGTAAAAATTATATTTTGATAAATAACACAAAAGTTTTTGAGTAGTTAGTTCACATGTCACTATAGATTGAAACTCCTCATGAGTTATAGGGTGATTATGACTTTGATATCCATTTGGGAAGGACGTACTATTATACTATCTCAAAATTATCTCATTATTTTTGGTCCATGTTGGCGCACTTGTAAAGCGGTTACATGCCAAATATCAAGAATGTTTGACCAAATTATATTTTTTTAATTTAGTTAGGGAACTATGGTGGTGTAATTTCCTGTTCCTCCCTCTTAACTTGTCGGTCTTTTTAGCTTTAGTAGAATGCTAGATTTTGATATGCACTTATATATACCATATGTCTAGATGGCATAATGTATCTATGCATCTATAAGAGTCAAAGCGACCTATAATCTGACCTATAAGTTGGGACGGGACGGAGGGAGAAGATCAACACCACACTCAATTATATAACCATCTGAATTTGAGATAATACAGTGTGTATAGTGCTAGCAAGAGCTACTATCCGTATCTGAATCCTATAATCCATAGAGCTAGCCAGCTCAAATCCCATGTTATCCTAGTACCAAACATGTTGAAAATCTAGCTGATGC
>NC_028450.1:22230551-22276260 GCF_000263155.2 Setaria italica | reverse complement strand
ATTACATGTCCATATTTAAGAAAATTACATGATTTGAGACAAAAACTAAAATGTATCTTTACAAGAAAATACCAAATCTAAGGGGGAAGGTGGATTGTGCCATTCCATCTAGGTTTAATTTAATTTTAATAAAATATTAATTTGTTGAACAATCATGATAATGAGCATGTAACCACTTTACTAGTGCACCAACATGGACCAAAAATAATAAGATAATTTGAGATAGTGTAACAGTACGTCCTTCCCAAATGGATATCAAAGTCATAATCACCCTATAACTCATGAGGTGTTTGAACCTATAGTGACATGTGAACTAACTAGTCAAAATATTTGTGTTATATATGAAAAAATATTTTTTACATTCACTATTTAACATTTATGTTCAGGTGCAGAAGTTTGAAACAATTTTGAACTCATTTAGCAAGTATTTAAATTGTTTGAAATTTGGTGAGAACCTTGTGCTGGTGGGTGCTTAATTCCACCCGCCAGCACAGATCGTCTGTGCTGGCAGGCGCTAATGTCACCCACCAGCACTGATGCCTCCCTACAAAGGCCGGTGGAGCGCCTGAAATTTTCTAAGTCCCGGTGTTGTGAATGGAAATCATGCCGTCAGGCTGCCCGACTCCGCCGTGGCCCTTAAGCGCCGCCGGCCTCCACCCCGAGCACCACCTGCTCCCCGTCGAGCCGCCTCTCATCCCCGCCGGGCCTCCTTATCCCCACCGGGCCACCTCCCCAAGCGCCGCCTCCTGCCCGCCGAGTTGCCTCTCATCCCCGCCGGGCCACTGCCTTCTCTGAGCGCCGCCTCCTCCCCACCGAGCTGCCTACTCCTCAGCCGGCGGTTGGTTTTTTTTGTTTTTTAAGTATAAGAAAAATGGATTGACTAGACAAACCTTAAATATATATTTGATTATTAAATTTGATGCTTCTCTATTATCAATTTTAGTTATAACAATGTACATGAGATCTAAACCAACAATTGTAAATTTCTTCCATTGTTTTGGACAATCTCTTATTCTGAGCATTTCATGAATTAATCAATTTTTGGCTAAGTATCATTGAGGTTGATGTTTGTGAAACCACCTATATCTTATTACAATTTTATTTGGATAGTTTGGGCTAATTATGGCAAGTGGAAGTTCTTTTCCCCGTGGTGGTGGCGGCCGTGGAGGTGGCAGGGGACAGTACATATTCGAGGACTCTCCCACTAGTCGTCCATGACTTCACTTCCCTAATGGCGCCATTGACTTGCCAAGAGACGATCGAATGAGCAGATTAGTTCCCAACATAGTAATATTATTTCCTTCTTTTAATTGAATTTTTTACTACACATGAATAAATTCTAAATTTTCTTGCATACAATGTAGCTTATCAACCCTATTAGATGACTCAGAAATGTTGTTGAAGCTATAGGTGGTACTTCTGCTTTAGTGCAAACCGAGGTTGTTGGTGAACCTCATTTTAAAAGAGTACATCTCTCTTTTCATGTACTTGTTCGAGATAAAAATTTCACCTCGATGTCACCAATAGAGGCCATCCTGATGGTTTCAATTGCCGCATGGGGTCAAATAGCACCAAATAGGGTAACTTTTGAGAGGACCATCGTGGAGGTCTGCCTATAGCAGCTTAACGATCATGGGTACTTTGTGCCAGACTTGTCATATTTTCGAATAAAGAAGCTCGAGGAGGGAGAAGGCAATGTGCTTGTGACTACTGAGAGGCTTCGTTGCCTTAATCAACATGACATGGTATGGAAAATTCTTTTATCATTCTTTTAACTTTATTTATGTTACATCTTTTTACTTTCATCATGTTATTATCATCTTTTAGGATATATTTGGTACTACTATTGCGGCTGTGAGCTTTCGTGTGATTCTGGATCAAGTCTTGGATGTGTTTGATTTGACTTACATGGGTGGAAACCCGATGTTCACCAGAGATTGGAAGTTCTAGGATCATCTCACTTTCTGTAGGGCACTAACATCTCCATTGTTCAAGATTTATAGTAGTGTACGTGATCGTCCATGCGAAGTGAAGGAGAGTGCACTCATCCGTGCTCTAACTTATTTTGATGAAGTTCTAGGTTGGACGATTGGAGACTTTAATTATGTTCCATATCTAAGGGAGCGAGCCGAAGTATGAAATATGTAACATGCGTGGTTGTACCCCTACCCTTTTCTTATGAATTTGAACTTGTTCTCTCTAGGACCTTTAAGTATTGATGTTCGAAGTTGCACTATTATCAGAACTGGTTATATTGTATTGTGGCATGGATGTACCCTTACCCTTTTCTTATGTTGGCGGTCAGTTACAAGATAATAAAGTCTAATCCACATTAATAAAGTCTTATAAGATAATTAATAAGTCTTACAACATATCCAATAAGAAATGTTAATTTATCCTTTAACGATTCTTCCTTCACAGTCACTACGTAACCCTGGCTTCATGAATTTATCAATGCTTGCTTCAACACGCTTGATTCTTCGTTCATGGTCTTTGAATAGGTCGAATTTCTCATATTGATTGTAATCCTCAATGTCCACTACACCTTCAACTCCAAGGATCCTTTGTTTTCCAGAGATGGCAATGTGCTTCTTTGCATTCATAGGGTTGGTTATGTAGAATATATGTGCGACACGCTCAGTGAGTACCCATGGGTCATTTTTGTAACCTACATTGGCTAGGTCTACAAGTGTCAACCCATAATTGTCATCTGTAACGCCATTCGGGTGTTTGACTCGTTGGCATCGAAAGACGGGGATCTAGATATTCTCTCCATAGCCAAGTTCCCAAATTTCCTCTATGAAATTGTAGTAAGTTATGTTCCATTTGGATGTATCAATCTCGTCTATGCGAACACCACTATTTTGGTATAGCACGCTTTTGTTGTCCTTTGCGGTGGAATAAATTGTGTATCCATTAATTTCATATGCTTGCCATGAGGTGACATTGCTTGATGGGCCAGATGCCAACCTGGTTAATGTTACTTCATCTATGGAATTTCCTTGAAATAGATGCTCATGGTCCTTCAACCATGATGGGAAATGTCGCTTTTGCTCTTTGATGATCCAATCCTTGGAGCGACCATTCTTTTCTACATGGACCTCATTTAGGCGTTTCTCGATCAAGGGCTCCACTATTGTGAGCTGTTGTAGAATGCTTGAATGCGCTTTCTCCAATTGCTGGTTGTCTTTGTCGATGAATCTTTTCATTCCAAAGGTACCTCTCCCAGACAATCTACCCTCGTGTCGAGATTCTGGTAAACCAATAGCTCGCTTATCTTTTATGTAATCTATGCAGCAATGAACACTCTCTTCTGTATGGTAGCTCTCGATCATGCTGCCCTCTGGAAAGGCCTTGTTTCTCATGTATCCATTGAGGGTCGACATGAACCGTTCATATGTCCACATCTGATGGAAGTACATAAGCCCTAGTTCAGTTATTTGCTGGACCATGTGGACCATGAGATGTTCCATGATATCAAAAAAGGATGGAGGGAAGCAGATCTCGAGCTGGGCCTGAGTTTCCGACCCAAACAACTAAAGTTTAGCCAACTCAACACAATCAATCACTTTCTGTGAAATCACATTGAAGAGGTAACACATCCGTGTGATAACCATCTTTATGAATACTGGTTTGATAGCCTAGATTGCAATAGCAAGAAAAATTATAATCATCACATGGCAATCATGAGAGGTAGAGCCGGCAAGTCTCATGTCCTTAATAAGTCTAGTGACCGGAGGTTGGATGAGAATCCGATTGGCACTTTCAACCCGTGCAAGCACATGCAAATAGCCAGTCTCTCATGTGGTATTAAGTTGTAGCTAGCCGGGGGAAGGTATTGCTTACCATTAGGAAGTTCTTGAGGGTGGAGCTGTGGCCTGATTTGAAGGTCAAACAGATCCTTACATGATTTTAGTCCATCCTTTGCCTTGCCTGTTAAGCCAAATAATCCAATAGTGCTATCGAACACATTCTTTTTAAGATGCATCCCATCAATGGCATGACGCACCGTCAGCTCTCGCCACTATGACAAATACTTAAAGAAGATAGACATCTTAAATGGCACGTTTGCAACATCTGTAGTTTCAGCCTGTTTCTTTCCCCTTTTCGAATTATCAGCACCACCTAATGACTTCTTACCGAGTTTGAACTTGACCTTTCGCACATTTCAAATACGATTTTCCCCGTAGCTAGTTTTGGAGAAAAATCATTCTTATTGGTGCCATAAAAAAATTCCTTCATCCTGCGGTATTTGTGCATCCTCAATAAGAAGCGCCTCTGCCGCATGAACACTGTCTTCATAGATCCCTTAAGCTACACATATGATGTTCCATCCAAGAAAACTACGCATGTTGTCTTACCTTTTACTTGACCTATCAGGGCAAATAGGGTGGGATAATCATCGATGGTAACAAAGATAATGGCTCTTAGTGTGAAGTACTCCTATCTGTACTCATCCCACATCCAAACCCCATCTTCCTAAAGTTTCTGCATATCTTCGATCAATGGCTCAAGGAAAACATCTATGTCGATGACAGGTTGGTTTGGACCTTGTATGAGGATGGTTAGCAAAAGGAACTTTCTCTTATGATATAGCTATGGGGAATGTTGTATATGGTCATCAGCATTAGCCATGTGCTGCGTGTGCTGCTTCTTTCACCAAACGAATTCATGCCGTCTGTACTCAACGCGAATCATACATTCCTTTTTTTCATTTGAAAACTTTGGATGATTGGCATCGAAGGTCCTCCACTGGTGAGCATCGGAAGGATGTTGAAGCTTTCCATCAGCCTTTACTGGGTGATCAGCAGGCCAAGTCATCATTTCAACGGTCTTTGGGTTTGAGAACACACGCTTCAGATGGTCCACCACCGGCAAGTACCACATCACCAAGGTAGGGACTCTGTTCTGAGTCATCATGTTTGTACCTATACAGGACTTGTCCTCCACTTGAGCACCGGCATTTTTCTTTGCACCCTTGTTCCTCTTATTCCCGATGGAGGAACCAGCACGGTACTCACAGAAATCAGCATTACTTTTGTAACGGCTAGCATCGCAATTTGGATACTTTTCCAATACTATGTACTCACTGTGGTACAATATGTAGTGGTTCCTATCTGTGTTTACACCTAGCAACCTACCGATGGGGTACTTGAGGTAGTGTTTTATGCGTGGGACACGCCGAGATCAAGAACTCGAAGGTGAACTCGAACACACGATTTAGATAGGTTCGGGCCGCTTAGATCGCGTAATACCCTACGTCCTATGTGTTGGTTGTATTGGATTGCTTTGGAGGGGTCCCTGCCTCACCTTATATTGCTGCGAGCAAAGTTACAAGTTGGTTATTTTACAAGAATACTAGTCGGATTTGACTGGAGAGTTTTACTTTAATTGCTACAAGTAGTTTCTTAATCCTTGACTAGTTCTTATCCTCCATGTAGATCATGTTATCCTGCACTATAGTCTCCATGTCTGACACGTCTTGATGTACAGCCCCGTATCTAGGGCTGTCCAAACTTTCTGGTGGGCCCATGGATGTATGGACGACAAGCCCCTAAGTACTTTTTTAGTCAAATGTAGCAGTCCTGAGTACTTTTTAGGCGTCTCCGACTAGTTTGTGGTGCTCTTCATGTACTCCATTGTATTGAGCGTTCGAGCGTACTCAAGTACTACCATACGGCTAGAATGTGCTCAAGCTTCAGTTAACTTGGTCTTGAATCTTCAATCTTGTATTTTATATGGAAGTGCGATGAAAATCGCACCCCATATGGAGTAGCCCCCAAGCCTTAGGTTGAATCAATGAATCAGGCCGAGGGTCAATCTTGTAATTTTAGATATGTTGGGATGTGCCCTCGGGGGGCTCCCTTGGCCGCCTTATATAGGCTGATGACTTAGGGTTACAAGTCAGTTTGAATCTAATCTACTCGGTAGTTACATGGAAGGTAATCTGATTCGGACTACAATACGTGTCCTGTAATATCCGGGCTGATTTGAATCGCCCGGCCTCCTTGGCATGTACTCCAAGAATCTTCATGTCCTTAACCCGTACGCCCTGTTTGAGCAGGCCCACTTGTCAGGTCCGGCCAGTATCCTAGTCGGTGGGGACCCATGGGGTACCCATATCCCTCAAACTCCCATTCTAGCTGGAAGGAGAGGTAGTGTTACATCGGGAACCATGAGCCCCAACTACCCAAGGCGACAGGCCACCACCTAGTTTGGAACAACAGGTGGCTCGATGAGCCTACACATGGCGATAGCCTTCATGTGGCGGATTCACCTCGGATTAGCCAAATCAAGGCACGGTTAAGTCGCCTAACATGCGACACTCGGCCTTAATCAGGCTAACTCGAGATGCCGTCGGATTTCCTCCGATTTAACCACTTAAACAGGACCGAGTTAGCAAACTCACACGAAGGTGAGCGGTTCCAGAGAATACAACAAGTCCACCGAGTTAAACAAATTGACCATTTTAGCTCAACAACAAACAACATCAGAGTTTTACAAGTTCAAAAGGAAAACAACAGAAGGCAAAAACAAGCGGAAGCTAAACGTAGGGGTCGGACGTCCTTGGTGAGGCCTGCCAAGATGTCAGTGATCCCTCTCCTCACCGTCCGAGGAGGGATCCCACTCGACCGTCAACTCGGAGGGAGCTAGGGCGGCCAAGTGCCAACAGAAGAAGACTCGGGAGCAGCAACTTCACCTGAGAAAGAAGAGCCACAACAAGGCTGAGCTACTAAGCTCAACAAGACTTAACCGACCGGGAGTAAAGCTACTCCACCTTTCTAGACATGCAAGGCTCTTTGGCTGAGGGGTTTGTTTGCCAAAAGCACTATGTAGATACCTATTTTCAAGTTTTAGCTCAGGTTCTAAGTTCATTATCCGGTCTAAGTTAGCAACTTACTCTAAGCAAACATAGAACCAACCAAAGGGTGTATATATATCATCAAGACCATGTCATCATCAGATTCCTTGATTACTCAGGGTAGCATAGCGATCAAGCAGTCTCAAACTGTGAGAGGCAGACGAATCGATTCGAGTTCTTTAACCATGCATGGTGAACCTAACCTCACGACATCCACGCACCACCGAGGGTCACTTCCTATGTCAGCCTTCCCCATCAATCCCCTAACCCGTGGCGGGCCCATTTCCTTTGGTGCAAGGTTCCACAGACCCGGCCTCTGCCGTTCTGTGACCACGCTTGCCACCACGTGCGGCCGTAGGGGAAACTCCGTTCCAAGGACAATGGGGTGACCGCTCACGTCTAGGTTCAATCCGGTACTCAGCTTCCTCATCCCATAATAAGTATGAGGTTAGTACTTTCAAACATTTGATCACGAACACCACCACTGTCGGGCCTTAGCAAGTTCCATAGACAGACGGGGCGATCAACCGACCACCAAAGAGTTAACCAAAACCCTGCCCCGTCCATCGTCCTTATAGTTGTAACAGAAAGGAAACAACCAACTCCTACAACTCATGAGTGATAGGAGATCACTCGGCTTTTACCGCTTCCTATTTAAGCATAGCAACTACTCAGTCCAACAGCTAGTGTTCAGATCAGGGAACTAAGTCATGCATCTATGGTTTCAAGCAACTCCTATACGTAAATGCACAAACAAGAAGCAGAAGGCATGCGCAAGTTTGGGAAACTGGGGTTCATGCTTCGGGGCTTGCCTTCGAACGAGGAGGAAGGGAAGGGGTCTTCTGCGGGGGCGGCTTCGGCTTCTGGAAGCGGGAGCTCGGTTGCAGCTTCGTCTTCTGGCGCCGGGTGCAGCTCGTAGAAGCCGTCGGCGAGACGCAGCTCTACACGAATGCAATGCAAGAGTTAGCATTTAGACGGTTATTTCAACAGCAACACTTGCAAGTTCTAGCTCAGAAACTTTGTAGCATAGCTATGGAAAGAGTGAGGAAGTTCACTTGAGTTGGAGAAGAACAAGGCAAAAGGGTCGGATGGGAAGAAGCTTATGATCTGACCCTTAGACTAGAGGAATAGATGTGCTGGGGGTCCTCAGACTTAACACAGAGAAGTTCCCGTTTTTTACATATATACCCTCGGGTTAAGGAAAAAGATACAGCCGAGCCCTCGGGCGAGGCGGAGAAAGGGTCGGCGAAACAAACAGGGTCGGGTCAGACGGAACAGGGGTCGGGCGGATAGAAGGGGTCGGACGAGGTGGAAAAAGGGTCGGCAGTTTACCTTCGTCTCACAGGTCAAGCTTGGGGTCGGAAAAGAGCAGTCTTGGGCGGAGAAACTGGAGCACTAAGGCTTGGGCAGGCGACGATGTCCGGCGGTGCTCCGGCGGTGGCGGGGCTTCTGGTGGACTACAAGCAAGCTCTCGCGCAGCGCGGAGGAGCAAGCGGCTGGGTGGATTGGAAGGGCGGGCGTGAAGCGGAGAGGAGAGTTCCTCAGGGACTTAGGCTGTAGCACTTTGAGCACGAAGCAGAGGAACGGCAGCAAGGCAGCGATGGCGAAGGGGACTCCGGCGAAGCTCTGGTATTCCCTTTTATAGCTGCGCGGAAGAGAGAAGGTTGGAGCGCTACGAAGACCGGGAAGAAGCGATCGAGTGCTCTGCCGGGGCGGAGATTGAGCAGCGGGGCAGCGGAGTAGGACTTCGGGGACGACACCGTCGGCCATTGGGCACCAGAGACGGGGCGGCGCAGGCGCGGTTTTGCCGGTGGTTGAGATTTGGCGGAGGCGGGCATCGTCGTGCGGTGGATCTGATGGAAGTGACCGGGGGAACGGTGCTAGAAGCGAGGGCGCACAGGTGAGAAGATAGGCGGGTTGCGGTCTCGCGGGCGAGCGTGAAGCAACAGACTGTCGGGCGCATCTCTGACAAGGTGGGAAAAGGAGCTGTCGCGGCCATGGTCTGGGTTGGCGAAGGAGGAATCGTCGTGTAGCGTATCTGGGGTGGCGCGATGGTGGAGATGCGGCGGAAAAGACGGGAGGCGTCGGGCTCTGCAGCCGGGGTCCGGCGAGGTGATGATGGGCGCGAGCCGCGAGGTACTGCAGAAAGGGTAGCAAAGGAGCTTCCGCTGCGATTGGGGAAAGGGGAGCGAGAATCCATCCGGTCGTGGCCGGCGTCGAGGCGGAACGGCGGGTGTCGGAGAAGTTGAGCCACGCGGTGGAGAAGCTCTGAGGCGGGCATGCTACTCGAGTGCGTCTGTCGCGGGAGATCTGGGAGAAAGATTTTTGTGGGTCCACCGGTCAGTCTCGGTTGGTCCATTGCTCGGATTGAGAGAGAGACACTGCGGAAAGACTTAGAAGGATCCGGTTGTAGGGGTTGGGGTCGGCAGGGTCGGAACTGAGGAAACGGTGGATATGGGTCGGGTCCTCAGGGGTCGGGACCGGTACTGGAGGTTGAGCTCTTAGACTCGGGAAGCTGAGGTAGGAGGATGGGGGGACTCGGATTAAGATTAACTCAAGAGATTTGGGGTCGGTCGTCACACTTTAGCTACCCGATCTTCTAGAGAAGATCGTCGCACTCAATTACGAAGGGCTGATTGGGGTCGGGGTAGCCTTCAGTTTTATGAAGAGGCGAGTCCAGCCCCTACAATTACGCTGCACCTGGGGATACGACTACTCGAGCCCTAACAACCCATCCTGGATGATATCTCCATGGATGAAGTCATGGCGCGATTGAGGCGCTTGTTCAAGCGCGTGAGCACAATCCTTACTATTGTTCAGGAGTTATGCGCCACGAACCCACCAAGTACTATAAGTACTCATAGCCTCAGCCCCCGAGTACTAATTTTTGCTTTGTGATTGGTCTTCTTTTGCAGGAAGAAGTTTACTTGTTTTGCTCTGCTCCTCCTCCACCTGGATCAAATGGCTCTAATGCCACTTCGTGAGTATACACGACTGCTGATGTACAGAAGGTAGTCGAGGAAGAGAAGCAATCAGAGTGTTTTTCATCCTTCAGCAGCTCTGATTCAGAGGCTGTTGAAAATTTGTCATCAAGGCCTGATCGTCAGACAAGGCTAGGTCTTCCTCTGGGACATCAAAGCGCACTGTAGAAGATGACCTGGAGGTTGGACTAGCACCACCACCGAAGAAGAGATGCACTATCGCTATCAAGTGTGTGGTGAAGAAGTTGTTCATCGTCGATGAAGTCCCTCCTCCGGTAATCACATTCGATGGACAAGATCCTGAGGACCAAGTACTTGTAAGTCAATTCCTTTCCGCCATGTCTACTGGGTATGACATTGGAGGATTGCAGATAGTCGAGGAGGAGACAAAGGCAAGAAGACAACTGCGGAAGTCATGCAGCAGGAGCTGCCAGCAATCAAGGAGGTCATCGAGCTTGAAGATGATGAAGAGCCTCCTGTCACTAGGGCCAATTTTGTTGGTGCGCAAACTACCCAAGTGGTGGAGATAGCGGCCAAGACTGGCAAGGATCCAGCTGCAATTCAACAAGCAGCGCCGAAGAAGCCATCACCCACTGTCAAGCCCATGCGCCTAGTGGGAGAGCCCTCTTTGAAAATAAAGAGGTCTACCAAGTAAGTACTCGAGTACAGATTGTAACCTCATTTTACTGTGCAATGTGTTTTTGACACTTTGTCTTTTCCAGGAAATCCACCAGCATGGATATTGGAGGCCCGAGCCCAAAGTCTGCAGCTGATGGCAGTAACCACTTAGCTCAAGACCCTATCCTGGAGCCTACAATTCCGCCGCCGGAGGAGCAGCCTGCGCCAGAAGTAGCTCCAGGTGCTGTATCCCTTGTTGCTGCACTTATGCATGATGTTATTGCATCTCTTAATATCGCTGTAGTGCCAGCCCTTGAGCTACCAGTAGCCGAACCCGTCGCAACGACTACATCTGGTGTGGTGGCTATGTTTGTAGCCCTCGAGCTAGAGGTGGAGACCAAGGCGGCAGAGGCGACAACTTCTAGAGTCGTGACTGCCCGTGTTGCCCCCGAGCCGGAAGTAGAGACTGAAGCCACTGGCGCCCTCGATGTTTTGGTAGGCATCCCACCTTTTGAGGCAGGTCCGTCAACTAGCCATGCGTTGGTTCCTCTTGGTGCGCCAATCGCCGAAGAGCACGAGGAACCTTGGGTAGCGGGGGAGGGGTTAACGTGGAGGATATCCAACTCTTCACTGACCCTCTTGCTACCATAGAGATAGAAGCCGCCATCTAGGGTCTGCACCGCCGTGTAGGTGAATACACAGTGGTAAGTTTCTCTTTCTGCGTTGGTCTTCAACTTGAAATCGGTACTCGCTCTTTATATGAGTATTTTCTCTGTTTTGCAGAAATTGATCGAGTGCTCCCGCCGGAAGTTCGAGATGATCCAGGGCTACGGAGACACTATAATGCGAGCTCAAGCACTTGAGCGTGAGCTTACCAAGGAGCGATAGTACTCCTCCTAGCTACTCATGAAGTATGACGGCCAAGCCGCCAAGTACCGCAAACTCGTCCAAAAAGCCATGGAGGAGAAAGACCGCCTCCAGAAGCAAAACAAGATGTTGAAGCATCAATTGGGAGGTAACTTATTTGGTTTTGTTGTGGTCTTCGAGTACCAATTGCACTTGGTGGTTCTGAATTGCTCTTTGTGTTGTTCTTGCAGAGGTTCAGAAGGTCAAAGAAGATCTCCAAGGCCATGTCACTGACCAGCAGAACTCGTACTACAGAGTGACGGAGCAACATGACAAGTTGTCCGCTCTGTACGAGACTTTGCAACACCGCCTGGAGGAGGAGTGGAAGATGCACTCTGATGGGGAAGTCAATCTTGTGAACGCTATGAAGTCCATCTAGGAGCGTGAGGCTGAGTTGGCGGCCACCATGCTTGCTCTGACGAAGCTAACAGAAGCCGCTCAGCCCATCGCTGACATGGTGGAGCTCCCGACGGAAGGCGTAGAGCTCCACCCACTGACGGAAGTACTCAAGGAGGTGCTTGCGAAGATCACCGGCTACATCCAAAAGATAGCAGAGTCTATCTCGAAGCAGCTGTTGGTCATGGTGAAGTCCTTCTACCCGCAAGCCTACTTGGCTCGAGTTGCGGAGGGGATTGCACAAGACTGCTCTGATGAGCAATTTCAACAGTACTTGCAAGAGGTAGCTCCTATTACTAAGGAGGTAGCTGGTCCGATAGACCTTCAGTAGTTGTTATGTAAAAACATGAAATCATTGTAATATAAACATGATTCGAATGAAAATGTAAATTGTTTGAAGTTTTGTGGCAAATTATATTGCTTGTCGACTTGTTTGAATTCTTTGTTTTAGTGCATATCCTGAACTACCCTGATAGTTGCTCATACGGTAGTCGTGGGTGTCTGCGCGCAAGGCTACTCTTGTGAGCCTCTTCAGATACACAATGTAGAGCACACTTAGGATGCAACCCCTTTCTGCGGAGTGCAAGTACTCGGGTATCTAGGTAGTCAGACTCTTTAGGCGAGTAGACTCTTCAGGACTTCGTCAACTAGAGCCTATCGTTGCAACCTCTCTGGGTTGTTCGGATGTTGTGCTCCTTAAGGCCGTGGAACTACAGACTTGTTTTTACAAGCTGCGACTAGACAGACTTGTCTAGATAAGAACTCGGGTAGTATAGATAACTCTCATCCTGCTAACAACTTCTTTTCTACAAGACACCGTTGATGGATAGACTTTGTCCAAGGAGCTGACTAGCCCAGTTTTTGTGCGTGCAGGCTTGCTTTTGCAAGTCGCTGCTTGTCCAACAAGATGAATAACTCGAAAAAATATGTGTGCTGATTTGTTATTACAAGCTGCATGCGGACAATTTTGTCCAACAAGTTGAATAACTTGAAGATATCTTTTTGCAGGCTTGTTACTACAAACTGCGATTTGGGCGATAGTACCCGGGGAGCTGAATAGCTTGGCAAGCTTGCTTTTGCAAGCCGCAATCAGGCAGAGACAAGTCATTTTATGATAAAAAATAACTTTGCTTTATTAAATTGTAATTGTACAACTAAGGCCGATGGCCAATTTACATGAATATGTAAACTGTGGGTAGAATCGACATAGGTGCTCGATGTTCCACGAGTTGTCGACTTCTTCACCAGAGAGAGTTTGTAGCTTATATGACCTAGGTCCAGTGACCTTGGAGACGATGAAAGGTCCCTCCCATGGCGAATTTAGCTTGTGCAGCCTATTGGTGTCTTGAATACGCTCGAGGACCATGTCATTTGTGTTGAACGAATGTTCTTTGACGTTGCGATCATGATAGCGGCGAATTCCTTCAAGGTATCTTGCTGACTTGATGAGTGCTGCACAGTGAGCTTCTTCAAGGCTGTCTATGTCTAGACGCCTTGTTTCTTCTGCCACGCCCTCCTCGTAATACTCGACTACTGGAGATTTCCACATGACATCAGCGAAAAGGATGGCTTCTAATCTGTAGACTAGGAAGTAGGGGAGTACCCTGTAGGCTTGCACGGTTGGGTGCAAAGTCCCCTGAGGACGTTGGGTAGCTCCTTGAGCCCCTTGCCTCCTTTGGTGTTGCCAATGTCGTGTAGTCTTTTCTTGAGAGCCTCCAATAACATTTTGTTGGTGCGATCAAGCTAACCGTTGGCCCACAGATGAGCGACAAAGACGTACCAGATGTTGATCCTACTGTTCTTGTAGTACTCACAGAACTCGTGATTGTTGAAATTTGAGCCCTAGTCTGTGATGATGCGATTATGGAAGCCGTAGCAATGGACAATTTCATCGAGGAAGACGAGTACTCTGTCTGCCTTGGGCTAGGTCACTGGCTTGACCTCGATCCACTTGGTAAACTTGTTGATCGCCACAAGTACTCAGTTGAAGCCCCCAAGTGCCGTAGGCAGAGGGCCAATCATGTCTAGCCCCCAGCATGTGAAAGGCCAGGAGGGTGGTATGGTAATCAACTTGTAGGCAGGGACGTGTTGTTGCTTGGCGAAAAATTGACACCCTTGGCATCGGCGGAGTAGTTCTTCAACGTCAGCGAGAAATGTAGGCCAATAGAATCCTGCATTGAAAGCCTTGCCCATGATCATTCTTGAGGAAGCATGGTTGCCGCATATGCCTTTATGGATTTCCTCCAGTATGTCCTTGCCATCTTGCCGTGAGACGCACTTCATGAGTACTCCTAATGATCCACCTCATCTGTAGAGTTTGTCCCCGACTAGAACATAGTTCTTACCATGCCATGAGACTTGCTTTCCTTCTGTTTTGTCTGGAGGTAACTTGTGCTCCCTGATGTAGTCGATGAAGGGGATTCTCCAATCTACATCGATCATCATAACCTTCCAATCTGGCGTATTGTGGCCTCGATCAGTGTTTTTTAAGGCGCCTGCTTCGCTATGGATGAATTGTGTAATTCATGGATGAAGACCCACCTAGAAGTTGAGCACGAGTAGATCCAAGCTTTGATAAGACGTCCACGACTACATTGTTGTCGCGGACAACGTGGTGGAACTCCAGACCTGAGAACTTGTTCTCTAACTTGCGCACTTTTAGACAGTACGCATCCATGTTGTCCTTGTGGTGATCCCACTCGTCGTTGGCTTGATTGATGGCTACCAGTGAGTCGTCATAGACCAACAATCGCTTGGTTCCTAGCGAGATTGCCAGGCGAGCCCGTGCAGAAGCACTTCGTATTCAGCTTCATTGTTGGACACCTCCTAGAAAATTTGCAAAACATATTTGAGTTGTTCATCTTTGTGAGAGATTAAGAGTACTCTTGCGCCGGTGCCCTCAAGTTTGAGTGACCAATCAAAGTACATGACCCAATGCTCTAGGCATTCTGCCGGTATTGGTACTTGATTTTCCCATCATTCTACCATTAAATCAACTAGTGCTTGTGACTTGATGGCTATCCTTGACTTGAATTCCAGGGACAATGATCCAAGTTCTACCGCTCACTTGGAGATTCTTCCTATTGCATCTCGATTGTGGAGAATTTCTCCCAAGGGGAAGTCTATGACGACGGAGATGTTGTGTTCCTGGAAGTAGTGTCGTAGCTTTCGCGAGGTAAGTAGTATTGCATGTAGCAGCTTTTGAACTAGCGGGTACCTGGATTTGGAATTCGACAACACCTCACTCACAAAGTAGACGGACCTCTGTAGTTTGTACACATGGCCTCGTTCTGATCTGTTGACCATGATCGCCATGCTGACAACATTAGTAATCGTGGCGATGTCGAGCAACAAGTCTTCGTTAGGATTAGGCACCATGAGGACCGGTGGATTTGATAAGAAGTCCTTAAACTGTTGAAGAGCTTGATTTGCCTCCTCGGTCCACTGGAATTTATCTTGCCGTTTGAGTAATTTGAAGAAGGATGCTCCCCATTCTCCAAGCCTTGAGATCAATTTGTTGAGGGCCACCATGCATCCAATTATCTTTCTGGATGTCCTTCGTGCATGATGGGGCGTGCAAATTTGTGATGGCGGAAATCTTCTCGGGGTTAGCCTAAATTCCTCGCTGACTGATGATGAACCCGAATAATTTGCCAGAGTGTAAACCGAACACGCATTTTGTTGGTTTCAGCTTCCACCAGAACTCTTGCAAGCTTGCAAAAGTTTCTTCAAGATTCGGAATCAAGTCATCGGGATTTCTGATATTTACAACCATGTCATCCATGTATGCCTCTACATTACGATGTAGTTGTTTCTTGAAACACTCCAGGATGGCCCATTGATAGGTAGCACCTGCGTTCTTCAACCTGAAGGACATATTAGTGTAGCAGAAAGCTATGTATGGGGAGATGAACGCGGTCTTAATTTGCTCTTCTTCCTTGAGAGCTATCTGGTGATACCCCAAGTAGCTATCAAGAAAGCAGAGTAGAGCGCATCCAGCCATTAAGTCGATGACTTGATCATTCCTAGGAAGCTTGAAGGGATTGTTTGGATAGTGCTTGTTGAGATCCGTGTAGTCGACACACATCCTCCACTCGTTATTGTTTTTCTTCCGCACAAAGACGGGATTATCCAGCCACTCTGGATGATAGACTTCTTTTATGAAGCCAGCCGCAAGTAGTTTACCCAACTTCTCTTCTGTCTTGGGAGAATTGGCGTAGTATTTGTTGTTTTGGCATAGCTTTCGGATCCACATTTAGTGAATGCTCGATCAACTCCTCGGGTACCCCCGGTATATCTGATGGCTTCCATGCGAAGATGTCTCGGTTAGCCTAGAGTAAGCTGACGAGCGTGGCTTCATATTTGGGATCCAACCCTGAGCCAATCAGGGCTGTCTTGGAGATATCACAAGTCTCAAGGTCAATGTCTTTGATATCAACTTCACTTGCTGGCTTGACCTTGGTTGCTCCCGACTTCTTCTCTGGAATCTTGAGTTCTATCGGGGACAGTTTCTTGGAAGCAACAAAGACTTGCATCATTGAATTTGGCACTTGAGTAGTCGCTACCAGCTCCATGGCTTCTATGTTGCAGTCGTAAGATTTCTTCAAGTCTCCACGTAGGAAGAGTACTTCCTTGGGTCCTGATATTTTGAGTACTAAGTACACATAATGCAGGATGGCCATGAATTTGGCCAATGCAGGTTTTCTGAGGATAGCGTGATACGAAGTTTTGAGATCAGCTAGCTCAAACCAGATGTACTCTGTTCGGTAGTGTTCTTTGGTCCTGAAGGTAATTGGCAAAATGTGGTGGAACCATCCAACTTAAACTAGCTTAAGTGCACCTAATCGTTGTCAGCACAGCAATTATGCGAAACACACTTAAAACAGTGTAAATTCAGTAGTCCGTCGAGTGTCCCTAGGATACCTCGAATCATGCACGACTTGAATCATAGCCATGCATCAGGATCGCTTCCACGAAGGGAAAGCATCAACAAATATTACATTTTTACATACATACAGGAGGTACGGATTATTACAAACCATAGATTGAAACAAACTTAATAGTGCAAGTTAGACCATTTCTAAGAGTTTCGAACATATAGCAAGTCTGAGAGGTAACATAATTATACAACTAGGTTTCACTCTAGGGAATTACGAGACCCGTAAAATACCCTAGTTCTTTGGGCCTTCCTCTTTGATTGACCCCTGCTGCGCTTCTGAAAACAACAAGGGATCCCCTGAGTATGAGGGTACTCAGCAAGACTGACCAGTCTAACCAATATAGGTAGATTTAAAATATCATTTCAGGAAATATGATAGCTTTTTAGTGTACTGGTTGACTCACATTTTTGCGGAAAGCTTACTACCAGTGGAACCATAGTTTTATCATTTTATTTCAGATTAGTTTTTACCAAACTGGTCTAGGTGAATAAAATATTTTGAGCAACCAAGTGGAACTAACATCATACAACAGCATTAATTCAAGGAAAACAATATATTCAACTTGATTACTCTATGATGCTTAAGTGATGATCAAGTACATTCATAACCGAGAATTGCGGCGATCCGAACCGATTTACATCCTGCACGAGATACCTTATTACCAGCCATGCACAACTGATCGAGTTGCTTATAATGACCTTTCGATTAGCCGTACCCAAAGACTGGAAACATAATTACCTGAACCCGGAATTTGTGTACGTCTCTCGATGGGAATCACCCTACAGAGCTACACTTTGCCAACTTGTCGCTGGAGGGCAGCAAATTCATGCGCACAACATGTGCTCTACTCGCCGGAGGGTAGCAAACTCTTGAGCGCAATCGTGCTCTCTTTTTTGTCGCAACGACGACTACTCATTTTTTGTCTTAATTTGTGAAAGCCTCAGGTGCATATGTCATGCCTAAGTGCCTACACACATACACGAGATAAAGATCTCAGCTTTGCAAATGGCAGTCCCCGTAAGCGTACAAGAGACAAACATCTTGCCACACAGTGGCTGCGGCTAAACGGAGACTGAGAGCCTAAACGTAATAGGCTAACTACTCGAGAGAGATATGGCCGAAACAAGAGCATAACACAAAACTTTATATTATCACTGTATAAATTTCAGTAGTTTCAATATTCTACAAATATGCTACATAATGTTTGCATCTTTTCTTTCAGGTCAAGCTTCGGTGACGACACTCCAGGACGCTAAGCGTACCGCTAAAGTCACAGCTAGTTCCCAAACTTGGGGGCTACGCGCCAATTACTACTCGAAATTATCTCCAACGGCTCAGCTAGCTTCCAAGCTCATGGGCTAAGCACCAATAAGTACTCGACGTGGCTCCTTCGGCTCACCTGGCGCATAAGCTCGGGGGCTGGGCGCCGCAAAACTACTCGGATGATGACTTGCATGAAGATTCAAGATCCTTGAGTTGATCTTTCAATCAATCCAATGATCAGGGGCTGATAAGCTATACCCAACAATTGATTTTTTGAAGCTGAAAGAAGAAGATTCAAGATTTTTACTGACCCTCAGCCTGATTCTACGATTCAACCTAAGGCTCGGGGGTTACTCCATATGGAGTGACACTTTCACCGCCCTCCTTATATGAAGATTACAGAATCAAGACGATCAAGGCTTTGAGCACACTATAGCCTCATGGCAGCTTTGAGAAACTTTGAAGATTCAGCTAGACGAAGTACTCGAAGAGCACAAAAACTACTCGATAAGGATCTTAATAGTACTTGAAGACTGCTGCATTTGACTATGTAGTGCTCGGGGGCTTGTCGGGGATAGATCCCCAGTACCCGCAAGGAAGGAAGAAGATAGACTCCTACTAGGATTCCACCGCAATCCTACTAGGGTATAACATGTAATCCTACTAAGACTCCTTGTAACCGACTAGTAATCCTGCCCCCCTGCAGTATATAAAGGAGAGTAGGGGTACCTAGATGGGCAGAGCTCAGAACCACCATCAGTAGCCAACAACTAGGCTACTCAACACCCAAGGGCAGGGCGCAATATACAACTCCCCAAACAGGATGTAGGGTATTACGCTACTCTGGCGGCCCGAACCTGTATAAATCCGTATCTTGTGTCCTTACTTTTACCTTCAAGTTCCAGGTCTGGTGATTCCCCACCAACCAATCTACTACCCCAAGTACTCCCATGGTAGGTTGCCGGTATAAAATACCGACAGCACCCCCACATGGGACCCCACGTCTGGCCTAATCTCCATGTGGGTTTTAGGCTACGCCCCTGCCTTTCTTCCGCACGCCAAGCACAAGGACATTTCCAATCAAAGAGCCAACTAACCTACTGGGTAAAATCACTTGATCAACCGTTAAAACAATGAACTGTCCATAACCAGATTAAACTTCATAGATAGAACTACCATCTCTAGCTTCTGTCTACATCATCAAAAGTCTAATCTATTTTCCTTGATCAACATGGATGACAATTTTTGCCTTAAGTGGTTAAGTAACAAAATTTACTTTATGGGAAATCCTAGCATTACTAAGCATAGGATGGTTACTAATTATTTGAACAGGTGGCAAAGAAATCCTACAAACAAGGTGGGATCATGCATAAGAGTAGGTTGCAATCAACTCCTAGACTTATGCATAAATAAAGAAATAACCAATAATTGGACCCATGAATAATAATTTCTGAAATTAGATAGGCATAGATGCACTTGGGCTTGCCTTGATTCACATAAAAATTAGTTTCCTCTAAAGATCCTTCAACATAAGGGACCAATTCAACAACCTCCTCAAATTTCTAAGGTTCTTCTGAGAATTCCAAGAAATCCAATTCCGAGGCTTCGGTTTCTACGATATGATGCATGCCAAAGCTAGATATGCAAAACTTTTTGAAATAAAGACTATACAACTTATCTTCATGATAAAGTTGCAAGCCAACACTAATCTACCCATAAAAGGTTAACCCACAATTTAATTTCTTTAACTACCTAACTTAAGTCTTTTCTTTTATTTAGAAAATTTCTAATTTGAAAAACTTAATTCCTATGGATTAATAAGTATTTGTGAATAATAAAACATTATCCAAAATTTTATACATTTCATAAAGATTAAGTATTTATTTAAGTAACCAAAGGCATTAAATAAATAATTAATTTTTATTACCTTATCCTAGGGTTTAAGAATTTTTAATGCGTAAAAAAATAAAATACACCTAATGAAATTGATTTCACTAACTTTGGATAATTCTATAAATTATAAAGAATTAAATATGAAAAAAGAATTTAAATCTATTTTCTAAAACTATAAATCAATTTCTCCTGAAAACCCCCTTTTGGAACCTTTCCTACTCACCCCCGCCCTAACTCCTCTCTCTGACACGTGGGCCCGGTCAATAGACCACCCTCCCGGCCTTGACCACGGGTCTGCTGGTGGGTATCCGTGGTGGTTCGTGCCGGCGAGGCCTCCGGCGAAGGGAACACCACGACTCGACTCGAGTTAACTCAGCGCACCTACTGACTGTACTCTAGTGGTGGTTGGGTGGACGGCGATGACGAACGGCGGAAGGCAGCGGCAGTGCGGGCGGCGCTAGGCCTACTGATGGCGCAAAGCTCGCCGATGGCGAACTAACAACCTCAAGCGGTTGTAGAGGCTTCACTAGGACCTAAACTATGCGGCGCACTGCCAAACCAAAGCCTACCAAGGCTGAAGCAAGGAGCTCCATGACCGAGGAGGCGGCGACCTTAACAGAACAGAGCAGCGGGCGACACTGAAGAAGATGATGGTGGACAAAAGCTTTGGTGGATGCGGTTGGACGACGTCTATTGGGATGGGTTCAGGGACTTAGGGTGGTGGTTCTGGTGGAGGGGAATGGCTGGTGGTGGTGAGACGGCAGCTGAGCAAACCGGTGATCGGGAGCGGTGAAAAGCAGAGTGACGCGGTGAATGGATAACTCCAACCGGTGCGAGCGGTAAATATATGAATTTTTCACCGCCCTTGCGACGGACACATCCTGCCTACTTGCTTGGTTCGTGTCGCTTGCCTGCGCCGACGCGTGGCATGGCAGCACCGCTCTTGCCATCAGCGGCAAGCAGCTATGTGGCAGCAGCTCGGCTCTACTCTCCCCATTTCTTTCCCCAATTCTGCCCGAAAGTCCACCCAATCTTGCGCCTGATTTCCAATTGAAGCTCCACGATTTCCTTTAAGCAAAGTTGTAGAGGATCCTCAGGTATACATTCTATAGATTTGCAATGATGTCTAGAGATCACTCAATCACCTTGAATTGCAGCCACCAAATTGAGCTACGGTTCGGTCTGTCAGTGAGGGATATGGTGTGGCGGAACCGCCCAACTTAAGCTGGTTTAAGTGCGCCTAATCGCTGTCGGAGCAGCAATTATCCGAAACGCACCTAAAACAGCATAAGTCCGGTAGTCCGTCGAGTGTCCCTAGGACTCCTCGAAAGATCCACGGCGTGTTTCATCACCATACATCAGGATAATATCCGCGATGGGATAATATCAACAAACATTACATTTTTACATACATAATTAAGAGGTACGAGTTATTACAAGACTTCAAGTTGAAACAAACTTAGTGATGCATAGTTAGACAAGCTCTAAGATTAAACATAAATAGTTTAGGAGAAGATGCGTCGATAACGGTTTTCTAGAGTATTGAGAGACTTAGGTCAATACTCTAGGTCTTCGGGGTCTCCTCCTCGACAGCTTCTTGGGTAGCTTCTGAAAGATAACCACAAGGGGAAAACCCTGAGTACGGGGTACTCAGCAAGTCTTACCCGACTAACCAATATAATAGTTTTTCTTTGGAATGCATGTCAGCCTTTAGGTGTGCTTGGTTGACACAATTTTTGCCGAAAAGCTTACTACGAGTGAGGCCTTAGTTTCGTCTTTTAGTTTAGTTAAGTTGTTACCTAACCATTCTAGATGATAACAGAAGTAAAAGCAATCACAGCTGTTGATTCATACAGTACTTGGCAACAGAAAATTTTATATCACATGAGTTCATGCTACGAAGCTCAACAGTGATCAAGTACATTCATAACCGAGAATTGCGGCGATCCGGATCAATTTACATCCTGCAGGAGAGCACCCCGATCACCAGCATCATACGACTGTCCAGGTCGTACTAACAACCTCTCGATTAGTAAAGTCAATGATTAGGAATACAACTACCCGGACCCAGGGATGCACCCCCACATGGGACCCCACGTCTAGCCTGATCCCCATGTGAGTTTCAGGCTACACCCCTGCCAATCTCCAGCACGTCAAATGCGGGTACGAAGCATTCCTGATCATAGAATTTACTAATCTACTGGGCTTTACTGGTCCCATACCCAGTAAGTGATCAGATGTTATCACTTGATCAGCAGTTAAGACACGGATCGGTCCTCAAGCAGATTAATAAGCAGACAGAACTACATCTCTAGCTTCTGTCTGGTTCTATACTCCAAACTATCTTTCATAAACAGCATGTATGATTAAGAGTTTTCCCTAAGGTTGGTAAACCAAGCATGTAAGCGAGTAAGCAATTCTAGACTTGGGTAGTTTCTAGGATTTGAACAAGTGGCAAAGATGTCCTTAAATCAAGGCATGATCATACACAAGAATAGGTTTCATCCAACTCCTAGACTTAGTGCATACAATAACCAATTAACCTATAACTAGCCACATGAAATAACGACTCCAAAATAGATAGGTATAAATGCACCGGGGCTTGCCTTGATCGTTAAAAAGATTAGTAGACGCCGACGGATTTGCTTCACAGGGAACGAATTCAAACACCTCGCCGGACTCCAAGGGTCCTTCTGAAAATTCCCAGTAATCCTCTTCTGGTGCTTCTGGATCTACGGCGCAATATATGCAGGGGTTAGAATGCAAACTTTTTAAATAACAGACTATACAACTTTCCTTCATGATAAAGTTGCAAGCCAACAAAGACTATACGACTTATCACGAATAGGTTGTAAGTCAACACACAAAAGAAATCTAAAAAGATTAACCTAGATTTTTATTTTCTTAATTAACCCTTCCTATAGCTTTTTCTTTTATTTTTAGAAAAAGTGGTAATTACTTTCTAACTTGAAAATCTGATTTCCTATGAGTTACGAATTATTTGTGATTAATAAAGTGTTATTCATATTTTATACATTTTATAAATATTAAGTATTTATTTAATTACCTTAAAAGGAAGGCATTAAATAAATACCTAAATTTTTATTATTTTCCTAGGGTGTAAAAATTTTAATGCATAAAGGAAAATAAAACAAACCTAACAAAATTGGTTTCACTAATTTTGGACACTCCTAGAAATTTCTGTGATTAAAATGGTGTAAAACGAATTTAAACGAATTATTTTGCTAAAGAAATCTAACTTTTCCCGAAAATTCCCCCGGAAAACTTTCCTTACTTACCCCCTCTCTACCCCTTCTCACGAACACCTGGACCCCACGACGCGGACCCACCTCTCCTATTCACTCTACCCGCCGGCCTTACTCCTCTTCCTGACGGGCCCCGTGGGCCGATTTCCTCTCCTCTCTCTCCTGGTAGCCCAGCACCGGCCCACGGCCCCTTTTTCTTTCTCTTTCTTCTCCACGCGACGCCGGCCTGTGTTGCTGCTCTGGGCCTCCGGCCTCTTCTCTTCAGATCACCCGCGCGCGCCACTGGGCCTCAACACGCCGGCCCAAGACGGCCGCACCGCTTCGGCCCTCTTTCTCCCCCATCTCTCTCACTGACGCGCGGGCCCGGGTGCACAGCTCCTTCTTCCTCCTCCCGCCAAAAGCGCGACCGGAACAGGGGGCGGCGCGGCTCGCCGGCTGGCGCCCTCCCGGCGGCGGGTCTTGACGACGACACCAACCCTAACCCTACACGACCTCGCGCGCGGCGACAGCTCCCCTGAAGACGACCGGAGCTACCTCCTCCACGGCGACGGGCGGCGACTCCCTCGGCCGGCCGTGGCTACTCGCAACTACGGCACATCCTACTCAAACGACTACCCCGACACCATCCTAGGACCCTAAGGACTCGACTACGACTACTCAAGAAGGAAGAGAGACAGCGCGAGGGGGTTCTCACCGAGAGCGGGCGGTGCGACGGCGGCGGACAGAAGCAGCGGCGATACAAGGTGTCACGGCGAAGAAGCTGGGCAACAAGTTGGTAGGGCTACTGGTGGGGTGTAGGCGGAGGTGTGGACGGAAGGAATCGACGGGAGCGGCGGTGTGGAGGGGGAATTTTGCTTGGCGGCGGTGTTTGACAGAAGAGGTGCTGGCGGCAGTAAAAAGAACGGCGGTGAAAACGGCGGCGCGGGAGCGGTAGTTATTCAAGCATTTACCCCTCGCATGGCTGCCACCGTGGTCTACCCGTAGGCGTATGTGGCGAGGAGGTGGCCTAGCTTAGCTACGCTGGCGGACGACCGACGACGGCGGCGGCGACACGTTTGATGCTCAGTCACCGCCCGTGATCTTCAGAGCTTCTCCGCGGCTAAATCCCAATCCGACGGTGCTCAGATGCTTTAACCAAAGTGGCAGATAAACTCGAGCTCTTTAACTTTTATTTTGGTTTCGGCTTGAGATAAGCACCGAATTGGCTTGAATTTGGATTTGTTTTTCTCGGGTTCTTTTGAATTTCGACTGAAACCATTCTTCAGTTTCGTCAGACATCGTCAATGTCATAGAGCTCACTTAGCAACTCGATTTCATGCTCAAATTCTTCTGCCCTTAGTCCAACTTCACCTCAGACATACTCTACTATGTCCTAATGTTCCATTTTGCTCATGAACAAGTATATCTTTTGATTTAAATTGCTCTGAATTTGAGCTCCAAGTCGATGCTTTGCTGCCATTCAGACTTAGTGAAAATTCAGAGTTTCAATTAACTTTGTGATTTTCTGCTGACTTTGAGCTCGAGTTTGACTTCCTTCCCTTTACTGTTCCTGGCCAATAACTCATGATTATTGTAGTCCAAGATCCATACTTCAATACAATGTAGCTGTCCTAGTGCACTTGTTGGAAGAATTCTTCAGAAATGAATTTTGAAAATGAACTCTGGAGCTGTTTTCACTGAACCCTATTGTCGGACGAGGAACAGTAAACGGCAAATTTTTCTTTTCTTCTCCTTTTTCTGATGCTTTGTAATATTTGGCACCAATTTAACTCCAAGTTTTTGATTTCTCAATTCCAAATACTCTCATACTTGTATTCCACATATTGTCAAATTTTTCTGAATTTCAAATTTGAATTTCAAATTTCGGTCAAATTTTTGCCGAATTTGATCCTTTTGCCATTTTTCTTTCTTTTTCTTTTGAATTTCCTTCTGAATTTTTCATGGTTACTATATTATTTTAAATGGCATGTATTACATATGGGTACCCTATAAGTCCCCACCGACCATGGTACTGGCCGTTCCGGACAAGTGGGCCCGCCCGACCAGGGCTTGCGGACCGAGGACATAAAGATACTTGGAGTACATGCCAAGGAGGCCACGCGATTCAAATCAGCCCGGATATTGCGGGATACATATTGTAATCCGACTGAAATTACCTTCCATGTGACAACCGAGTAGATTAGATTCAAACTGACTTGTAATCCTAGGTCATCAGCCTATATAAGGTGGCCAAGGACGCCTCCCGAGGACAACCTAACACATCAACTCTCAAGCAATACAAACCACCAGCATACAGGACATAGGGTATTACTCTTCGGAGGCCCGAACCTGTCTAAAACTCTTGTGTCCCTCGTGTTCTCATGATCACCTTCGAGTTCTTGGTTTCACAATCCCCTCCACCTACAAATCAACCACTTGGGTAACCCCCTGGTAGACTGCCGGGCTACTAAATCCTACAGCCCGACGCCACCTCCTCCCCGATGCCCCGCTGCCCCTCCTCCTGTGCGCTGCAGCTTCTCCCTGAGGCCGCGTTGCCGCTTCGTGATGCCGCACCACCGCTCCTCCCCAATCACCGCCTCCTCCTCAACCGCCGGCATGGCACCACCTCCCCTAGCGCCGCCTCTCCTCCCTGAGGCACCGCTCGTTCCCAAGCCCGCACCGCCACCGGTCCTCCCCGAGGCTGCCGCGCCACCACCAGTCCTCCACGAGGCTGCCACGCCTCTTCCTCTCCCGAGCCCGAGCAGCTATTTTTTTATTTTTTCATGCAAATATAATTACTAGATTGCAAATTATTGTAGAAAATAAAATGTAATAATAAATTTGGTGTATAAATATCTATGGATTGCAATTTTCATGAATAATAAATATGTATAAATTGTGAAAGGAAAAGTTTGGTGTACAAAAATTTACTGACATGCATAAGTTCAGGAATAATTAATATGTACAAATTGTGATAGGAAAAGTTTGGTGTACAAATATTTATTGATATGCATAAATTCATGAATAATAAATATGTGTAAATTGTGATAGGAAAAGTTTGGTGTACTAGTATTTATTGATATGTATAAATTCATGAATAATAAATATATATAAATTGTGATAGAAAAGTTTGGTGTACAAATATTTATTGATATGCATAAATTCATGAATAATAAATATTTATAAATTGTGGTAGGAAAGTTTGGTGTACTAATATTTATTGATATGTATAAATCCATAAATAATTTTTAATTGCAAGTATTACAATTTTGCATATTAAGAGCGATGGACAATAATGAGAACAATGTTGAATCCTCCAAGGAGGATTCAGATTCTAACGATGATTGTGGATCGTATTCTACTCCACCTGAGTACGAACAAAGCCCACCTAGGTCTCGCAGCCATCCAGATGAAGATGACCCTGAATACGATCCAACCGAAGATCATCAAGTACCTGCATGCACATTCATATGCTAGCTAGTGATGTTTGTTGTTCACATGAAGATGATAAACTCCAAAAATTATTTTCTGTATAGAACAATGACCAATCCTCAGTGCATTCCCCGCCGTGGTGTCGTAGAACATTTACACTGCATGAAGAGGAGGTAGCTACCTCTACACCACAAACTTCGGCTACTACTGCTTCTAGTAGTAATCCAGAAAGGAAACATGGGCAACAAAGCCGAAACCAGATCCCTGAAAAAGGTAGTCTCGTAATAGAAGAGCTTGGTGCCAAAGGTGAGCCCATATTACCTGAGGGGATATCTACTACGTTTCGGAACATATGTGGAGCTATTGTCAGGGATAAATTGCAGAATTGGATCACGACTAGTAATTGGAAGAAGGTGCCAACCACTACAAAGGATGTATTGTGGGCCACAGTGAAAGGAAGGTTCACTTTTCCTGAAGGTCAAGAGAAATTCACAAGAAACATTGCCGAGGGCCTCCTTGGGAGATGTTTCAGGAATTGGAGGTCTACTTTTAATAAAGAATATGTACAGAAAGGCAAGAATGCTAGGGATGACTTCGGTAAGATTCCTCTAGAAATGTGGGAAGAGTTCAAACAACAGAAGAACATGTGAAGGCTATGAAAGCCACTGAGAACCCTCATCACTTCGGTTCGGGAGGGTACGCTGCTAAGATTGCTAAATGGAGGAGAGAGGAAGAAGAACGGAGGAGAGCCGGATTACTGGATATGTTTGCAGGCTTGGATGAGCGCAGTAGGAATTGGTACTAGCTTGAATTCCGACTATAACACAACGGCAAGGTTAAATTCAAACACCCCTCAACAGAGCTAATTTACGAGAGGTTGGAATAGCATGCCGAGGCACAAAAGAAGGGTCTTTTCAGGCCCGACAGGGAGAAAGATCAGCTAACAACCATGATCGGAACTGTGGAGCACTCTGGGTATGTTCGAGCGATGTCATCAACATTGCCCTGGGGTAAAGCATTCCCCAACAACCAAGCAAGGTACAGGAAGCGCGACCGTTATAAAAAAAACCTTGAAGAGAAGATGAGAGAAATCACCAAGCAGCAGTTCTTAGAGTTCTTGGCCAACCATGCGATGAGCCAAACGATGGTTGACCCGACAGTATTCGATGGTCAACGGCAGGTAGAACAAACCATGCTACTTGCCGGACAGGATTCGTTGCTCCGAGTAGTGCTAGCTCCATTGCAAATGTGAGGTATCCCATTGATGACATACAAGTGGATACACCATGCAGGTTGGTTATACCTTATGGAAGGAAACAAAATAGGTTGGTTATACTAGCACAGCAGTAACGGGTCATGTGTTCCCAAAGGCACCCCTGCCAGAATATGCTTGGGTGCAAGTTGTTACGGTGTTGGATGAGTCGTACGAGATAGACATCCCTACTAATGAGGGGATTGAAGTTCTTGGTGATACGATGAACCAATACATACTGTGGCATCGCCGAGATATCATTTTGAATGCATCGCCAGAAACCTCACGGCCGAGCCAAGAACTACCCCTTCCAGATTCAAATGTTGACACAGAGCAGCCGACGCTATCCCATGTGTAGGGAGCTAACAATGAGGATGAGCAGCCAATGTTATCACCTATCCTAGAAGCTCTCAACGAGGACGATCAGACATCAACACTAGAAGGCGATAAACGGGTAGATGATTTAGAAGTTAATGATCCAACATCGCCTTCGCCGGCATCTCCACCTCCCAAGAGGCTAGCGGTACCTCGTATGGTCAGCACATATGAAAAGGCTCCACCAGCAGACATTGACAACTTTTTAAACGTATTGAAGAAAAAGGCTTCATCTTCCAGTGAAAAATTTGTAACTCGCAGCGCCTCTTGGTAAAAGGAAATGGATCAAAACCTCAGTTTCTTTGCGTTAGATTGTGTCCCAAAGGATTACGAGCATGGCAAACTATTCTTGTATTGGTGGGATCTGTTGGAGGCCCCATGGGAACTGAATAAGCTGCATGGATGGATCATGAATGCAATGAAGCAAGACATTCAAGCAATCACCGCGCATGTCCCAACTAAGGTTTTCCTTGGTGTTCTCCCATACTAGATTGTGATCAATTTCGAGGATTTGCACAGACTTTACCGTCGACAACACCTCGACATGAATCTCATTTCCGTATGGTGCTTCTAAGTCCACATGTACCGCATACATAAGTTTTAAATACATACGTATTTTATTTCAAGTACCTAAGGAACCTATTCTGAAGGATGCAATGGAGGAAGGAAGAATTGATGCACGGCAGATTCAAGGTAGTGTACCTTGACCCAGTATGAATAAACAAGCAAGAGCACTAGCTCAAAATGATGGGAACAGTCAAAGCACAAATAGAAGCAGCAGAGACACAAGCGGAGAAAGCTATGAAAAAAAACCCACAGAGAAGAAATGCACAAAGTGTCCGTATACATTGCAAAAGTAATGACGAAAAAGCCTGACAAGGATTATATCATGGCTCCTTACGATTTTGAATAAGCTAGTTTTACTTACTATATATATATACTAGGTGCTATTTAATGCCATCTTTAATATAAATTATTTTAATATAATGCAGAGACCACTGGATTTGCATCATTATTTTACCCAAGCTAGGAGAAGCAGTGGTCCTCGACTCAGCCTGCTATCATAGAGATAGGTACAAGAATTTCATAGGTATTATACAAAAGTATGATATTACTTGGCAGTACTTAAATACATGTTGACATTCTATGCATCTAAGTTGTATTACTAACTCTTGTCTTTATATCCTCAAATTACGTACAAGCTTTACGTACTAAAAGGCGGGGTCCACAATCCTAAAAGGATGAAAGCAATGAAAATAATGTATCATAGATTCGTAAGAACATAAAAAACTTGGTTTTTTCATATAATGTAGACTTGTCATTAATAACAACTTATCATTTTTCTATTTGTTTGTAGTGCCACAAGCAACCTCCCGGCTCTATGCTATGTGGATATTACGTGTGCGAGTTCATCAGAAATAATAGGAGGTATCGGATGAACCTGAAGACATAAGTCTCTTATACACTGCCATGTACTAACTTCCTAATGGTAATACATCCTAATCTTCATTTACTGTATATTTGCAGATGCCTACCATCAATAGTAACTAAGCAAGATCAAAGACAAACAAATCGACAACATTTGTATGGACATGGCGAGGTTCATCCTATGCGAGATTTGTCATGAGGATGGAGCATTCTTTGATAAAGATGGCGTGTTGATGGCAGACGAATCCACAAATCTTCATAGATGGGCGTAGTAGTTTTAATATTAGCGTAACAAAGAACAGCCTCTATTCCAACTATTGGATTTTTAATAATGTGAATTATATATTATGTATGATACAGTTTTTAATAATGTGAATTAGTTATTATTCAATTTTATTGTCATGTGATTGGAGATACATATTTCAATTTGATGGCTAAAAACTGGCAGGAAATAAAATAATAAATAATTCACGGGAAATAATATATTGAATGGCAAAATACATATTCTTGGCGGGCGGCATAAGCACCCGCCAACACAGAAATCATCTGTGCTGGCAGGTGATGTAACCACACCACCAGCACAGAAAGCATTTGTGCTGGCAAGTGGCTAACGTCGCCCGCAGCAGAGAGCGGTATGTGCTGGTGGGCGAGCATCCGCTAGCACAGATGGCATTTGTGCTGGCTCAAGGTTGCTGGAGCACAAACCTGTTCTAGCTGCCAGCACAAAGTTTTTCTAGTGTAGTGCTTCACGCTTACACGAGGAGTTGATATGGATACACTAGGTTTTTCTAGTGTAGTGCTTCACGCTTACACGAGGAGTTGATATGGATACACTAGAGACTGTGAATTGAGCGTAGCACAGCTGGTAAGGTTTCTTGTGGTGGAACCTGCCCACCAGGATTTGGGTCCTCGACTCGGCACTGGTGCTCACATTTTCCTGGATTTTCAGGATATACTCGGCACTATTCTTTCAGTGGTAGGCGATGCGTCCATTGATAGCAAAGCGTCAGTGGTGACTTCGTCGATCTAAGGATCTACCAGCTTAGTCTCTCGGAAGTACTCATAAGGGTAGGGTTGTGTGCGTCTATTTGTAGGGTTGAATGGGTATACATTTGTGAGTGTTTGCGTCTGTTCGGTGCTTCAAACAAAGATATAAATACCTACGGAGTTCTTTTACGGTGCACAATACTAGGCTATACTAGTTTTCGAAAAGGACTAGTATAAAAATATCTAACTGCCAAGATTAATTGTATACTACTAAAACCTTCACTTGTGGTATGGGTAATATACATGAGTACTATAGGTATAATGGAACACAAATGACATCACTATAATTTTATTTTTGACACTAGCATAAAGTTTAAAAGAACATTCCATTTGAAATATCACTTTTTACAATGTAATAATTACTAAACTATCCATAATAATGAACAGTTAAATCTTGTGTACCGTAAAAGAACTTATATCTGCATGCTTTTTGTTAGTTGAGGCCCGGGTTAATCTTAAATCATCATCGTTAGTCGAGGTCTCGGGGGTTAATTTTAAATCATCATCGTTAGTCGAGATCTCGGGGAAAATTCACCAATAGCGAATCCTACCACTACGGTGGTGCATAAACCATAAAAGGAAAAGTAGCATGGAGTTCCCAAGATCATAATTAAGTGATCATAAACTAAAAAACAATTCCGACCCTAAAAAATAATTCTAAACATGGAATAGTATTTGAGCGTACTACTTAAGCTAATTGCAACAAGGGGACCAAATCAAATTCATTCCCCTATTTTTGATGGTCTGAAAGAGCACGCTTCATAATTCTCTTACCATGTCCTTCAAGCCCACCACAACTATCAATCAATCAAATAAAACATGAGTGCATTTAAACAAAGCATGAGTACACGTGCATACTGTTGGGGATCTGGATCAATTTGATCGTCACCCTCGCGCGTCGCTGCTTAGGAATGGAATCGTATTAGAGTCCAATGGATTGAACGTTACCTTCGTCCGTCCTCGAACGTCATTCATTTGCTAATCACCTTCGACAGGGCACCAGCAAAGTACAGAGTATTTGTTTCTGTGTGATTGCAGGTGACCGGATTCAATAGGATGGAGTGAAGGTACTTGGCGAACCCGGAGGGAAGACGCGAAGGTCTCGGGCACCTTCGCAATCAAGAATCCAAGACTTACACAAGATCGTTCGGGCGAAGGTGCAGAGGAACGGACCCTGGAGGCGTGTATCGCGTGACTCATTTGGGTTGTACAGATTGGATTAGGACTCTCTCTTTACCAAAATATACAGCATATTCCTAGAATATAGTGGTTGTATGATGGTAAATTCAGTACATAAAAGTCGGTTGGACTTCCTATAAAAGGGAGGCACCCTTACTGTAAAGGGTTCACATTTTTGGAGAAATACAAGCCCCAAGAAAATTTTATTTCCCATTTGTGTGTACTTTCTTAGTGAAGAGCTTGCTCTAAACTAACACATACGATTTGTAGTCAGAAACCATGCAACACGTTCTATTCTACAGCAATTATCCATTTCTAATGAATCCAATCTAGACCTGCCACTGGGTATCCATATCTTCTTCTCAAATCCACACCCACTTCAAATGGGGAGAGTATGGGTAGAAAATTATATACCCATTAGAAATGGGGAGGGTACAATTAATCAATTGGATATGTATATATATGTAGCACAGAGTTAATTATCTATTAGATATGGGTGGGATTGCGGAGGGTAAGGAGTGGATAATAATTATTTTGATTTGGGTGTGAAGAGTAGGTTTGCCCATACCCTCCCCGGTGGCAGAACTAATCCAATGTACTAACCTTTCTCTTTTTGCCCCCATCTAGCTTGCCTCATCAGTTTGGTCTTGACGGTGGTGCTCTCTTTTGGCTCCCTGTCCCTCTATGATCCCTTCTCGACCAATCCTGTGCCCACGGTCACTGTGCCAGTCTAGAACGCTGTGGGGATAGGAGAGTAAATGGGCCAATATACGCTTCAAGATGCAGCCGGCCAAACCACTGGTGGCCGAGCCCAATTCAGCGCACAACTATCTGACGCGGCGCTGCGACAGCTTCATCTGCGATGCATCTGGCACCCAGGCTTTGCGTCGATGCGATGCCACGGCCGGGCCAGGGTGCACACCGGCGGGCAGGTCTGGCGGCCACCAGACCTAGCCATAGTGGTGGATCCGCCCCTATCTCGGGGTAACCTCGAATCATCATCAACTTAATTTTTACTTAATATTTACTTAAATTATAGGTTATTATGACTTTTCAAAATTAATAGATTTTGTAATGAATCTATGTCGATATATTGAATATATTATAAATTTAAAAATACCAAAATGACTTATGGGATGGGGCTGAAACTGATCAACCGTGCATCTACGTGTGTTTTACGCGGACTACTTGATTGATGAAACGTATTTTTGCATTTTTGTAATATAAATCAGCATCAACGGGCGTGCATGTACGTACGCTCGACCCCGACTTGACGCCAAAGCATTCAGCTAGACGTACTCTCAAGCGGGTGGAAATTAAACGCCTCGTCGTACAAAAAGTCTTATTCGACCAAGCTTTGGTTATGCCAACATTATTGTCATGTTGTGTACACAGTCAGCCACGTGGGAACGTACGCCGCGCGTGGTCGCAGCCAGCTGATCTCGGCAGCTGGCTGGTCCAGTCACCGATCGAGATGGTGATCACCCACCTGCTGATCGATCAGGTGGCCATATTATCAGGCTACTACAGTAGCTAACTAGATGGACACGGGCGTGGCTCGTGGTCACGTTACCTGCTGCAAGCCAGGACGAGGGGGTCGCCATTATTATTTGCTTCTTCAAAAAAACAAGGCCTGCTATACGTCGCCATCGCTGGCTGCCTGCCTGCCATCCGGGGCAGGCGCACCGCCCCATGCATTTCCAGTTGATAATCCTTGGGTCACATTGCATGAAGTAAAATAAAATGATTGCACATATATAGCTTTGGGAGAACCGGCCAGGTTCTCATACAAAATTAAAGGCCGACGAGCCTATGTGCTGGTTGGGAAAACACGCAAAATTTTCAGGATTTCTGGGACTAAAGTTAATCAGCAGATGGACAGAGCTCCTTACCTTAATTTAAGCTTGGTGACAACGAGGATGCATGTATTGTGGTATTGTGCCTGATTAATCTGTTCAGTGTCAGAGTGATGTTTGTTCAGCTTTAACGCAAGACTAATATATATGGTATGCGCATATCAACAGGTTCAGCAACACCAATATGTTACTGTTAGATATAATAAATGTTTTTTTCCATGCCAGGACATTGCCACCTTCTATACATGGCCCACGCCTAATGGTCGAATGCTACGGAACAATATATAGACCATGCTTGCCTAAATGCTTCATGTGAATTGGTTGGCACCCGGAGAAGCTTGTGGCCTGATGCGGGCCACCATGACCAACCTCTGGTCTTGGTTACCCAGCTTGCAGTGAAGAGTGCTTCTGTTCGAGGCTACCCTCACCCGTTGTCAGCCTAGCTCCTTGCTATGAGTTGGGCTACAAAAGGTGCTTGTCGTTTGCATGTGAAGGGGATGTATTCGTGCCGCGCACCGGTGTTCCTCGGTGCAAAACTGGCAAGCAAGAGTGCTCCATGGTGGTTCGATCCTATGTGTGCTGCGATTGTAATCCTTTGTGACTCTATAATCTTTGTTCTCAAATTGTACCTTGATCACCGTCCTAGCTGATGAGGGAGGTTGCTTGATCTTGTAACCCCAATTTGAAGAAATGAAATAGTTTAGGTGGGCCTTCTTAGCCCCCCATTAGCTCTTCAAAAAAAAGTTGCAATATCTTAATTTTTTCACCATGTTCATATACACCCTTATTGAGCATCAGAGCACTTCAGCTCAGAAATCACACACAACAATCACTTTTACTCCGACATGTTTCACACTCATGAATGTCTTTAGTTTGACCAGGACTAATGTACAGATGTAATTAAAGGAAATAGGATTTTAATTGCGCCCATCTGCCTGTGTTGTATTCTAACTTGCATGAGGTTCATGCATATTTGAATAAGGCCATTGAAAATGACGTTCCTTGAGCTTGACAACTAAACAATAGTACATACTACATACATTTCACAATCACTCTGGAATTATTCACTTTGCTCGCCAGTGATATCGATGCAGGCTATTAACTAAGGTGGTGATAATGTGATGTATATGTTACAAGTTGCATGAGGTTCGCATGCACTTTATTTATAGTCTATCGAATACCATGTTCCTTGATCCTTCAGCTTGACAATTACAGTAAAGCAATTGATTGTCCAACATTTCACACTCTTTCGTTTGATTAGTACCAGTTACTATAGTAGGAAAAGAACTACTACGTGTTCCGCCAACTAGTGTTTTATGTTATATCATTACATTATCGCATATCTGGTGGAGCAAATATACATCATGATCCTTTGGCTTGACAGTTAGATAGCAGCACAGTAAGATATTTCTTATTTACTAATATTATGTTAGTTTCATAGGCACTGACAGGGATTTCAGGAAAAGGAATGTTCACCGCCAATGGCTATCATGTCAAGAATAAGGGTGTGAATTAATGAAGCTAACCCAAGGTCTAATCACGGGTAGAAAACTCAGTATTAGTTCCGGTTAGTAGGGTGAAAATCTTCCGAAAATCAATTCGGGATAACGCGATCGAGACAAAGGGGTACCTTTTGTCCTGGGTCCCTAAATCGGGACAAAAGACTTCCTTTAGTCCCGGTTGGGGACAGGACCCCTTTTATCCCGGTTAGTAATACCAACCGGGATAAATGGTTTGGCAAAAAAATGCAAAAAAAAAAATTAAATCCCTGAGGGATCCTAGGGAGGCCCGTCGCAAGTCACAAGTCACACGATTTTCACGCGAAATATGCGTGTGCGCGGTCCGTGGGATCGAACCCTCAACCTCAAGCCTCACGTGTAGTTTCCTTGCCATCCCACCTAAACACCACATCTAACTATATAGATGATGCAATCCTTTTGTACTAAATCTTGGGAACCCTTTTATCCCGGTTGGTATTACAAACCGAGATAAAAAGTTTTGACAGATTTAGTTCTTTTTTACCACCCGTGGAGGACTCTTTTATCCCGGTTGGTATTACAAACCGGGATAAAAAGGGTTCAAGGGCTTTAATTCTTTTTTGCCACTCGTGGGGGACCCTTTTATCCCGGTTAGTATTTCCAACCGGGATAAAAGACCTCATTTTATCCCGGTTGATGTCGTGAACTTTAGTCCCAGGTGATAACACCAACTGGGATTAAAATGGTGACCTTTAGTCCCGGTTGGTCTTACCACCCGGGAGTAAAAGGTCCCTCACGAGTAGCTGATTTTTTCACCTAGGACTAAAGTGTCCCCTACGGGTGGCTGATTTTTGACCCGGGACTAGGGGGGTCTTTAGTCCCGATTGATATTTGACCCGGGACTAAAGCACCTTTTGTCCCGGGCCAACTTTAAATCAGTACAAAAAGGGGCGTATGGAAGGTGAGTTCTCCACTGGTGAATGTTTCTTTTTTATGCTCAATGGCTCTTATTGTACTGTTGTAATAAACTTTGATTCTGATCACATATGGCAGCACCTATTATCTCTAATCAAACAGCATTACGTTTGTTAGAATAGTTAAATGGTTTGTTTGGTTGCAAATAAACAATCAGCACACGAGGATCACAAGGACATAAGAAATATAAACTATCCCACCCCGACCCCAGAAATCATTGCAGCGAGCTGTAAAGGATATGATGCAAGAAAGGATTGGTCAAAACTCAGAAATGATAAATTAATGAAGCTCTAAGCGAGAGAGAATCGCAAGGACATCGATTGCCCAGATTTGATGATCGAGATATATATATATAAACAAGGGCAACTTCTTTCGGTCTGGATTTCTTTTTTGTTTTATGCCCATTTCGGTTGGTCCATTGTAAGATATCATTAATTATGACAAGGGCTTCTAAACTCTTAGATGCACATCTTTTACTCTCTCAATATGAAATAAGTGTCAATTCAGAATGAGTCCAGTAGTAAAACACAAATAACATTGACCACAAATATACACCAAGGTATTTAAATGTGTCACATTGAAACAATATTACTAGGCCTATACTTCCATACTACCATGATTATGTTTTAAAAGAAAATAGATACGTGCAAATTGTGTATTTGAGGTTATGTCGTCGATGTCCAAAGAGTGAGAACATATCACAGTGTTATTGTGTTCCAACATTTGGTTGCCCCCATATAATTCATAAAAGATTTCATAAAAATATAGATTGATAGAGCATATTACCATCTACCATCACGATTCAAAATTATATTAACCTTACACAAAACGTGTTAAAGGAGGAAGGAAAATCAGCCAAACTCACATTTTTAATAATGGTATATGGTAGCATATGCTCAATCCATCCATATTTTTGTTGGAATATTATGCACTTTTAGATGTTTAACCATGGATTCGTAGCATAGTAACACCATGGCACATAGTAGTAGCCTTGAATATGTTATCTTACAGTACCAAGTAGCAAAATTTAGAGGGAGAGAAAAACCGTAACATGACCTCATAATTTTTTTAATCCTGACAACTAGCTCCCTAACTTGTGTATATATTATGTACATGTAAACGAGATTCCGACGCTTGCGTTTGTTTGAATTGCAAGAGGCATATGGATTTGTCTATACATGTATTTGACAGCTGATGGCACGGCACGCACAAACATTAATTAAACTAATAATAGGGTTTTCATCATCCATTGGAAAACTATGCGTGTTGTATTAACATATATTATTTTTTTCTATTCTTTTATGACTATGATTAACTCTACTATAGCTAATCACCATGATTACATAAAGCATGCTATGTAGTCAAACCTTGCATTAGACTGAGGAGCAAGTATATTCATGCTAGTAGAAAGCATAAAATGAGGCATCGAGTCGTTAACGGGTCGGATGACATGCATGAAGAACATTGCTCACACAATATATATTAGATCATCACCTCCAAGTACATACCATCGACGATCTATAACTAGCTTCTGAACTCCGCCATGGCACAACAGCGCAGAGAAGGCCATGTCGGCTAGGGTTTGGCCTAAGCCATGTCCTACACAACTCTGAAGAGACTTGCAGCGGCCCACAACTCCCTATGATGTATCATAGTTTGTCCCTATGTTTCGTCGAGTTCTGGTGGATGGATTGCACATGCTAATAGAGAATGGGGCTATTTATAGCCTAGGGTACCGTGGGACAAAAGGCACGTCGAACAGCGCAAAGAATGGCCAAGGTTGATTGGCCTAGGTGGGTCTAGGCCGATCGGCACAGGTGCTTCCTGACCTCAAATGCCTGAAGCTTCCATACAAAAGTGTTAGATCTTTTCGAGCCATGTACTTCTGACACCAAATTCACCCTAATCGGAGTCCGGCAAGGAAGATATGGCCTGTACATGATCTTTTGCTTCCACAAGACTTTTGACTCTCCAACCTTGACCTTCCTTTAGCTTGACCTACGAGATTGACTTGCTAAATCAACCCATACTTTGCCCCTAAGTCTTCTGGAACGAAGGTTCATCGAATGACAATGCTTTTGGAGGTCGAATTAGGCCTGGCCGATTGGCCTATAGGATTGGGCCGATCGGCCTACCCTCTTTTGTGGCCCGCTAGTGCTCATCTTTCTTGTGTAGGCTCCTTGCATGGTGTAAAGTCCATGCTCAAATTCAGCTCATGCATAAACAGCCTATTTATGTTGTATTTCCTAGTATTTTGCAATATAATATAAAATACAACGCATATGCAAATATGGGGTTATTTCATATGTCAAGTAGCAGGTTAGTGTAAGAATTAGTCCAATAATGCCACTAAAACAGTATTGAAAAAATGTCACTAATGAGCATCTGCAGTAGTGGTGGATTCAAAAAGGGGCATGCTCATCATCCACACTGTGAATGCTAGTGTACCAGAAGTATGATGGTTATGTTTTGGAATTATTAAGGCAATGTACGACATAATATCTGTTAGAGGCTACTTCCTTTGTTCCAAAATGTTTTCGACAACTGTTACTAGCATTGTGACATTAGTATGTGGCCGTTAGAGGCTACTTCCTTTGTTACAAAATGTTTTCGACAACTGTTACTAGCATTGTGACATTAGTATGTGGCCTTGAACCTTTGCAATGGCATTTTGCAAGTCCGAAATGTTTGCAATGGTATTTCAAAATTTGCTTGCATAAATTAGACTGTGGAGAGACTTCCATGTAACCTCAATATTCAGTAGTTTGTTGTATAAGGAATCGTGTATCCATCCTAAAAGAGGAAGGGAGTAAATTAGGGCACTTAGGCCATTCTCAATGGATTTCATTCTCATTAAATATAGTGACATATCAGTATTTTTGATGATGTGGAAAGAGTTAATGAAAAGAGGAAGGTGCTATGAGTTTCATGAGGATAAAATCATGTATACACTGTTTCCAATATAGTTTGTGCCTTGCATATGACCTAGGAACAACCATGAAGGAAACAATACATTGTATGAAACTATTTCAACTATAAATTAAATATTCTTTTATGTGGTATTTTGGAAATATAAATACCAAATTCCTTGTTGAGAATGGCCTTAGGGCGCATTTGGTTCTACGGGCTTGCCTCGCTTTGTCCATACAGAAACCGAAAAAACGCATTTGTTGCTTTCTTGCTTTGCTACCTCGGGGCTTGCGCAAGCAACCCATTCGCTTCAGCTTATAAGCCGGCTGAAAAGCTGAAACGGCTGATTTGTTGTGAGAGGAAAATACTGTTTGGTGGCTGATAAGCCGACTGAATAAGCTGAAGCGAACAGGCCTTGCCGAAGCGAGCGAGCCGTATTTACTCTCCGCCGCTGCAAGCAGGGGCGGATCCAGGGCCCGGGCTGCCCGGGCTGCAGCCCGGGGCGAGACCATGGAGTCCCTTTAACCTATGTGCTGTTTAGCCTAACAAAATGAGGTTTAGGAGACAAAATTAGATTATTTTAGGTGTGATTCAACAGCTCAGCCCGGGGCGCAGCCCCGTTCTGGATCCGCCCCTGGCTGCAAGGTAAAGCTTTCTTGGCAAAGCAAGATCAGGCAAGGCTCACGCTGCAACCAAATATGGTCTAGAAAACTAAACTTCTCGGATTTTAACTAATATTTACTCAAGATAATCCTAGAAATATTAGTTAAAAGCCTAGAAGTAAACTAAACGTGCCTATCTAGTTCAGAAACTCTCCCGCAAAAAAACTTTTGTGACCTGTAGCCAAGTTAGCCATACTAACGACCTGGCAACTACTATACTCAAGAAAAATTAATGAAGGCACCAAAGGTAAATGCAAGAATGTAAGAATGAAAACATAAATGCAGTAAATAAGGGGATGAGCAATAAGAAAACGCAAATTTTAGCCTGATACATCGTGCTGTCCAGGTGCATATATAGTATACATTTGTAATACTGAAAATGCGAAGGGATGACACAAACTGAATTTTTATCGTTCCTCTCCACTAGTAGAGAACTGACTTTCGATCCACCCCCTTTTATCCCGGTTTAAAGTTGGCCCGGAACAAAAGGGGGTGCGGGGGGTGCGGAAATTTGGAGGGGAGCATTAGTCCCGGTTGGTAATTGCAACCGGGACTAAAGGCCCCCCTTTAGTCCCGGTTGCAACGGCTAGCTGGGGGGCGATGGTGGCCGGACCCTTTTATCCTGGTTGGAACCTCCAACCGGGATAAACTTCCAACCGGGACAAAAGGTGTTTCCTTTTGTCTCGGTTGGAGTTTTTAACCGGGATAAAAACTCATCCCCCACCATATCCCGAGACAGAGACTTTCTTCTTCCTCCAGCCCGAGCCAGTCCAGCACATTGGTAGAGAGCTGAGCTTCACCTACTCTCCGGTGGTGCCTAAGCAAGGGAGGTGCTGCCCGAAGTTTTTTCCCTCATTTTCGTGGGAATTTGACTCAGCCAACAAGTGCTGCGAAGGTTTGCTACTTCATCCTTGTGTTATGCTTTGATTTATGCTTTGGAGATGGAAAGATTATTTGCTACAATGTGATGATGAAGTAGAAAAATGGAGAGGTATTTTGAGCTAGAATGTGAGGGAGATTGATGTGTCATATATAGTATGCATTATTTCAGTGGTTTAAAAATGATGCTACCTTGTCTAGACGGTTTATCTTATCAAATTCAATATGGTTTTTTAAATCCATATACTTGTTGAACTTCCATACCGTGTTCATTTCTGCGACGATGTTCTCCGTCGAGTAGCAACGTATGTCAAGAAGGAGGTTCGATTCTACGAGAAAGAGTGGATACGGACATCGTGACCGTGTCCCCTTTTCCGTAGCATCTAACCTCTTTCATGACGAAGTGCGGTGCCGCCTAGCTGAGGACATCCTCGCGAAATGAACACGGTCTTCAAGTTCAACAACTTCTGTAGTGGTAAGGAAAGAATTTTTGTACATAGATGACTTCTGCTACTTGTTGAACTTGCATACCGTGTTCATCTCGCCGAGGATGTTCTCCGCCGAGCAGCAACGTATGTCAAGAAGGAGGTTCGATTCTACGAGAAAGAGTGGATACGGACATCGTGACCGTGTCCCCTTTTCCGTAGCATCTAACCTCTTTAATGACGAAGTGCGGTGCCGCCCAGTTGAGGACATCCTCGCGAGATGATCACGGTCTTCAAGTTGAACAACTTATGCAGTGTTAAGATAATAATTTAAATATGTGTATTTGGATCTTCATGTTGTTGTATTGTACCATGTTGTTTGGATCTTTAATCGATTTTCACGCGTAATCCATTGTCAAGTGTAATCCATTTTCATGCGTAATACGATGCAGATGGACCGGCAATGGATGTATAATGCAGACAGGTGGAGCAAGGTGTTTATTGATGGCTTGCATTATTTTCTCGAAGTGGCAAAAGCGAACAAGCCAGAAAATGGGTTCGTATGTTGTCCATGCTTCCAATGCAATAACAGGAAGGACTATTCAAAGGATTCCTGGGGGACTATTCACAGCCACTTGTTTAAATACGGTTTCATGCCAAACTATTTGGTTTGGATCAAGCACGGTGAACTAGGGGTTGTAATGGAAGATGGCGAGGAGGAGAAGGAAGATGACACCATTCCGGACTGGGTTGCAGGCCAAGCTTTTGCATGTACTACAATGGGCGAGGCTGATGAAGATGAGTTTGCAGAAAATGACCCTACTGATGACCTTGGTCAGGTGATACGAGATGCATACAGAGATTGCGAAACTGAGAAGGAAGCAGCAAAGTTGCAGCGCATGATAGATGATCACCAAAAATTGTTGTACCCAGGTTGCCAGCAGGGCCATAAAAAACTAGGTACGACACTAGAATTTGTGCAATGGAAGGCAAAAAATGGTGTGTCCGATAAGGCATTTCAGGGGATGTTGAACATTGTCAAGAAGATTCTTCCCGAGAATAATGAATTACCGTCCACAACATATGAAGCTAAACAGATTATTTGCCCTCTCGGATTGGATGTTCAGAAGATACACGCATGCCCTAATGACTGTATCCTCTATCGTGGTGATGAATACGAGAAATTGGATGCTTGTCCCGTCTGCGAAGCCCTGCGGTATAAGATCAGGCGAGATGATCCTGGTGATGTCGAGGGGCAGTCTCCCAAGAAGAGAGTTCCCGTGAAGGTGATGTGGTATTTCCCTATAATACCACGCTTGAAGCGCTTGTTCAGGAAAAAGGCGAATGCTAAGTTGATGCGATGGCACAAAGAAGACCGTAAGGAAGATGAGATGCTGAGACACCCCGCAGATGGGGCACAGTGGAGATCAATTGATAGAACGTTCCCAGACTTTGAAAGTGAAGCAAGGAACATAAGGTTTGGTTTAAGCACTGATGGATTCAATCCATTCGATGAGTTGAGTAGTGGTCATAGTACTTGGCCTGTGACCCTTTGTATGTTCAACCTTCCTCCTTGGCTGTGCATGAAGCGGAAGTTCATTATGATGCCGGCGCTTATCCAAGGCCCAAAACAACCCGACAACGACATTGACGTGTACCTAAGGCCGTTGGTTGATGACCTTTTACAGCTCTGGAAGGAAGAAGGTGTACGTGTGTAGGATGAGGATAGACAAGAGATCTTTAATCTACGAGCACTGTTGTTCGTAACCATCAACGATTGGCCTGCATTGAGTAACCTTTCAGGACAGACAAATAAGGGATATCGGGCATGCACCCACTGTTTAGACGACACAGACAGCATGTACTTGAAGCACTGTAAGAAGGTCGTCTATATGGGTCATCGTCGATTTCTCCCTGCTCACCACCAGCTGAGAAAGAGCGGGATGCATTTCAAAGGGACGCCAGACCATCGTAAAAAACCTGCACACCGTAATGGAAAGCGTGTGTTCGAGATGATGAAGGATGTATATGTAGTCTTCGGAAAGGGACTTGGTAGCCAACCTGTTCCGAACGACGATAACGGACATGCACCCATGTGAAAGAAAAAGTCAATATTTTGGGAGCTACCTTATTGGGAAATCCTAGAGGTTCGCAACGCAATAGACGTGATGCACCTGACGAAGAATCTTTGCGTGAACGTGCTAGGCTTCATGGGTGTTTATGGAACCTCAAAAGATACATTGGAAGCACGACAGGACCTGAAAGCCATGGGGCAACGAGATGACCTACATCCGGAAAAGAGAGATAATGGACAGCACTACTTACGTCCTGCCAGTTACACTCTCAGCAAGGAGGAGAAGGATAGCATTTTTGAATGCTTGAATAGTATGAAGGTCCCGTCTGGGTACTCCTCGAATATAAAGGGAATAATAAATATGAAACAAAAGAAGTTTACAAATCTCAAGGCTCATGACTGCCACATGTTGATGACCCAGTTGCTTCCGGTTGCACTGAGGGGTGTTCTACCAGAAAATGTCCGGTTGCCGCTCGTAAAGCTATGCGCGTTTCTCAATGCGATTTCGCAGAAGGCAATCGATCCATCCAAGCTATCAAAGCTACAGAACGATGTGGTGCAATGTCTTGTCAGTTTTGAGTTGTTATTTCCACCATCCTTCTTCAATATTATGACGCACTTACTGGTTCACCTAGTAAAAGAGATTGGTATTCTCGGACCTGTATACCTGCACAATATGTGGCCTTTCGAGAGGTTCATGGCAGTCCTAAAAAACTATGTTCGTAATCGTGCCCGTCCAGAAGGAAGCATCGCCAGGGGATATGGAACAGAGGAGGTGATCGAGTTTTGTGTTGATTTTATTGATTCAATTGACTCGATTGGGGTTCCAACTTCACGCCACGAGGGGAGGCTCCGAGGAATGGGCACCCTTGGAAGGAAATCAAGTTTGAGCAATGATACTAATTTGTTCGACAAGGCACACTACACTGTTCTACAACAGTCATCCTTTGTGTCTCCGTATATCGAGCAGCACAGGCAGATGGTAGCTTCCAAAAACCCGACCAAATCCGATGCTTGGCTTACCCGTCATCACATGGAAACTTTTCCCTCCTGGTTGCGCCAACAACTTATGGGTAACTCTGAGATTCACCCACAGCTTGCCTGGTTAGCCAGGGGACCTGCTACCACAATCGTCAAATTCCAAGGCTATGAGATAAATGGTTACACATTTTACACGAGAGCCCAGGACCAGAAAAGCACGAACCAGAATAGTGGTGTCCGCATAGATGCCATGGACAGAAATAATAGCAAGGAGTCGTATTATGGTTTCATACAGGAGATGTGGGAACTCGAATACGGACCGCTGTACATCCCTCTATTTCTTTGCAATTGGGTGAAGCTAACTGCCGTCACCAAAGATCAGTACGGAATGACAATAGTAGATCTGAGCAAGATTGGATACAGTGATGACCCATTCGTACTTGCCAATGATGTGCATCAGGTGTTCTATGTGAAGGACATGTGCAGCAAACCCAAGAGGAATCCAGAAGAGACATGGGAGCCAAAGTGCCACATAGTTCTTCCAGGTAAAAGAAAAATCGTGGGAGTCGAGGATAAAACAGACCAATCAGATGATTATGATCAGTTTGATGGCATGCCTCCATTCGCCGTTGAAGTTGATCCAAGCATCCTGCTATCCAAAGAAGAGGCTCCGTACTTACGCCGCGATCATGATCAAGGAACTTTCGTGAAGAAGAAATTTTACAACGTTGTATTGTAATGCGTTAAATGTACATGACCTTTGTGTATTAATTGATACAATTTGTAATTTACCCTATGTATGATTTCATGTGTTATTAAATTTGTTAGGTGAAGATTTTTTAGATATACATGAACATTGTTAACCACATACTAACATGGATTTTTCTGCGCATTCAAATAATTTAATTGAATAATTTATTGATCACAGCAATGCAGTGAATAAATATTTTACAGGCTACATGAGTTGGTATAGAAATAATGATTACTTCATACTTATTGTCAATTAACTCATTAATTAGATATATTTTTGCATGTACAATATCTGAGAAGGTTTTGTTTTTCATCCTGGAATGCAGTGAAAAGGTAAAAAAAATCCATTTCCAAAAAACAGGCGGGAGAAGAAAAATAGGAAAAAAGACCTTTTGTCCCGGGTGCTAACAGCAACCGGAACAAAAGGCCCCCCTTTTATCCCGGTTGCAACGACAAAACGAACCCTTTTATCCCGGTTGCCGTTTGCGACCGGGATAGAAGGCCCCTCCCTTTTATCCTGGTTGGTGACCAGACCAGATGGACTTTTGAGCTATACCAATCTCTCCTGAGGCCTGCATTGGTACGGAAGCTATCAACAAAGATGTACGAATTACATGAATGGTACATGAAGGTGTCCGCCGACTCAAGGGAGATGTTGGGGCCTTAAGTTAAAACCGATAGATTTTTACGGCGAAGGCGAGAAAGTTCTGTGGCTAGACTTCCAGGATATATACGAAGTGTACCATCATAATGCCGCTAGACGTCTCTCTGATCAGTGCCTGGGGTCTGTAAGTGTCCGGTTATCTACATGTAAATTTTAGCTCATATCAATATTTTTTTGCGTGCATCACCGTACTAACTTCATCTTCCATTTTATGTAAGTGCTAATTCAGATGTGCCGA
>NC_028450.1:22193218-22229986 GCF_000263155.2 Setaria italica | reverse complement strand
CCCCCCCCCTTTTATCCCGGTTGGTGACGGGACCCGGGACAAAAGGCTCTTTTGTCCCGGGTCCCATTACGAACCGGGATAAAAGGGGGGGGGTAAAAGGCACTGTACTCCCTTCTACCCCCCGCCAGTTCCACACTTAGCGAAAATTTCGCAAGTCCCGCGCTCTCCGCCGTCGCCGCCAGTTCGCCTCCCTCGCCGGGCGCCGCCGTCGTCGTCCCCCATTGCGCCGTCGACGTCCCGCATTGCGCCGTCGTCGTCCCCCGGCCGGCCCTCCTCGATCCCCTCCTCGTCCGTCAACGGGCCCAGCCCCCGGCCACCTCGTCGCCGGGTGCATCCTCGTCGCCCCTCGTCGCCGGCTCCATCCTCGTCGCCCCTCGTCGCCGTCCCTTGTAGCCGCCGTCGTCGTCTTCGCCTCGGCCGCCGTCGTCCCGCCGTCGTCGTCTTCGTCCTCGTCGCCGCCCCGGCCGCTGCTGTCCCGCACGCCGCCCGGCCGCCGCCGTCCCGCCGTCCCGCCGCCCCGGCCGCCGCCCCGCGCGCGAGAGGTCTGCCGCGCCGGCCGGTGCGCCGGGAGAGGGTTTTCTTTTAATTTTGTTTTTTTAGATAGAATTGTAATTTTGTTAAGTTAGATTTTTAGATTTCTAATTTTGTTAAGTTAGATTTTTAGATTTCTAGTTAGTTTGTTAAGTTAGATTTCTAGTTAGCTTGTTAAGTTAGAGTTGATACAGAGATCGCCGAGTAGCCGTCGTGATCGCCGCCGTGCCGCCGAGTAGCTACCGTGATCGCCGCCTTGTAGCCGTCGTGATCGCCGCCGAGTAGCCGCCGTGATCGCCGCCGTCCTGCTGCCCATCACAACGTAGTAGGCACCGCCCGTGGTTCCGGTGAACCGCCTCCGCCGTACCGCCGCCCTGACCGCCGCCGTCCCGCCTCCGCCGCCGTCCCGCCTCCGTAGAAATTCGTCAAAATTCGTAGAAATTCGTCAAAATTCGTAGAAATTCGTAGAAATTTGTAGAAATTCATAGAAATTCGTAAAAATTTGTAGAAATTCATAGAAAATCGTAGAAATTTGTAGAAATTCGTAGAAATTTGTAGAAATTCATACAAATTCGTAAAATTCGTCAAAATTCATAGAAATTTGTAGAAATTTGTAGAAATTCATAAAAATTTGTAGAAATTGGTCAAAATTCATAGAAATTTGTAGAAATTTGTAGAAATTCATAGAAATTTGTATAAATTCATAGAAATTCATAGAGATTCATAGAAATTCATAGAAATTTGTAGAAATTCATAGAAATTTGTCAAAATTCGTAGAAATTTGTAGAAATTCGTCAAAATTCATAGAAATTTGTATAAATTCATAGAAATTCATAGAAATTTGTATAAATTCATAGAAATTCATAGAAATTCATAGAAATTCATAGAAATTTGTAGAAATTCATACAAATTTGTAGAAATTTGTCAAAATTCGTAGAAATTTGTAGAAATTCGTCAAAATTCATAGAAATTTGTGTAAATATTCCGGACTTTGTACGATTCATGTTATTTTATGATTTCATTATATACATGTATGATTCCGGACTTTGTAGGACTTTGTACAAATTTGTATTAAGACGATTTCTATGACTGTCATGTATGATTCCATGTATGTTTCCAACAATAGTTGAAATGGCAGACGATGAGACCGCAAGGTATATCATGGAGCAGATAATCGCTGGTGATGGTAGTGGCGACAACGTTCCACTATCATACACGGATGAAGAGGGCACCCAGGCGGACATGTTCCTCAACATGTCTGCCGATGGGAATGAAGAGCAACAGCCGCAGCAACAACTTGCCGTGGCGGAAGGTTCCGGCGAGGTATATACAACCATTCTTGTATTGTTTCACGCCACCGCTACTACTACGTACTAATTAACGAATCTTGAACTGTTAGCCCTCCGGATCGACACAAGGGCAGAAGACCCGAGGTCGTACAAAGGTGATGGAAGGGAGGCTTGTCATCACCGAAGTTACAGAAGAGGGCAGGCCGGTTGCTCCCGAGAAAGTAGCAAAGAAGTACGTTAGTCAAATCGGGGCAATCGTCCGGGACAACGTGCCTATCAGCATCAGAGAATGGAAGGGCAGAAGCGATAATCCGTACGCCCTTCCAGAGACAGAAAAGAATATGCTATGGGAAGACGTGAAGAGACATTTCACATTCCCCGAAGGATATAGCGAGAAGGATGTCAAAGCGTGGACGCTTAAGAAGATGGCTACTCAATTCCAGACATTCAAGAAGATGCTGGACACCCACTACATCAAGAAGGGCAAAACTCCAGACTTCAACGCGTGGCCAAAGTTGAGGGACCACTGGGATGCATTTGTTGAATACAAGAGGAGTGAAGAAGGTGTGAAAAAGATCACGACCAACGTTGCAAATGCTAGTCAGAAGGGCTACCACCATCATTTGGGGCGAGGTGGGTATGGCTCAGCAATTCCCAAGTGGAGAAAGATGGAACAAGATCTGATCGAACGGGGAATCATACCTGCAACTATTGAATGGCCCGAACGATCAAAGAACTGGTACTACGCTCATGGAGGCTCCCTAAGCCAAGAGGATGGGATGCTGATTTTCAATGACACAATACGTGAGAAGGCCGAACATCTCATGAAGAACATTGAAGATTCCAAGGCTGGGAGGTTGAGGGTGGACCGAGAAAATGATGAGCTCACATTGGCCCTCGGTAATCCAGAGCACCCAGGACGTTGCCGGGGGTTCGGGGTGGTTCCGTGGAAGTTCGCTTTCCGAGGCGACAGCGCCTCTTACAGAAGCCGGAAGCGAAGAAAGGAACAGATGGAGGAGAGCTGGCGGCAGATGCTAGAACAAAGAATGATGGATGAAATCAATCGGCGGGTGGCCGACGCAGTTGCGGAGTTGGCGCAATCTGGAGCAATGCCGAATCCTCACACCGCCAGCCCTTCTCAACGCCTCGGGAGCAGTTGTGCTTCGACAGGGGTCCCCGATGCGCAGACGCCCAGGTTACCCGTGGAGGAGCAACGATTCCCCGTGGATGCCATCACGCAACGGACCTCATGTGAGCTGCATGCACCGGTCGGCAACCTCACTATTAAGGTATACTTATACATAATATTTATGCAATCTTGTCAATTGATCCAGGCCTCGAGATCGGAGTTCAACTTGTTTACTTCTGCTATATGTACAGGTAGCGTACGGGAGTGCGTTACCAACGCTGGCAGGGCAGAGCAGTCATGGCATGGACATTCCAACAGGCTACGCCAGCGTCTGCGTCGAGCAAATAGTAGATGCCCAGTATGAAGGTCTAGAGCTCGACTTCCCGGGAGGCGACGGGGAAAAGACATTGGCAGATGCGCTTCATGGGATCATTCTATGGAAGAAACGCTACATCATTATTCCCCGCACGGAGCCATCTCCTCAGACCTCAAGACCACTCCCCGTAGATCCCGAGCAGCGACCTTCTCCTCATACCTCGAGACCGGCATCTCCTGCTCCAGGACCGTCTCTTCCATCTGTATCAAGGTCTCCATCTCCACCACATCCTGGTGCTGGGAGCGACGACGACAATAACAACACCCCTCCCCGATCACCGTCGCCGGCACCAAGAGCGGCCCCCTCGAAGGAACCTGCAGCACCACTCAAGAAGTCACGAGCACCGCCTCCCAAGCAAAGACAGCAGAGAAAGAAGAAAACAAAGGTCAACCCTGAAGTGGCTCGCAAGGAACGCTTTGAGGCAATGTCTCATGTGGAACAGTGGGCAGAAATCCAACGAGAGGCCAGTGAGTGGTTCAAGAAACAAGCCGAATTAAAAAAGGCAAGGGAGATGGAGCCACCGCCAGTAAGTCGGCGAGATTTAAACTTTTTTATCAGGATGGAGGAAGGAGCCAAGAAAAGGATACCACTCTTGTCAAACTATGAACGGGCTCTAGTAAAGGCTGATGAAAAGGATAAAAGAAAAGGAAAAATCATCCTCCAGCGGTCCAGTCCCCGACCTCAGCCATTTATCAAAAAAAGATGCACAACGGGTAAAAGCAATGCCCTTGGATCAACAAGCAAATATATTGAAGTTCATGGAAGAAACAGGTCTGGGACTTGATGAATGCATAGGGCAAGTCGAGACGCCAACTGCACCGCCCCCTGAGCCGAGATGGCCTTATGAGCTAGGCAAACCTCTAGTAAAGCCTTCAATGCTACGGAAGCTATCAAAAAAGATGTACGAATTCCATCAATGGTACATGATGGCATCCGCCGACTCGAGGGAGATGATCGGCATGAAGGTAAAACCGATAGATTTTCACGGTGAAGGGGAGAAAGTGCTGTGGCTAGACTTCAAGGATATATATGAAGTGTACCATCATGATGCCCTGGACGTCTCTCTGATCAGCGCTTGGATTCTGTAAGTGTCCGTTTATTATCTCTACATGTAAATTTTGGCGTGCGTCACCGTACTAACTTCATCTTCCATTTCATGTAGGATGCTAATTCAGACATGCCGCCGAGAGGCGTACCTACATGTAGGCTTCATGGATCCATCTGTAGTTAACCAACAACAGATACAATTAGCGCCGGAAAAAACCTTTGCGGAAATATACAATTTCCTACACAAACAAACATTCAAGGATTTCATACTACTTCCATACAACTTCAAGTAAGTGTGTGTATACCGTCTACTTTCGATGTCTTTTTCCTTATCTCTACATGTTAGTTAGCTCTAATATGCATGAACATTTTACGCACGCAGCTTCCACTGGATCCTTATTATAATTGAGCCTGAAAGAAGCCACGTCACTGTCTTTGATTCGTTAAGGAAAGATCCGGTGGACTACCAAGAATTGCAAGACATGCTAGGCTTGTAATAATTCTGGACCTTTATCTCTATGCAAAAATTTATTTCCTAAATTTTATCCCTGTTACACTATGTCATTCATTATTCTAATCCGCAGCGCATGGAAACAATTCATAAGGACACACAAAGGTCCATTCAAAGAAAATCTTACATGGAACACAGACTTCCCGGTACGTATGAAGTCTGCACATTTATTACATTGTATAACACGAATAGTTCATAACTTATTTTTTTCCGCACTGAAGTGCTTAAGACAGGAACCCGGGAATAATCTATGTGGCTACTACATCTGTGAGCACATGCACAGTTTTTTGGGACCCAAGGGACCGAAGATGACGCCGCACAACTTTAAAGTACGTAAAATAAATGTATTACTAGTTAATTATTTTCTAGCTCCTTATATGTATTTGTTCATGTAACATTCACAAATTTCCAAATTATAGATGTTAAATATTCAACAAGGACTCTTGAAGGAAGAAAGAGTAGCGGCAATATGTGAAGGTCTCATTAGATTCATAATGGACGAGGTGGTAGATCCAAGAGGAGAATTTTATTACGATGGACGACAATTAGACACTCCGATCAGCAACACCACGACGGGAAGATCGTAGGAAGATACTTTGATTTATTTGTATATATAATACGCGCTAATTATGATCGATTTGTACTAAGCTAGTTGAATTGTGTATATGAATTGTGTATAAGGATTGTGTATATATATAGTAATTGTCTAATTACAAATCCCATTCGTTTAAATACTAGTTGATTTCGTTCTAAAAAAATCTCAACTACAAGGTTAACAAATTAAAAGGGCCGCGGTACTACTATACGTATACGTGATGCATGCATGAAAAATTCAGGCGTCACGGCAGTGCCATGCAAGCGCCATTTAGTCCCGGTTGGAATTGAGCCGGGACTAAAGGGGACCCCTTTAGTCCCGGTTGGATTTCCCAACCGGGACTAAAGGGCCTGTCCCGCGCCTGGCGTGGCAGGCCCTTTAGTCCCGGTTGGTGACACCAACCGGGACTAAAGGGGGTCCTTTACTCCCGGTTAAAAGACCTGGGACTAAAGACCCCCCCCTTTTGTCCCGGTTGGTTTATCCCGGATGGATATCCGAGAGATATGCACCCTACCAACCGGGACTAAAGGTCAATTCTCTACCAGTGCTCGTGTCCCTGTGGATTGAAACCGTGAAACAATTTTGCATGGATCAAGTTGTGCATTGTTACTGTCAGGTGTGGATGGTTTGGGACCGGTACTACCCCTTGTTTACTTCCCTCCAAACTCCCAACTTTGACACTATGCAAAAAGAAGATTCCCCATCACATCAAACTTGCGGTACATGCATGGAGTACTAAATGTAGACGAAATCAAAAACTAATTGCACAGTTTTGTTGTACTTTGCGAGACGAATCTTTTGAGCCTAATTAGTCAATATTTGGACAATAATTCACAAATACAAACGAAATGCTACAGTGTCGCATTTATGGCAAAATGCCAATTTGGCACCTCCCAACTTGGGAAGTAAACAAGGGCTGAATTCCAGCAGTGTATATACAGTCACACATGCAGCAATGTTTCGGTTGGTTGGTGCGCGCCCGCCATCACGGCCAGTCCAGCGTGCCTCTCGCGGAGAGTTTTCTTGCACAGAACCACACAAAACCAACCAACGAAAAAATAAACTTGGAAATGCAGATATAGGTACAAATTGACAATGCAACTGGGCGCTGTAGCCTTCACTAACTACAAAAATGTTGGATTACCCGTGCATTGCGAAATAGCATCTTGAGCGCCAACTTGTCGAACAGTGATCGATTGCCCAGCTATTGCTGCAGGCACATAAATATATATATATATGTATGTATGTATATATATATATATATGTATGTATGTATATATATATATATATATGTATGTATGTATATATATATATATATATATATGGCCATGGTGCTCGTGGCCTCTCTTTCAAATCCTGTGCTGGACTGGACTGTGTTTGGTTTGTAGCCGCAACTTCCGCGCCGCACGTGATGCCATGGTTTGATTATTGGTTGCCAGAGTTACTACGGCCACACCACAACTTGCCAAAGCAAACGTGTGTAGTTCAATTTTCACGCCGAAACTCGCCAAAAGTGCGGTGCGGCTAGAGCGTCGGCACGGTAATACGTGGCGCCGTCCAAACGGGTGGTTGGGCTTGTGAAAAACGTGGCACGGTCGCGAAGAAAAAAAATAGGTGGCTGGGCTTGCGATAGCTATATATAGCCTATAGGTGGTAGCGCGAGTACGTATAGCCTGCAACAAAAGGCAGCCGTTAATTTGCGAAGGATGCATGGTAGCCATGACATGCCGCTGATAGGTGGAACAATCAGGGTTTGTTTAATTTTATCGTCATTAGACCGGCCCACAGGTTGGGGCACATGCATGCACCGAATGAATTATAATTTGCCAACAACCAACCACAGCTAAAGCCCTGTTGTTTACTCGAGCCGTGGCAAGGTCATGTTGTATATACAGTCAGCCACGTGGCCACGGTCGTCAGATCAGCAGCTGGACAGCCAGCCAGCTTGGTGGTGATCATCAGATCACACTGTGGGCACGGCAATGTGAGGCACGAGCACAGATCGATGGTGCGGCGGAGTACAGTGTACGACTCCCGGTGGGGTCAAGCTACCTGCAGCCCAAGACCAGCAGGCCAGAGGGCGAGGACGTCGCTGTCGCCGCGCTGCCTGGTGCCCGGCTGCCCGCCCGCCATGCCCACTCCGTGCGCACGCCCAGCCATCCATTGGCCGCCTCCCCATCGGATGCCGCGTCCAAGGATGGCAACGGGACGGGTTCGAACAGGATAGAGTGTCTGGGCATCCAAAATCGAAACCTGAATCTAAAACCCAAATTCATCCCGAACACTAATTTGGGTAAAAATCCATCCCCGAAACCGAAATCTGCGGATCCCTGAAATCCGATGGATTAACCGAAACCTGAGAATATTGCAATAAATTAATAAGGACAACACACTACAATACAGCAAAGAAAGTGTCTAGATTTAAGAGATTATTAAAAAAACAAGCAACGCCACAAAGGTACAACCGGAGAAGCAACCCGAGTTCAGTACAGTTTACATTATCACATATTGCAGTCCAGACTGTGAACAAATAACAAAACATGAACATTACTACAAATAAGAGTTTTTTTATCAAATAGGTAGGCAACTTGGGGAATTCATCTTTGATGAGTTCATCATTCATCAATTATTGTGGCCTCCCCAGTCCCCGGTCTCCTCAGTCTCCACAGGCTGCATCCTGGAGACGCCGGGCGTCAGGTGGGTGCCGTGCGGGTGCCGGGCGGAGTGGCAGATTGGAGGTGCCGGGCGGAGTGGCGGAGGAGCGAGCGAGGCGGAGGAGCCGGCAGGCGGCGGGCGGCGGAGGAGCGAGCACTGGGGCGAAGCGGGTGGGGTGGCAGAGGAGCCAGCGGGCGGCGAAGGAGCAGGTAGGGTGGAGCAGGCGGGACGGCGGAGGAGCGGGCGGCAGAGGAGCAGGAGGCGGAGGAGTGGGCTGCGGGGTGGAGGAGCAGGAGGTGAGCGCGGCTGGGTGCAGGAGTCGAGGGGTGGCGGGGTGCCTGCGTGCGGGATGGCACGACTGGGTGAAGGATTTCAGGCTTATATACCTAGGGTTGCTAGGTGGGCTTCTAGTGGGCAGAATGTTTCGGGCCCCGATGGAGCTCCACGGGTGAATTTAAGAATCCGCCTCAAACCCGCAGTATTTCAGGTATCCCAACCTGCAAATCCGTGGGCGCAAACTAGGAACCAAAATCGAAACCCACGGACCCGAAACCCACAGATATCCAACCCGAACCCAATCCGCTGCCATCCTTAGCCGCGTCGTCTATACATGCCCGTGCCCACGCGCGCTTGGTCCTGCCGCGAGGTTTGGCGCGCATGTGGAACTGTACGCGCGGGCCGCGGTGAAGGGCTCCCCAGTTACAGAACAGGAACCCGTACGTGGTGGGCTCCCCACCGTTTCGTGCCTCAGGTGGTGTCTGGTACATGGTAGCATAGCACCAATCCAACCATAATTGTCGACGATGCTCGTAAAAAAAGAATCACTTGTCAATCCAGTGGAGAGAGTAACCAAGCGAGGTACACATTTTCAGTACCGAGGTGACCCAAGAAATTGATGCGATGAAAGCGATGAACGTAATTCCATACAGTAGGTTTTCAGTTTCGTAGCGCCCGCGTTGCCCCTACTCGGGCAACTCGGGCGACGGCCGCGCTGCCTCCTCCTTCCTTCCTCCTTCTTCCTTCCCTGCCACTGCCGGAGGAGGGTGCATCGCGCGCCTCATCTTGCAGCTCGTGATCCAGCCGAGTACGCGCTGGAACTCGCGAGTGATGGGTGATGAGTGTCGCGGTCTTTATCCCGCTCTCTTAGAGGTGGAGGTGTGGCCGTAGTGTGGGTCGGCTCGACAAGGCTAGCAAAAGAGCAGCCTTGTTTCCTTCTTTGCGCGGCGCGCGGGATTCATCGTTGCCGCTGTCAAGGCAGTGGCAGAGCAGGAGTACCTGGTGTTGCCTTGGGTAGAGGACCTGGATATGGCTGCGTTTTGCGCAGCTTCCTTGCGTGTAGGCCCCTCCCATTGTAGTCGGCAGACCTGAGTGGCCTTGTGATATTGTAAAAGTCTGAGGCTTAAATGCAGCCTGCCAGTAGGCAATTGCTTGTAGTCCTTTTGTACTATATTTCGAGTACCTTTACTCGTATGTAACTTTTTGATACGTTCTTCGGACTTGGGTAAAGAATTATTCTTTTGTAACAGATCTGGAATGCCTGTTGAGTTAGCAATCTTGCATCAAGAGTAGCATATCTTGTAGTCGGTAGTCAAGGTGTTGGCTCGAGTAGTTGAAATGAGTTTTTGCTTGAAGCGATAACTCGAGTTCTTTTTGTCTGCTACGGGTAGTAGCGACAGAGATGTTCTATATTCCAAGAGTTTGGTACTTGTTCTCCTGAAAGTTCTTGTAGTCTGTAGGATCCGGGTCCTGTAACCTTGGATACAATGTAAGGACCTTCCCATGGTGAATTGAGTTTATGCAACCTTGACGTGTCTTGGATTCGTTTGAGGACCATGTCGCCTAAGTTGAAAGATCGTTCTTTGACATTGCGGTCGTGATATCGCCTTAACCCGTCAAGGTATCTTGCTGATTGGACTAGCGCTACACATCTTGCTTCTTCTAGACTATCTAGATCAGTGCGCCTTGTTTTTTCTACCATTTCTTCATCGTATTGCTCGACTGAGGGAGATTGCCACATGACATCTGCAGGTAATATAGCTTCTGAGCCATATACTAGAAAATAGGGAGAGAGCCCAGTAGTCTTGCATGGTTGGGTTCGTAGTCCCCACAGAGCATTGGGTAATTCCTTGAGCCATTTGCCTCCCTTTGTATTGCCGATGTCATGTAGTTGTTTCTTGAGAGCTTCGAGTATCATGCCATTGGCACGCTCGACTTGTCCATTGGCTCGTGGGTGAGCAACCGAGACATAGCGGACGTCAATTCCGCTATTCTCGCAGTACTCCCAGAAGTCATGATTGTTGAAGTTGGACCCTAGGTCTGTGATGATTCTGTTTGGAAAGCTGTAACGTTGTACGATTTCATCCAAGAAGTCGAGGACTCGGTCTGCCTTGGGGCAAGTGACTAGTTTGACCTCGATCCACTTAGTGAATTTGTCGATGGCCACGAGTACTCGGTTGAATCCTCCTAGCGTAGTTGGCAATGGACCTATCATGTCAAGCCCCCAGCAGGCAAATGGCCATGTTAGAGGTATTGTGACTAGCTTGTAGGTAGGGACATGTTGCTGTTTAGTGAAGAATTGACAGCCTTTGCACTTCCGAACTAACTGTTTACCGTTGGCCAAAGCCATTGGCCAGTAGAAACCTGCTCTGAAAGCCTTGCCGACTATTGTTCATGAGGATACATGGTTGCCACAGATCCCCTTGTGAATTTCTTCTAGGATTTCTTGGCCATCTTCACGGGTAACACACTTCATGAGTACCCCTAATGATGCACTTTTTCTGTAGAGCTTGTCTTCAACTAGAACATAGTTTTTTCCTTGTCGGGAAATTTGCTCGGCTTGATTTTTGTCAGAAGGTAACTTGTGGTCCTTGACGTAGTCGATGAAGGGTGTCCTCCAGTCGACTTCTATCATCATGATTTCTCGAGTGATGTCTGTAGTCTGGACTGCCGGTGTTGTCACTTGTTCTGGTATGGACGGCTTGTGGAGTTCGTGGACAAAAATTCCTGCTGGAACTTCTACACGAGTTGAGCCCATTTTTGATAGTACGTTGGCGGCTACATTGTTGTCGCGGACGATATGATGAAATTCCAAGCCTAAGAACTTGTTTTCCAATTTGCGAACTTCTTTGCAATAAGCGTCCATGTTGTCATTGTTTCGGTCCCACTCGTCATTAACTTGGTTTATGACGACTAGAGAGTCGTCGTATACCAGTAGTCGTTTGATGCCGAGGGAAATTGCAAGGCGAAGGCCATGTAGCAGTGCTTCGTACTCAGCTTCATTGTTCGAGGTTTCCCAGAAGATTTGCAGTACGTACTTGAGTTGGTCTCCCTTTGGGGAGATGAGAAGTACGCCTGCGCCGGCTCCTTCGAGTTTGAGGGATCTGTCAAAATACATTACCCAGTGCTCTGGCCGCTCAACTGGTGTTGGTACATGGTTTTCAATCCATTCGGCCACGAAGTCGACCAAAGCCTGGGATTTGATGGCTGTCCTTGGTTAGAGCTTCGAGTTCAACTGCCCATTTGGAAATTATACCCGTGGCGTCTCTGTTGTGGAGAATTTTGCCGAGCGGGAAGTCAGAGATGACTGTGATGCTGTGTTCTTGGAAGTAATGGCGCAGTTTTCATGAGGTGATGGATTGGTGTACCTAAGAAGATATTTTTGTAAAAAGTATACCATCAAATTGTTGATCACCAAAGATCTACGTTATGCAACGCATAGTTCTTAGAACAAAATGGAAGTGAGAAATTCACCAAATTTCTCTAGGGAAATTAAAGAGGACTATGATGTGTTTGCGTATGTGTAGTTCTAATTTTTTTTATTTACTTCAATATTCACGATCGAGGTTATAAGCAGACATAATGATCTATAATGAATCACAATGATAGAGGAATTCAAGGTGTGCTCTGTTTGATGCTAACTGTTACAATGTTTTGCCGATATATCCTAAATCTTCCTTACAAAATTCAGAAAGACTAAGATTAATTTCCTTGTTGCTAAAGTTATAGCAAGCTTTTGTTCATCACATCGCTAAATATAGCTTCTTTGTGGGATGGACGGAGCAAAATTATGGTTATATGCCTAATTACCAACAAAGTGTAATGCATGTAAGCTCCCATAATATGAACCATATGAAGTGACATGATTATTTGCAACTTTCAGTCACATAAAAAGTTTACACCGTAGAATGCAGAACCAGACCGTGGGTCCTGTAAGTGAACGTGCCGAGAGCACCTGGCCACATGCAGTGGTCTTTGGTCGGAGACATGGGTTCTCGTTTAGCCTGGCCAGGCCACATCGATCAGCTCAGCAACGTGATGCACGAGAGCACTCGAAAGAGTTGCTGGTGTACACCGGTCAAGTTGATCACCACCCCACACGCACAAATTCAGTTGCTCCGGCCACAGGGCCAGTTGGCGAGCATCTCGCAGAGCAACCACACGTACATACACCGGCTAGAGCCCACTACTCAAAAAAAGTTTGTAGGAACGGTTGAAATGGCATATTTATAGGGGCAAGCTATTTTCAGGGGAAAGAAAAATATCCCCTCCAACCAGCCACCACGGCAACCCTCCTGTTATACTACGATGGTACAATTTTTGGACAAAATATGCAGACTTGCGTTTACCAGGATTTGAACAGCTCTCACCCCAAGCCTCGCGTAGCTGTTCTCTCCACCACACAACATAGTCAATTGTGACTCTACGAGGTATGTCATTCTTTTGTACTAAACTTTGAAAAGGATTTCTAGCAGCGGGTGACGTCATCATCCGCTCCTACAATTATTTCTCCATTTTTATTTTTTATTTTTTTTCTTTTAAAATATAGACATATATCTATATATACTCGCACAAGATATCTTCACATATCTCAAGTGTTTTTTCAAATGGTCAAAATATCAAAATCTCAATACATATGTTCAAATTGCATTCACATTCACATATACTGCATTCATACTATAGAGTTCAACACACATACCATAGAGTACTTTAGACATGCACGTCTAATAAGGTATGTAGTGTATATATTAATCTATCTATAATCATGAGTATAATACTTCAATCTAACTATGTAGTCTAGTGTATATATAAATGCTCTATTCATATTCATAGTCATAGTCGTGTAGGGCACAACAAAACGCCATATCCATAGTCATAATCTAATACGAGAATATATAATTATTTTTTGGACTATTAAATGATTTTAAATGAAAACTTTATCAAGTACAAAGCCTCGTCGAGCTCTACAATTTTTATATAAAGTTTACCTTCATCCGATATCACATGAAAAAATTATAAATTTATTTGTGTAGGACCATCTATAGGGGTGGGCATGCCATCACCCACCCCTAGAAATTATTTTTTAGAGCGATTGATGACATCACATGCTCCTAAAAATGGTTCACATTTCCAGGGGCGGACGATGGGGTGACCCGCCCCTGAAAATGATCATTTTCATCGTCCGCCCCTAGAAATGACCCTATTTCCAGGGGGTGTTATTTGCAGAGGAGGCTCACCCATGGTCTGATCCTGCAAATGCTTCTCGAGCAGCGGGCCACTATAATCGTTTCTAGTTTGAAAACCCTATTACAAAAAGACGATCCAAATTCGCGCCTCTACTTAGAAAATTCATAACTTATTTATATGAAGGTAGATGAAGATAATTTTATATAAAAATTTAAGCTACCAATGAGATCTACACCTTAGTAGTTGAATTTTTTTATTTGAAGTCATTTTGTTTTATATAAAAATTTAAGCTACCGATGAGATCTACACTTTAGTAGTTGAATTTTTTTTATTTGAATGCATTTTGTTGCCCAAATTTGGTTTGTATTTGGAACTTCTCAATATTGACTTTATTTTGCCTTGGTAAACTCATGTGACCACCATGCACCTACGATTTATATGAAATAGTATAAAACTAAAACCAAAATATGCAATAATAATATATGTAACAGATCTAAAAACATATGATTAATGTATTTGTATCTGAAATGTATTCAAAATGGGACTATTTTGCTATTCAAGGTTTGATGCTAATAAAATTGCTAAAAAAAGTAAGCATCACCAACATAAACTCCATTAAAATAAGCATAATAAATTCAAGTCCGCGTAAAAACCTAAAATTAAACAAGTATTCAAAACACATAACCTAGTCTCTATAACTTAAGATTAATCAAGTCCATGTAAACTAAGACTACACAAGGATTCAACAACACATAAATAAGTACACAAAACCTAACATTAAATAAGGATTCAAAAACACATAATCAAATCCATGTAAAATAATATAAATAAAAACCGCATAAGAGCCTAAGATTAAGCTAAGTACTTATTTAGCACAATGATAAGCTAATCTGGGAAAATAGAAATTTGTTCATAACTGTGCCACCACTTACATCACCGAAGAATGTGAGAGACTTGACGTCACCGCAATGGCCTCAGCTGCGCTTAATCCATTGCCGCTCCGGTGACAAAGGCCATGCTCGAGGGGAGGCAACGACAACGAGCAAGGAGCTCCCACACCAAGACAGTGTGACCTTAGGCCTTGGCCGCTGTTGGTACTTCTTATGCTTCAAAGATTAATTTTAGACTAAGTATGCAAATGCATAGAATAGCTGCTGTAGTATTCCTAAGTATCGTATTTTTATTTCAACGGGGAACCACTAGTGGCATAGACTATCGATAAATAAATCTTCTGAATATATCGCAATCAAATGGCATGCATCTAGGTGGGGGTAACAATAACATAGGATACGAGTGATAGGCACGACACACACACTCGAGTACCCCATGATAAATGATGAACACAGTATAGCTAGCTGGAAGGACAATGAGTCCAAAAAAAGTTTTTTATAGACTTCTATGTTCTTCAATCACCTCTACAGCAATAAACCATGAGGTCTTCTATCCTGATCCACCTTTTTTTACTTTGCGGAACATACTTTTGGATTTATAAGCCCGACAGTCCACTAGGGAGTTATCCAAGTGGTTAATTTGTAGGCGACAGCGATTGTGAAACCAAGAACTTGAAGGTGATCGCGAGAACATAAGGGACACATGGGGTTTTAGACAGGTTCAGACCTCCAAAGAGTAATACCCTATGTCCTGTATGCTGGTGGATTGTATTGCTCAATGTTCAGATATGTTGGGATGTGCCCTCGGAGGACTCCCTTGGCTGCCTTATATAGGCTGACGACTTAGGGCTACAAGTCGGTTTGAATCTAATCTACTCAGTAGTTACATGGAAGTTAATCTGAGTCGAACTACAATACACATTCCATGATATCCGAGCATATTTGAACTGTCTTGTTGCCTTGATGTGCACTCCAAGTAACTTCATGTCCTCAGCCCGCACGCCCTGGTCAGGTGGGCCCACTTGTTAGGTCCGACCAGTATCCTGGTCGGTAGGGATCTATGGGGTACCCATATCCCTCAAGCCCCCGAGTGATGTGTAGGCGAACAGCAACTTGAGGTCATCACAGCGAAGCTTAAAATGAAGTTGGCTAAAGCTGCGATGGCGTCATGGTGACGGAGAGGCTACGCAGTGCTCAAAAGAAGAAGAAAATCCGAGCAAACGCAGAGCCAACGCGCAGAGCGAAGTTGAGTGCCGAGTTGATGGATGTCAGGCATCCAGCAAGTCAAAGCGAAGGATATAGAGGGCTTCGCAAGATGCACTCCATAGGAGTAGCCCCCGAGCATTGAAGTGATTGGGATAATCGGTCCAATGGTCAAAGAAGAAAAAAAGTTGATTCCTGAAGCAAATCCTAGTGCCTGAGCACAAGGATAGGCGCAGCCACGGAGGCCCGTTGACCAAGATTACACGCCCAAATCTCGGAAGATAAGGACTAGGGCAACGATAGAGATATGACAAAGATGCTTGTCCACAAATACTGCGCCGCCTGAGCAACTGCAAGATTCCTATCAGCCCTTAGGAAGGTCAGGCCAAGCATCACGTGAAGACTGTGCAACCTTATCGCATAGGGAGAATCTTGTCGTGAGCCATCACGGATCCACTATAGCACTTTGGCGGTATATTAGCCATCCTACTATAAATAGACCACCATTCATCACAAGAACCATGGCCCAAATAATAGAACTCGTAGGCTAGAAGCTTGTAGTCTTTGATAATAGTAGCACCGGCCCAGAAGCCCGATGCTAAAAGAATTCACATAAGGAAAACCAGGATGCTCCTTCCCTTCGCAGTCTCTTCGATGAAGTCAGGAGGTAACGATGCTAGTAGAATCCTGGTGATGAGGCTATATCATGAACCCCACCACCTTCTTGAGCACACCATTGGGAGGTGTTCCTTGTATCTTTTGTGTATTGTAGCTTCTTAATCGGTATCCTAGGATATCAGCTATCTTATAGTTGCCATAGGCATTTGTAACATGTATTGCTAGTAATCATTCCAGGGAATATGGTTGTATCTAAGCAGATATACGCCCCTACGTCTGATTGAGGGAACTGATAGGGCCATGGAGGCACACCGACTTGAAAATAGGACGTCAAGCCCTCGAGGACGAGGATTGGTGGAGCCGCGGAGGCATGCCAACTAGAAATAGGCGCCCAACCCCTTAGGATGAGGACTAGGAGAGCCATGGAGGCACGCTGACTAGAAATAGCCGTTGAAATCGTAATGGTGGAACTCGTCTATAGTTGAAGTCCATGCGCTTCAAGGTCTTGGTGAAGATGATGTTGAGGCCGCTGCCATCGTCAATCAGCACCTTGGGGAGAAGGGCCCAGTCTATGGTCGGGCAGACCACCAGCAGGTAGGACTCGGGATCTGGGATGTAGACCCAATGATCTTGCATGAAGAAGGTTATGGATTGCTCCGACCAGTGCAGATACTGGACTAGTTGTATGGAGACAAAGTGCACCTCTTGCTCATATAGCTTCTACTTGCGGTTGCTGCAGAAGGCGTTAGGGCCACCCACAATGATGTTGACCTGCCGCTCCAGTCATTGGAACTCCCCATTCTGGTCGGCACCGGGCCGGTGGGCATCTTGGTGTGGCTGCTCGCGGCACTCCTCTCGGTTCTAATCGTCGCAGTCATCGCGCCTGTTGTTGTCGCAGTTGTCACGCCTGCTGTTGTCGTGGTCATCGCGATCGTCGTGGCGGCGGTCGTGGTCGTCGTTAAAGTAGTCGTCACGGCGGCAATCATCACGGTCGTTGTAGTCATCATAGTGGTGGTAGTCATGCCTATTGTCATCCCGATGATAGTCGGTGCAATGGGGTCATTTGTACTCCACCGCAGCACTGAGCTCTTTCTGGAGAACTATGCAGTCCCGAAGATTATGACGTGCATCCTTGTGGAACGGGCACAGAGCGTTGAGGGTTTCATCAAAATTTTCCCGAAGGAAGGTGGTCGGCTTATCAGGGTTGCCTTCAACAGCGAGGACCTCGGAGGTCCTTTCTCGAAGTTGGAACTTCGGACGTGCTTGGGGTTCATCATGGATTGGATGATCGTAGTCATCGGTCGGGCGGTGCTTGACATTCTAGAACTGAACTTTCGCCGCCTCCTCTATGTATGCTTGTTTGTTGACAATTTCCATCATCTGCCCGACCGTCTTGGGTGCAGCCTCGCACATCTTGCAGAACATGGTAAGGTTCATCATGCCGGAGCAGAACTACATAATGATGTTGTAGTCCTCAACACCGGCCAGCCTGTTGCAGTTCTCAAAGAAGCGGTTGGCGTACTCCCGGGTGGTTTCGCCTATCCTCTGGCAGACTTGGCTGAGTTTCTCCATGTTGCCAGGTCTATTATAGGTAGCTTGGTAATTCTAGGTAAAAGCTCTAGCGAGCTGATCCCAGCTATCGATGTTGTTCGGAGGAAGATTCTTCAGCCACAGGAGTGGAGCAGGACCCATCACTTCCGGGAAGTAGGTGACCATCTGGTTGTAGGTGCCGTTGGCGGATTTCACCGCAATACTATACATCTTGAGCCAGATGGTGGGTCGAAGCGACCATCATACTTTTCATTGATGGCCAGCTTGAATGTGGCTAGCTAATCGACATCCCTGAGGCGTGGAGTGAAGTCGGCGAAGCCATCAATCATCATCTCATCATCGTCGTCAAGGTAGTACTCGACGGGTGGAGCCCTATGGCGTATGCCGTTGTCGCGCCTAGGTGGGTCATAAGCATCTTCAGATGCTTCGTACATGTGATCATAGTCAGCACGGCGGCGCATCTCATCTTCTTGGCGACGGCGGTCCTGGCATTTAGCGTCGTGGTTGAGTCCAGGAGCGCCGTAGTCGCGGTCGTACTCGGCGTGGCGGTGTACACTTGATGTATTCCTTATACTCCAAGCCATATTGATCATATATATATATAGCCTCCCCGCCTCATTAGGGTGTGTGGTGTTTCCCATCTACTTCTCTACATGGTATCACGAGATTAGATCGTGGGCCTCCTCTCATTAGTTTGACGCCTTTGGTTTTTTTGTCAAGGATTTTCTGACCAGACGCGTGATTCTTTGCTGCAATAGCACCAGCGATCTTTACACTATGCCTCCAGCATCCAGCTTTGCAGCGCCCCATGCCGGCCTCGCCATCTCCTCCAGTTTGTGGCATCTCCGTCTTGGTCATCCTGCTCCTACCGCCATTGCTACACTTAGAAAGACTTCATCTATTTCTTGTAATAAAGACAGTCACACTCTATGTCATTAATGTCAATTAGGGAAACATGTGTGGTTCCCTTTCTCACATTCTAGCTCTCGCAGCTCTACTCCTTTTGAGTTAGTTCACTGTGATGTTTGGACTTCTCCCGTTGCTAGCGTCTCTGGTTATCGCTACTACCTAGTCATTTTGAACAACATCTTGCATTTTTGTTGGATGTTTCCTCTAGTTCACAAGTCTGAAGTCGCCTCACACATCACTGACTTCTGCGCCTATGCTCACACGCAGTTTAGTCTTCCTGTTCGAAGCGTCCAAGCTGACAACGGGATCGAGTTTGTCAATAAGACTCTTACATCCTTTTTGACTTCTCCGGGTATCCACTTGCACCTCTCGTGTCCCTAGCTACACTCCTCCCCAAAATGGGAAAGCTGAGCATGTCCTACGCCATTCAGAATGACATTCCTTACCGCCTCCTCTATTTCCAGCCTCCCGAGTACTCTCACTTACGTGTATTCGGTTGTCTTTGTTACCCTAACCTCGTTCCGCAACCTGTGTCTTCCTCGGTTATCCCTCCTCTCACAAGGGGTACCGCTGCCTTAACTTGTCCACTCGTCGAGTCATCATCTTTCGCCATGTTGTCTTCGATGAGTCCATTTTCCCCTTCTCCTCCCACCCCACTCACCCGTCGCAGCTCGACTTCCTCTTGTTCAGCCCCTCCGATGCTCCTACTCCCCCCTCGGTCACCCCGTCCTCGCATGTGGAGCAGCCATAGCCCTCACCGTTGTTTTGCAGGAACTCACTGACGATGACCCCCGCCATCTTGGTACGTGGACCGACCATGTACCCCGCTCCATCTGCGGGCGAGATGCCGCTCTCTCCTTCACCGGTGAACGCTTCTACCGGTTGGGCGAGCGCCCTGATCGCACCGGCGAGCGCCCCGACCGCGCAGGCGTGCGCTCCGATCAATCGGGCCAGCCTCCCGACCGCACCGGCGAGCACACCGACGAGCACTTCGACCGGTCGGGCGTCATCGCCACTCGACCCTCCGCGCCCTGTCACTCGGTCTGTGACTGGGGCAATCCAGCAAGTCTACTACTAGGGCATGACAGTCTCGGCTTCTTCTCCGCCCTCTCCGATTCTAGCAAACTATCGCACTGCTCTAGCTGATGCCAACTAGCGTGCTACCATGGTCAACGAGTTTCAGGCCCTCATCGACAACGACTCCTGGCGCCTCATCCCGCGGCCGCCTAGTGCCAATGTCGTGTCGGACAAGTGGATCTTCCAGCATACGTTCCATGCTGATGGATCCCTCGCACGGCACAAGGCGCGCTGGGTGGTTCGTGGCTTCTCCTAGCATCATGGCATTGACTACGATGAGACCTTCAGTCCGGTTGTCAAACCGGTGACGATACGGACCGTCCTCAGCATCACCACTTCTCGTGCCTGGCCAATCCACCAGCTGGACATGAATAATGCATTTCTTCACGGACACCTCACGGAGACTGTCTACTGCCAGCAGCCTCCCGGCTTCGTCGACCCTGCCACCCCCGATCACGTCTATCTCCTGTAGAAGTCCTTGTATGGACTGAAGTAAGCCCCGAGGGCGTGGTACCAGCGATTCGCCTCCTTCCTTCGATAGCTCGGCTTCGTCGCCTCCACCTTCGACACCTCCCTCTTTGTACAAAGAGGGGCCAATCATCACCTACCGACTTCTCTATGTCGATGACATTGTCCTCACTGCCTCATCCTCGACTCTTCTTCAGTACATCATGGGTCGTCTTCACTTCGAGTTCGCCATGACGGATCTTGGCGACCTACACCACTTCCTCAGCATCTCCATCATGCGTTCCTCCCAGGGCTTGTTCCTATCTCAGCGACAGTACGCCCTGGATCTTTTTCAGCGTGCTGGCATGGCTGAGTGTCACTCTACAGCGACTCCCATTGACACTCATGCTAAGCTTTTGGCACACTGGCGCCAAGCTCCAAGACGGCTCTGAGTATCGGAGTCTTGTTGGGGCCCTTCAGTACCTCACTCTAACTCGACCTGACCTGGCATATGCGGTTCAGTAGGTGTGCCTCTTCATGCATGACCCGCGCGAGCCCCACATGGCCCTGATCAAGCACATCCTGCGCTATGTGAAGGGCACGCTCTCCTCCGGGCTTCACATCGGCACCGACCCTATTTAGTCTCTAACTGCCTACTCCGACGCCGACTGGGCTAGCTGCCCGAACTCTAGACGCGCCACATCCGACTTCTGCGTCTACCTTGGTGACAATCTGGTGTCTTGATCCTCCAAGCACCAGACCACGGTGTCTCATTCCAGTGCTAAGACGAAGTAACGGGTTGTGGCTCATGGTGTGGCAGAGTGTTGCTGGCTGCGTCAACTTCTTCAGGAGCTTCATGTCCTGCTTGCTTCGGCCATCGTTGTCTACTGTGACAACGTGAGTGTTGTCTACATGACAGCCAACCCGGTGCATCATCGGTGCACGAAGCACATCGAGATTGATATTCACTTCGTCTGTGAGATGGTGGCCTTGGGTGAGGTCCGGTTCCTCCATGTGCCGTCCTCTCACTAGTTCGTAGACATCATGACGAAGGGCCTGCCAACTCCTTTGTTTACTATGTTTAGGTCCAGTCTGTGCGTTCGTGATCCTCCCGCTTCGACTGCGGGTGGGTATTAGGAAGTATATGTGTATATTAGGATGTATTTATCCTTTTCTTGTACACTTGATGTATTCCTTGTACTCCAAGCCATATTGGCCATATATATAGAGAGATCACCCCTCCCCCCCTTATTAGGATGTGTGGTGTTTCCCATCTACTTCTCTACACTTACTCCTGGCTCCAGAGAACAAGCACTCAACTGAAGATCGGTAAAGCGCGCAGTAAACAAATGAATAAGGTAAAAACACTCAAGCTTATAGTCTTACCACTATAGTCTAAAACTAGAAACCCAACACTAGAGTAAAGTAATATTGCTGGAATGTAAATGACTCAAGGTAGATAGAAGATAATTTTTATTAATAACTCAAAGTTGTATACAAGATGAAATGGAAAACATACCAAAACATCTGATGAAAGATTACTCTAGAATCCTGAGACTAAGCTCCCCTCTAACTCCCAAACTAAATTAGCCTAACAATATGAACTAGAGAGCTCATCCTTGGTGTGTGTATGTGTGTAAGCGCACGCATGTGTGCGTGCGTGTGTTCTAGCATGAATGGAGGGAGGAGGGTACTTTTAGACAAGGGGTAACATCTATCGCAATGGGCCCAAGTCAGTCGAACACGGGGGGAGGGGATTGGCTAACCCTCCGATCCACCACCTTGACCCTCCAACGCCTCAGATCATCTCCTATATGGCGATTGTCAACTATAAAGGTGGTTCGGACCTGTGGGAACCAAGGTAGGGTCGGCCGATCTATGCGGGGGTTGGTCGAACCTAAACCCACCCCTGGTCGTGGCAACGGCAGTTGTTTCCATTGCCTTGAGTGCCGATGCGCGCCTGCGGGGTCTGATATCTCGGCAGAGTGAGTCGCGACCCCCCGCCAAGAAGTGGAGGACGGCTTCCATAGTCTCTATTGTCGCAATCGCGTGTTCCGTACCTCAACTATAGCCTCTTAATCCGTGGCAGTCTCCATCTGGACATGGATGTGAAGGAGGAGGAGCGGAGGAAAAGCGATGGATGCGATCAGCCTCAGTGGACTCGAGCAACAGAGTCTGAAGAGGAGCGGTGTGCGGGGGTTAGAGTTAGGATGGAGGTCGAGCGTGAGGTGAGGAAGTGGGCCGGGCAACCTTCTACGACATATACGTGTCGAGATAGAATCAGAAGCCAGCACATATATTCACTTATATGTGCTGGTGTTTGTCATCTGCATACCCGAAGTAATTATGGCTACAATCGAACTATATAACCAAACATACTTGTTATGTATATCACACTGCTTCACCAAGAACTAAAAATGTCAAGGTTTAGTACAGTTGCATGCGACGAACTAGTTCCCTGATCGATATGTCATGGATAATAAGTCTGTTGACACAGCAGAAGATCACCGACTGAGCCCACTAAGTCTCTTGACACTACACGTGCCCATATATAGAGCTTATTGATGTCTTCTGAAGATGGCAGCAGAGATTACAAGATTGTGCTTTTCAAGGTATCATCTTTCACCAAGCGTGAAAGGAGTGGTGTTTGTGTCTTCCACCCCTTCCCGTCTTTCGAGCCAGCGCACTGATGCACTTTGCACTGTTACAAATGGGATGCTCTCCAGTTGTTAATAAAAAACAAGAGTAAAATACACGGGGTCCTAAACTTATCTTGTAGTGTCATTCAAGTTTCAAAATGCATTTTCAGTCCCCAAACTTGTCTCAAGGTGCCATCTAGGTCTATGAACTCTAAAAATGCATAATTAGCCTCCCCCCACACACCCCACCCCCAAACTTGTCCTCAGGTTTTGTCCGGGTCCCTAAACTCTCAAAATACATTTTCAAATCTTAAAAATTGTCACATTCGCTGATGGCAATTCCTCCTCCTCGCTCGTTGCCTTCACAACCACCTTTATGCTAGTGATTCCGCTAGTGTTCCTTGGCGTTTGATTGGGGATGTTAAAATGCACTTTGAAAGTTTAAGGACTCGGATGACACCTTGAGACAGGTTGGGGACCTGAAAATGTGTTTTGAGAGTTTCGAGACCTGAATGGTATACTGAGACATATTCATGGACTAAAAATGCATTGTGAGAATTTACGGACCTAGATGACAGCCCATAATAAGTTCAGGACCGACTGTGTGTTTTATTCTAAATACAATCTATTACATAAATACTCCGCTAACCCTTGCAGGAAAAAAAGAACTTATCATATATTCCCTCCGTCCTAAAATAAATGTTCATTTAGAGAATTTTGAATATATTAGTAGTTACGAGAAATGACCATGTTACCCAACTATTCATACTAATTGTTATTGAAAGTTGTTTTGTCTACGTAGTTTTCTAGATTCTAAATAAATGCATGTGCATTGGAACCAGATAAATAGCATCAATTCATCATTTGATTGGCTTCACACACTTCTCCGTACGTTCATTTTTATTGATGTGAGTATTGCTTTAATTAGATACAGTTTACTAGGAGGAGATAAAAGAACACTTTTTTTGGATAAAATTTAAAGGCTAAAATAGCACTTATTTTGTGACGGAGGGGGTAACGAACGCATGCTCTAAATTGCTACTCCGTGGAGCGGTGTTTCAGGAAATTTCACGTAGCTTTGGTGCTATGGATAATTTTTTTCTCGAAAAAGGAAAGGAAGGCGGGAATGTCGGGTGAACACGTGATCGACGGTTGCAGGACAAGGAAAGAATGGTTTAGAATAGCAGGATAGGGTGGGGTAGAACATAATCGCGAAGTGTGTCACACTGCCTACTGAGGTGCTAGGTGCACCTTTTTAGAGTCCACCAAAATTTGTCCATGTTTGTAAAGTTAAATCATGACAAGAACACTTGCACGCTTAACACATTCGGGATGTAATAGCCACCTTTACTAAATGGGTGGAGTGTTGTTACACTGTCATATCTGTTTCTCCTTTGAAGAGAGTTAGCTTCAACTTGAGGTCTGTATGTTTGTTCATTGGTTTAAGAACAAATATTTCAACCCGTCGTATCAACGTAGTATCATTAAAACTTTCACATGGAATATATATCGATTTATATTTCTATTACCTTTTATAACTTTAATAAAAGAGGTATTGGTCAAATTTGCATACTAAATATTACGAGATCCCCTAAATACGCTGGAGTTTAAAACTCACGCTACGTGGCGAATCGAGTACGCATAGTTTAGTATCGATTGCAATTTCGCAAGCTACTCTTAATTACTCCCTTAATTACATTTTGATAAATCTATGTTTTTTAAGCACATAGTACAGACGCAAACGCTCACATACAGGCATGGACACTCGCCTCTACGAACACACGTACACAATCTTACCCCTATGAGCACATTCGAAAGATTGAGCCGGCAAATCCTCGAGATTGATGAAGTCATCATTGGCGCCTCACTGTCAACGGGAACATCGCCTACCACTGCCGGTTAAATCCTGAAATAAATCCAGAAAAATGCGAGCACCAATGCCGAGTCAAGGACTCAAACCTTGATGGGCAGATTCCACCACAAGAAACCTTACTAGCGGAGTTACGCTCTGTTCGCTTGATAAATCTATCTCATCTTGGCACAATAACCAAGGAGAAGAACTCTGCTTATTATCCAATTTATCACGACATTAAGTACTCCTCGTTGTAAAAATGATTTTCGGTGAGGACTTCTTGATCTCGACATCATCATCATCATATTATGCATCAGTTATTTTTTCGAAGCAGTTACTTTGCACGGGAACTAAGTAGTCATCCACGTGGGATTGAGATGTCAACTCAAATATGACTGTCGTTCGAAAAAATTTCAGTTTGAAAATAGGTCCAATAAAAAATTAATAGGAGTATAAAGCCGCCAAAATGCGCTGATCTAAATGTATCATTATTTAGACAAGTACACATCCTTTAATTTTCGGTGACAACAAGTCCATTAACGAGCAGCCTGTTTGATCCACGAATCATGAGGCAAGAACCGTCCCTGTTCGGCCGTTCCACCCATGACGCGACGGTGACCGGAGGGAGACTGGACCGGCCGGCCGGGTGAGGCGCGGGGGGCTGCTAGCTGCTCGTCCGCAGCCGGGCCGCCGTCCACCTCAACTACCCCGCCCGACCGCGGCTCGGTAGAAATGGAGAACAGTAGCACGCAGCTCCGGGGTCCTCCGAGGCCACAAGAGCTTTCGCCGACTCCGACAGCCTCTCGGCCCCCTCTGCGTCCCTCTCCCGTGCCTCCCATTTCGGCCTTCTCGCTGTCCCCTCCTGCATCTCGTCGCCTCAGATTCGCCACCACCGCTTTCCCCCTTCCCCCCTCCGAGAGGGAGAGGCGGATTCCAATTCCAACAGCAAGAAAAGCACCCACCGCCGCGGCCTCGCCGTCCTCTCGTTTTTACTACAGCTCAGCTCCCTGCTCTGCTGCTCCTCCCTGATTAGATTAGCTGCTTAATCACTAAATTGGCCCGTTGCTAAGAGCCTTTTTAAGTACGGGATTACGCAGGCCTCTTGTTTCCTAACCACCACTACTCTACGCACTCATCCAGAGGCAGACGGGGAGAGAGAGATTGGGTTTGGTTGTGACCCGTGTCCGTGTTCTTGCTGCCCTTTTCGCAATACGGCAGATATAAAATTCCTCTTTTTACACTGCATCCCTGGCTGCCCGCTTAATTTTAGCAATTCAGCGGCCGCAGCTCCTCCCTTCGCTTCGCTCGGTGGTGTCTGAGCCTCCTTCGCTTCGCCTTGCTGTCCGTCTCACTCCCTCGGCTCGTCTGCCCCGCCTTGTCGCCGGCGTCGGGGGCGGGAGCTAGTCGGCGGGCGGGGGGCGGCGCGCGGCGCCGGGCGCGGATCGGCCGCGTGTGCATGGTCGAGGCCGCCGCGAGGCGCCGGTCGGGCACCAGCCGTCGGCGGCCTAGCGGCAGCGGAGGGGAGCACCAGCGCCTGGTCGCGGTCGCCGTCGCCGCGCGCGTCGTCATGGTCACCAGCCGCTCCGCGGGGCCAGCGGCGGCGGGAGGAGGAGGAGAAGCAGCAGCGGGGGAAGCAGAAGGAGGCGGCGGCCGGTGCATGGACGACTTCTTCGACTGCCTGTTCGGCGTGCTCGGCGCGCTCGGCGTCACGTGGGGGGCGCCCGCGCGGCCCCGGAGGCAGCCGCGCCCGCCGCTGCCTCGCGTGGTGGGCCCGGCGGCACCCGCGCCCGCGGACGCGCGGCGCTTCGCGGCCGAGCTCAGGGCCACCCCCGGCCGGATCGCCGGCAATGGCGCCTGCGCCGTCGCGTCGCTGTACACGCTGCAGGGCAAGAAGGGCGTCAACCAGGATGCCATGATCTTCTGGGAGGTAAAACGAGAAAAAATGAAAAGAGAAAAAGAACCATCTTTTCCCTGCTTTCTTGTCTGTACTTTTTTCTCACATATATTCTTGATGTACGCTTTCTGACTGTTCCTTGATCAGATCTCCCCAAGATCTAAGCAACTATATTCTACTAGTGGATTTGTTTTTTTTTCAAAAATACTTAGTTGATTAAATTAACTAGCATATCCTTTGATCCAGATTTTTATGCAACGGAAGTTCTCGTTCAGATTTTATTTTTATTTTCCCTTCAAACTCAGGAAATTGTTTTTTCTTCAGGCACACCCTTTTCTTATCTGGGCACATCGTGTATTATGAGTTACCCGCAGCATGAGTGCGCAGCATCCTAAAACTTGCAAGAATTGAACTTTGACTGAAGTTCTATATATATTTAGCACGGATTGCCATTGGATGTTGCTGGTGAAGAGTTTTAGTTGGTAGTCTTATTCAAGCGTAATGATTGGTGTTGAGTTGGAATACTTCTTGGAGGTTGGAGGGGCTCCACATGATTCTCATCCTTATCCAATCCTAGTTTTTTTTTCTCCCTTCTCCATCTCCTTGCTGGATGATCTTATCTGCTTGAAGCACCATCCTTCCCTTTCCAAATGTTTGATTACCAATTTGGCTGCATGTCCATTGCGTGACACATATACCGATCCTATCTCATTGCAGTGGGACTCGAATTTGCCTTCCATGAGTTTTCTCAACACTTCCATAAACTTAAACTTTCGTGATTTGACTACCTTAGTACTCTCTTACAAGTTGCACACGGGTCCCATTAAAAAGATACCAAAATGGTTAACTACAAATGCTGCTTTTGCAACAAGTGCCCATCTTCCATCTATCTGTCCAGTTTGTTGTGAATGTGTAAAATTTGCTGCTGCTGTTACTTCTGTGGAATATATGTTTGATTATGACAAGCTATTTTTTTTACTTTTGGACAGAACTACTGTTCGAGAGAGGATACAATCTTCTGTGGTGTGTTTGATGGTCATGGACCTTATGGCCATTTGGTTGCTAAGAGAGTAAGAGATCTCCTGCCTGTGAAGTTAGGAGCAGATTTGGCGATGGAAGATGGTAGAGAAACATCCACTAGCAACATTAAGAGCAACGCAAATGAAGTAGGTTCACCAGAACATGTAAACAGAAGAGTTACTGTCATGTCCTCTGAAGCTGAGCAGAATGGGGAGTATCCAGAAATTTTCCCAGCATTGAGAGCATCATTCTTGAAGGCCTTCCATGTAATGGATAGGGATCTCAAGTTACATAAAAATATTGATTGCTTTTTCAGTGGGACTACAGCAGTGGCAGTGATCAAGCAGGTAACTGAGCCAAATGGCACTATTAATCTTTTTAAAAGTGAAATATCTTCTTTCTGTTTCATTATGATCACACCAGCTGACTGGACCTGCATGCTTGTAAATCAATTGTATTCTGCAGGGACGCAATCTTATAATTGGCAACTTAGGGGACTCAAGAGCTGTCTTGGGTACCAGAGATGAAAATAATCAGCTTGTTGCCATCCAATTGACAGTTGACCTCAAACCGAACATTCCAAGTAAGCCTGTATTTCTTTCTTTTGTGGTTGTTGCTTCATTGTGTCCCTAATCATTTTGCAACTGTATAGCCTTTCACTAGTCCTGCTTTATGCAATATAGATGTGCAGTTTTTTTTAGCTCTGTACTTGTTTTGTGAACATCATTATATTTGCATGGCTTTACAGTATTTCCGTTAGCTTGTGACATTATGTGGCCTTAACACGTGGTGTAAGTAGCACTCTGTTTATATCTTTATTATGTTATGGTCAAAGGAATTTGATTAATAACAGTATGAGTTTAGAATATCATAGATTCTTTTTGTTTTAGTTGGGGACAAGGTTTTCTCGCTTGCTGTTATTGTTACAGTTTAGTCAAGTTTACACATAGTTGAATAAAAGTGGTCTTCATGAAATATTCTGTTGGTGTGTCTGAAATTAACTTTTGATATTTTAGTATCCCAGCCTGACATATTTATTACAATTTCTGAATTCTAATAGTTTGGTCATTCACTAGAAAGTTACTTGACCAATAAATTAGGGATATCAGCAAAACATCATTTACCTAACCATATTTGAACTATCCCTAAACTATGATTTACGCGTTTTTATCCCAAAAGTCTATTATCATATCAACTTGATCTTCAGTGCGGCACCTTGACTACCAATATCTATGTAAATATATGGTTCCAGTTATAAAAAAATATATTATGAAATTATTCTTCATGATGAATCTATAAACATCAACCTTATGTTGCCAATCTAAATATTTTTAGTTATCATCAATGGATAAAAATAAAAGGTTTGTCTTAGCACAAACCTAAATGGACTATTTAGGATCGGAGGTGGCACTCGACTGTCAGTTTACCAATTCTTACTTTAGTATTTTAATTCTGAGGAAGCAGATTAGCATTTTGTAGCTCTATAGAATGTTCATGTTTTTTTTTGTCAATCAAATTGTTCAAGCATTTTCATGGAGTCGTGCTCGTAAAAGTGGGGCAAATTCATTTGGAGTAAGATTAGTGAAACTAGGCAATACAGTAGCCAAGAAAAACCTTGAGTCAAGGATGAGGATCACTTAAGTTTTTCCTGTTCCCAGCTGTTATTTTCTATGTTTTTCATGGTATGGCTTTTTTTTATAAAGATCGTATGGCTTAATTTATCTTGTTACCAACTGCTGTTTTGTATATTTTCATAACTACGCATTTGCTCCCTGCAATCACAAGAACTTGTGGGAAGTTGATTTTTGAATGTCATCATCTTTCTAAACATCCAGACTTATTAGATGGCAATGATTCATTGCTCTCCTTTCATTTTTTTTATTTGTTTGCATTCACAGTTTTCGGGACATTCAAGTACTGCAATCTACATTTTATGAATTTATATTAATATTTTACGGAGATAATATACTTTATGAAAGCTTTTCCAAAGAAAAATCTAGTAATAATATTTTCATATAGTCAATCTTGATAGGTTTAAACATATTAATGTAGAACTTTGAAAGTTTGACGTCATGGATCCTATGAAGACAAATGAAAAGGAACGGAGGGATTATGAAAAGTTATTTTCAGAACATTATACTTTGTCAAATTATATTTTTTTTAGTGACAAATCCAGTGATGCAGTTTCCATATATCCCAACTTGGGTGAAGCGGAATGAGCAAAGGGAGTATATACTAAAATTTGTTTGGGGAATTGTGTGGTCGTATTTAGATTAGTGTGGGAAGGTAACTATTACTGCTTTTGAAGATGTTGTCTTGCATTGTGTTGGTGACATATCATTCAGTTATACAGGCATGAGTACATGATGCAAATATTTTGATCCTCTCGTAGCAGCAAGTACTGCTGAACAGTAAAACATTCACTGTATGCATTTTCTTTTCTCGTTTAGTTGATTGAGGAATGACATGGTAATTCTCAGGTGAAGCACAGCGAATCAAGCAAAGGAGGGGCAGAATATTTGCACTTCCTGAGGAACCAGAGGTAGCTCGTGTTTGGCTTCCAAAGTACAACTCACCTGGATTGGCCATGGCTAGGGCATTTGGAGACTTTTGTCTGAAGGATCATGGTGTAATTTCCATGCCTGATGTTTCCTATCACCACATCACAGAAAAGGATGAATTTGTTGTGCTGGCTACCGATGGGGTGAGCAGATGTTAATTTATTTACACACCATTTTCTCAATGTTAATAAGAGTGGACCCTTTTCTGTGCTATATGATATAACTTCCTACTGTCGTTATCTAACTCACTTCAGGTGTGGGACGTGCTGTCAAATGATGAAGTTGTTAGTATTGTCAGCCGAGCCACATCCCGGGCCTCTGCAGCACGTTTCCTAGTTGAATCAGCTCACCGTGCATGGCGAACTCGGTTTCCCACATCGAAGATAGATGACTGTGCTGTCGTCTGCCTATTCCTGAACACAGATGAAGCAAGTGAATCATCCAGTTCCATGTCCAACAATTTGGCAACTGCTGTAGAAGTTAGCAGTGATCAACACTCCACAACTGTCCAAAAACAACTTAGTACTGGAGTGTCTGCAGATCTTGTTACAGCACTGGTAAGAGATGGAAACAAGGTTTCTGTTGTCGAAACCATTGCAAGGCCGGTCGCCCCTGCGGATCTGCTGAAGGATGGTTGAGGCACAAAGCGAGGCTGATCAAGTGAGCTTGCATGCTGCCTGTGATTGGGATCTGCGGCACAATCAATGGCTCAGGCACGGAGTGGAGGCAATATGTACATGATGTGCCTGTGATTTTGGCATCAGTCGGACCGAAGGTAAAGCACGTCGGGGAGTTGCTGCTTGCTATTTTTTGTGCACGCAAGTGTGACAAGGATTTGCAGTTTTGCCTTTTGTAAAATACCGTGTCAGTTTCCCGCGATTTGTTCCAGTTCTTTGTAATAATTTTGTTCGTGTTCATCATCGAGCGTCAAGATCCTAGTATCATGTAGGTAGGAGTCTATTGAGTTTTGATGCTTCATGTAAATATTCATCATTCTATCTCTATGGACTATGGTGTCTGTGATCCATCTCATCTTTTTTGGGTCTTCTTGGTAAGGGCATAAACCAAGGACGAGGTTATTGCACGTGCACTTGATCTCGACGGGCTTAATAGCTTCCGAAACTCCTTGGTACGATGTAAACCCTCGTCTTCGTAGCCCAGACCATGTACTCAGTCTTCATCAGCACCGATATTGGAGGGATACGCATACACCACTGGACTCCCTTGCCGTTGCCTGGGGTGGTCGACATCGCATCAAAACGCAGGTACGAATTGTTTGTTGAGAATTTAGGATCTACACGGTGAACGTACACATCAGGCCAGGAACACACCAATTAGCAGATTTTTTTCATATATTTTTCCTTTGTATCTCAAAGTGGAGTACATATAGCAATATATAGGTATAGCTCCATGGTGATTTCACATTGGTGTGATCTGTTCACACAATGTTTTCGAAAGTTCAAAGTATCAAAGTATGATTGTAGTATAGATCAAAGTATCAAACGAGACCTGGACTTAGATACACATAAACCATGTTGTGCCCATAAAATTGCTGCTTTACTGGGCCCTACATGCTATAAAGAAAACCCACCTCAGCACTTTCTTTCATTTTTTTACACCTAGCAGAAATTGTAAAACATAAGGAACAAAGACCCAGGAGAATCAGCATAGATATTTATGCAAAGAGCAGTGCAGCTCCAGAGTTCTGTCAGTCAGACTGGATTGGCTGGGACAGTTCAGATAGTTAATATGACACAACTGTTACCATCTCTCGATTATCTCTAGAATGCCAAAATATAGAGCAGAACGTTCACGTGTGCACCAACTGCATACACCTTAAAATTCCAGAATCATACCAGATAAAAGGAAAAAGGCCCAAAAGTATAAGCAACTGAACTAAAAATCCTTGAACTCAGAATTTCATTACATGGTTCTTGTAATCCCATTACTGAACAGGCAGTTGTAACATAACATGATAAACTCAATGCAGATTGCAGAAAAATATTAATTAGATCCGAGAGATGGTTGGGCAGAGATAATTTTTCTCTTTAATTTCTATATCTCTATATATAATACTTGTTACACTAAATCAGCCAGATCAGTAATAAAGTTTTCCACCGTTCCAACATGTAAGGTGTTTTAGGTTTGTCCTAAGTCAAACTTCTCCAACTTTCACCAAATCTATAGAAAAATGTAGAAACATTTCCAACACTAAACAAAAATATTATCAAAATATATTTGGTTTGGTGTTGTGGATGTTCCTGCATTTTTTCTGTAAACTTGGTCTTAGAACTTAGCCAAAACACCTTATATTTTGGAGGCCGGTTATTGGCTGCATGTACTGTGTGGAACTTCTGAAATCCTGGCTAATTCATCAGAATTCAGAAGAAGTACATACAGAGAGGCAGAGAGCCACACGAAAACTTTATCAATGCAGTGAATACACAGAGCACCATTTCTCAGTGAGGAAATTCACTATCCAGATGGTGAGAGTTGCAAAGACATAAACAGCTGACACTTAAACAAGTTATTGCTCTTCTATTGCAGCTCAATTGCTCAAATGTACAACACTTCTGCACACTGAGGCCACCTAAACCCTAAACCCCAACAATTTCTGGAAAATATAAGTGCACCTCGGGGCTCGGGCACCAGCAGGTGCTATGGACCCACGGATCACGGACTGAAGCGAATTCACAACCGAGCGAAGAGAAAGAAATCTTCGATTTCCGTCCCCGGGACAGCACGACCTTGAATCCATCCAGTGATCCAGGAGAGCTAGGACTAACTTACCAAAGAAGAAATCAGCCTCCACGTCCAGACGGACCTTCACTCCACTAGACGGCGGGAGGAGGAGCCCTGAAGCCTGAGCAAGAGCAACTCGCCAGTGGAGCGGGCGGTGGAGGATTCGAGCGGCAGGCGACGGCAGCGGAAGAGATGCGACGGCACCCGGCGGCGTTGTGATCGACCTCACCTGTGGAATCGGGGTCGGCAGGCTGCTGATACTTTGAATGGGCTGCTGCCTCATAAGCGATTGGGCCTGATTGGAGTGTTTTGAGCCCACAAAGCTTTGAGAAATTTGGCGGACTGCTGCAGTGCTGCGTTGTCCCCGTCCTCTCTCGCTGCTCCTTGCCCCAAGCCCATTCCGTGGGCGACGCTAGCAAAAATCCTTCCACGTTGGCTACAATCATAGCATCCGAAACAAGAGAATTTCATCAAAATTTTCGAGTATCCTTCACTCTTTTTTAAATTTCCCCTCCTTTTATTGCCACTTCCGTCAAAATCTGTTAAGTGGCTTCTCACTGACCAGACAGATCTACTGCACAGCCAATCAGGGGCGGAGCCAGGGCTCTTCATCGGTGTCAGCTCACACCGACGGCTTGCTGCAAATTCAGTGAAAAATCACTGGTCTGCACTGCTGATCTATGGAGCTGACACTGGTGTTCAACGGAGCTGACACCGGTGGCTCCATCGGCTGGCTCCGCCCTGTGCGGGCCTTACTCTCAAGTTACTCATCTATCAGTTCGGCTAATACAGTTATCATTGCAGTTCAGTAATTTAAGCAATAAAAGATGCATAAAATAATAGGAAATTAATTTTACCTTAACGCAGCAAAGAGAAGCGCAGGTGCCCATCCACTAACAAGATGTTTGAAACACCTGGAGATCTATACATATATAATAAAAGTAAGGCTGAGTACACTTATGAATGGTACTCAGCAAATTCTAGCGTTGAAATTATATTAAATGCATGGTGATCAAGGTATGCAAGGTGATGTGAGTTTTGGAAGAGGGGAAGGAAGGAAGCATATTTTAACTCGTTGGCCCTGCAGGTGGAATCTTACCTCCTCTACCAGTTCCTAAGTTTTAATGAGCACTAGAGACCATCAGGGTCCTTCTGGACCGGATTATGCCTTATTCCAAAAATTACTCTCTTAGGGTCCCGGTCCCATCTTACCACACTCAAGTTGTGATTTTAATCGACAAGAGCTTTGACTATGTGGGCTCGTAACCGTGAGCCTCGGCTATCTAGATAGATTTATGACTCTGCGCAGAGGTGTACACTTCACCCATACATTCGATCAGCCCATACCTCCGCGAAAGGCGGTACTGACCTACGAAACCCGTACCCACCGGTGGCTATTCCTAGACAACATTCCCTAGTTCCATCTACATGTATGACTGGGGTCTAAAAAGGGGCCATACTACATCCATACATGGACACTATCCCAGAAAAAGATACATCATAACGTGGCATACAATGCCACCAGGTCCTCTGGACCTCAACCTATGACCCGTGTCGACCAGACCTGGGACTCTGCGAAGGTCCTGCTCCAGCCTACCTGTTGCCCACCGTGGCTCCTTGGGATGGTTTACTAGGTTCCGCTAGTGGGGTGTGAGTATTTCTTGTGAGCCGGTCCTTATGTGACCGGAGTAGGCTTTCGGGATAGGATCCTCTACCGAGGCTACCTCCTTACTCCCCTATCCTGTCCTTAACGGTTTCTAATTCTTTAGTTGGTTGATTTTATTACTAAACTCTCACTTTCTAGAGTTTTCCATAAAATCATAATGATAGTGATATTTCTAAACAATTTTATTTCTAAATGACGCTCGGTCATCGATCTAGTCGTGACCGAGGTCATTGATAGGATTTCGGACTAGAAGCGGCTTCAAGTCAAGGCAAGATAGTGAATAGAGGTGGGTTGCTCCTATAACGTTTCAAAATATGCAAGTCAAGTTATTATCTCAGTAGATTTTTATTATTTCTAGAAACATAGGATAAAACTTGATCAAGGATGTTGGTGTTAGGACTTGCCTTCATTTACACTTAACGTTCCTTAGGTCGACCAGGGTCTTCACTTCTCATCCTTCTAGATCCTCGGCTTCGGGGTGGAGCCTGGTCGTCTACCAGCTATAAAGGCATATAAAATAACAATCAATTCTAACAATACATCAATCAAATATCTCAGAAATAGGAAGAAAGAAGGATGATGGACATTTTGGGAATTACCTACTGTTTAAGGGTGAATTCCCAGATAAAAGATGAACGGTTTGTTAATTATTTAGAAATAAGTTTCTAAATAATTAATGGATTGAATGGTTGGATTTTCTAAGGAATTCTAAGAAATTATGAACGGATTTCCTAGGGTTTTGGATAGGCAGCATAACGGCTAGGTTTGGACGGTAATTTGAGATTTTGGATGGGCAGCACTACAGCTAGGTTTGGACGATATTTGAGATTTAAGTTGGGTAGCATACGATTAGGCTCAGTTGATACTTAGGGTTTTAGTCGGGCAGTATATCGGCTGGGTCTGGTTGAGACTTGAGGTTTTGGGCGAGCAGCATAACGGCTATGCCCAAACGATATTCGAGGTTTGGTTTGGGCAGCATAACGGCTATGTAGTGGAATGGACCAGAGGCTTGGACAGATCCTTAAAGGGTCACTAGGGATTTGTGCAATGATACTTGAGAGCTTGTGCGACAGTTGGTCTGTGTTGGCACTAGGGGATAGTATGCATGGCAACAGACGCAGTCGGGCAAGATCAAGCAGATGCGCGACGACGATAGGGGTTAGCGGCGACGATAAGGCCGCGAGGAACAGCCAACTGGGTGCTCTTAACAATGCGGGTAAGGTGGCTAGAGTCCACACAGTGCACTCGACTTTGACCCGTCTAGCACCTAGGGGTTAGGGCACGCCAGCGGGTGGAGGCGGTGCGGCATATTTCCTAATAAGGTTGGGCTCTAAGATCTTAATAAGGGACTCAAATGAGGTGTAAATGTGGAAGTGAGTCTTGGAATGGGTTTAGAATATTATTTGGAATTTTTGGTGATTTTTCAAGGATTTTTAAAATAGTGGAAGGGTTTGAACTTGACTTGGGGGTACACTTTCGTAGGTGCACATAGCGTTTTGGGTTTGGCTGACGCAGATAGGGTGTGGGTGTAGTACTGTTTGGTGGACACATGGTCCGAGGCTGTGGACCAGAGCGCAGGTTGAGAGGGCGAGAGTAGAGGAGGGTAGACGACAGGCAACGGCGTCAAGGTGCTGGGCCCGCACGTGAGAGAGGGGGGTAACAAGGTGGAATGGAGGTGGGACGGTGGGGGCCGGTCGACACCGGGGCTGGGCGGCGCCACCGTGGGGGCCTTGGGCACCACTGCGGGGCTTGCCGGGAGCACACCGGGAAGGCGCTCCTGGTTGCCGCCGGCCTTGCGGACTAGGCTGGGAGGAAGAGGAGAGAAAGGCGAACAACATGGCATGGCTAGGGGCTGGGAGAGAGAGGGGAGAGGGCATGGCCGCAGAGGGAAGGAATTTGGGCACAACCAGTCGGGGTGAAGAGCTGAGGAGGAGGGGACTGCCTGGGAGAGCGCCACATCGCCAGACCTTTCTTAGCAGCCAAGGAATGCAGTGCTGGCAGGGCTGAAGGGATGAGCCTGGCCGGGGGGTGAAGGATTGCATGGCGGCGGGGAATAGTGGCGGCCGGAACAGTAGTGGTGGGAATAGTGGCAGCAGGGATGGA
>NC_028450.1:22129444-22193118 GCF_000263155.2 Setaria italica | reverse complement strand
GTGTCATGATGGCGGTGGAGGAGGATAGGGTGAGGTGGCGCCGGTGGTAGGGGGAAAGGGGGATGGCTAGAATGAGGTGGCCTGCTTGCAGGCGAAGGTGGGAAGGGGAGGCGCATCTGCTAAGCATGGCATCGTGGCAGCCTGGATGTTACCGCAGCAGCGTGGCGTGGTGGCGGGTGCCGCGGCGGCACCGATGTTGGCGTCAGCAGGGTGAGGATAGCATCAAGCGAGGGGAGAGAGAGAGGACGGCGCGCGGAGGAGCGAGGTGGCACAGCACCAGTGTGGTGGTGTAGCTTGCGGCGGCGTTGGCGTGGTGGAGGAGAAGCAGGCCGCGTGGGCTGAGCTAGGCCAAAAGCATGTGTTGGGCCGCAACATGAGAGCTAGGCTGCACGGTGGAATGGAGGAGAGTAGAGGGGGAGCTGGGTTGGGCTAAGAGTTGAGTGGGCTAGAAATGGAAGTTGCGGCCTAGTTTGATAAGGAAATGGTTTCTCTTTAAGAGAGTTTTGGAGTTCAAATTTGAAATATAATTCGAATTTGAATGGAGTTTGAGGTGAGGCTTAGGTTGGTCATAAAAATGGAGTATTTTAGGGAGGGAAATTTGGGAGTTGAAATGGAACTTTTGGGATGTTTGATAACTAAAATTTGGGATGAATCTTAGGAAGATTTGGAGGTAATTAATATTCAAAGTAATTTTGAATATTAATTTTAGGATTCTCGGAGAAGAAAATATTTTGGAGGGATTTATTTCTAGGATCTCCTTAAGAAGGAGGGAAAGTTTTCTAAAGACAACCAAATGCAACACATATGTGGTCATTTTATGCAAGGTTTATTTGTAAGGGCTCCTTTGGTAGCCCACTTCCCCGCAGGGAACCTGGCCATTTCCGCGCATCGTTAGCCCACACGGGATTCTTCCACACGGAGTCCAACTTGCACATTTGGCAGCCTGCTCGGCCGCAGCTTTCAGCCGAATGAGCCTAGCTTTCACGCAGAAAGGCTCCCAACATCCACAGGTCAAGAAGGCGCCCCGTCCCCGTCCACAGGTCGGTCTCTCGCGACTTCTCCTCCTCCCGCGAGAGACCTCCACCACCGCCACCTCATCTCCTCCACTGTTGCCGCCTGATCTCCTCCGCCACCACCCTCGTCTACTCCACTCGCGACTCGCGCGAGCGAGAAGCGCTGCCCGCTCTCACAGCGATCCACCGCCACTGTCGACCGCCGCCGTTGCTCCTGGCTCCCCCGTGCTCTCTCCAAGATTTCAGGTCCAGGTGTGCCTCCTCCATCCCTTCTCCCTAATCCCCATCTTTGAATCGTCTCATTTCTCATCTCACATTCATTTACTTTCTTGTTAGGGTTCTACTCCGGCAACGGCTCGATTCCTACGGCGGCGGACTCCCCTGCCACCTCCACCTCCCCAACAGCCATCAGGTGATTCACTTGGTTATTGCTTGTTTACTTTTCAACATATCTTCGAAGTCACAACTATCTTCAAAGCCCTTGCAAATTGGAACACTTTGGCTCGTTGTAACATGAGTAGTGGGATTCACCCCGTAGTAACTGTTCCTTTTCCAATTACATACCTTAGTAGATGTTGCAACCATGAAATTTTCAAGCCAAATCATCATTGGAAACACATATTTGCCCTGTTGTAGTTGCATATTGGAAGCCAATGCAGTTTGTTTCCCAAGTTATTTGTAGTCAGGTGTAGTTGCCAATAGTCCAATAAATCTTTTTTTCTTGTTGTTCATTGTGTGATATTCTATTACTTTGACCACTCAGAATTGAAGCATTTAATTTGATTTAATCACTAATAGAAATTGTGGTGCTAACATTGTACTCATGGATTCATTTCATGTATGTATTTGTGAATCTGGTGCTTGCTGACCTATGTGATTTTTCACTTTTTGGGGAGTTACTTCTTAGTTTTATTCAGTAGCGGTTGATTGGCTTGTTGGTCAAGTTTTTCTTTAACTTTAAAGATCTTGTCATGTCTAACTTGCCCCCCTCCCTCTTTCTCCCACTCAAAAAACACTTGCGAATAATTTAAGCAAGCATATTTCATTTTTGTACTTGGGTCACTCGTATTGAAATGTTATTATGGGCATTGTTCCTCACAATAGAGTGTTAACGAAACATATTATAACAAAAGTTTTCACTTAGTTTTACATGTCAGGATAGATGTTCCTTAGGACCTCATCTTATTACTTTGCTGGGAAGAAAATGGACTTATCTAAACTACCATTTGGTTACATTAATCACCAATGTCATGTTATTATGTGCATGTTGAGAATTTGGGGATAGAAAGATCCATTGTATTTATATTGATCGAGTGCAGTGGTCATATTATTGGAGCTTAGAGCAGAAAGAGGATATGTTAGTCCTTATGCTGAGCTTTCATATTGCCTAATGATGAAAACACACCTTTCCTAAAATTTTGAGAAATGTAGTTCCTTCTACCTTTATGATTTGTAACTGTGTATTTATTTTGTCTAGAACTACAGCTTACAGGACATTATATTTAAAGCCTTTTAGCTATCTATTGTTAGCTGCATTGGAACATTGGTCTACATAAGGACATCAAATAAGCATTAGATCATATTCAAAGGGTAGGTTTTATCTATCTTTTGCCAGGAACAAATATTAGATCAAACTGAGCTCGCTTCTAAATTCAGGAAATTGTTACTTTTTAAATCTTACTTTAGATATATATGGGCTCTATCATTTTCTCTTACTTGAACCTAATACCTATTGCGTGCATTCATTGTGCTAATTAAGAATATAATTTATATATACATACACTAGATAATGGAATCTTAGGAGGAACAAGTTAGACAGTTCTTGTTGGAGGAGGAGGAGGATGAGGATATTGAGCTATTTTTTGTACTTGTTCCTGCCATAATTCCGTACCTACAAGAAGAGAAAATGAATGCACACACATCTTCACTTCCTAGTGCCAAAAAGGTTTAGGAAATCCTTGAAGGGCACCCGAGTTGATATAAACTTGAGTTCCAAATGGAGCCTGAAATATTTAAAGCCACAACGGAATTTTTTAGAAGAGAGAATTTACTCCAGGACACATGAGGTGTTGTTGTTGAGGAGCAGCTTGGGATGTTCATGTTTATGCTCTCACACAATGCTAACAACCAAAGGATACAGAAAACTTTTCAACACAACAGCAAGATGATCTATCAGAAAATAATAGAAGTTTTTAAAATAATTCCTGCCTTGACTCATCGATTTGTGAGACATCCAAGTTCATTCCAAACTCATATCAGAATCGCGACAGATCCTCGCTTTATGCCCTTCTTTCAGGTGTGCATAATCCTTTCCCCAATCTTTTCTTTCCTTGCGTGCCAAGTCCTTATTTTTTTCCTTATGTGCAGAATTGCATTGGTGCAATTGATGGCACTCGTATAACAATCACCATCGCAGAAGACAAGGCCCCTCCCTACAAAAATAGGAAAGAAATCCTATCACGTAATGCTATGTTAGCCTGCAACTTCGACCTTAACTTCACATTCATTTCATGTGGATGGGAAGGGTCAGCATCAGATGCAGGAGTCCTTAGATCTGCTGTTAGCAAAGGATTTATTATGCCAGAGGGGAAGTTCTATTTTGTAAATGGTGGGTACGCAAATGCATCATCCTTTACTGCCCTATATCGAGGAGTTCAGTACCATCTCAGTGAGTTTAGAAGGTGTCATTCGTGTCAAAGTGGTTAAGCAAACTACAAAGAACTGTTCAACCATCGCCATACGTTGCTTCGCAACCATATAGAGAGGGTCATTGGTGTTCTAAAGAAGAGGTTCCCAATTCTGAAAGTAAGCACTTTTCATCTCATAGAAAATCAATTCAAGATTGCAGCTGCAGTAGTTGCATTTCACAATATAATTAGAGGGTAAAATGGTCAAGAGGGGTGGTTGGATGACCAATCAGAGTATATCCCAACAGATCAATATGTTGACGTGGCGGAGGGGGACAACAACTATCCAAGTGAGGTGGAGTCAAATGATGGCAGTACTCTAAGAGATCAGATTGCACACCAAATGTGGGCTGCTTATAATAATAATAATTAGTTTAGAATAATATCTTTTAGAGGAGTATGATTCCTCTAGTTTGTGTATGATTTGATTATGTAATTTTTGGAACTTTCTACTGCAAACATTATTGTAATCAATGCCTTTTTTAATGCAATCGTTATCTTTGTACTTAAATTTCTTTTTTTGAGACACCTTGATCTTGCTTATGTTTCTTTGTACTTCATCTTAACATGTTTTGGGAAATGCAGCCATGGAAGGAGAAGATGATAGGGCTGCTTGAAAATCTACTTATGAGAAAGGTCTTGTTGAAATATTACATGACTATGAAGATAACCCCAAATATAAAGGTCATAATGGTTGGGGATCGGAGGGTTGGAGGATTATCACCAGCAAGTTCAATGAGAAGTTTTCCGTAGCTCATTTCACAAAGAAGCGGGTGCAGGAGAAGGAGAAGGAGCTCAAAGCTAATTACAAGGCACCAAGAGATGCTAAAAGAGACAGTGGTAATGGTTGGAATGAATCTTTGTGTATGATACTAACAGAACCAAAAGTATGGGAGAAGCTAATTGCAGTAAGCCATTTGGACTCTATATAAAATATGATAAGAAGTAGCTAAGTTATTGTTATTAACTAATTATCCTTTTTTGTTACATTCAATAGAATCACCCAAGAGTAGCAAAGTTTCGCAAAAAGCCATTTCCCCTCTTTATTGTACACTTGATGTATTCTTTGTACTCTAAGCCATATTAGCCATATATATAGAGGTAACCCCCCTATTAGGGTGTGTGGTGTTTCCCATCTACTTCTTTACAAGCTCAAGATTCAAGACAGGAAGAAGGTGGGAGTGGGAGAAAGCATAAGCAAAGTCACATTGGATCTGCTCTTGAGGGATGTGTGGAGTACAAAAAGAGCCAAACCAGCAAAACTTTGCAAGCTCTTGAAGAAAGGAAAAGGCGTGAGGAAGAATTTTCAGTTGAGAAGTGTGTTGATCAAGTGGATGGTATGGCTGAATTAACCGATAACGAGAAGTCATATGCTTTGGATGTCTTTGAGTCTGAGACACACAGGAAGATATTCATTACAACAAAGAATCCTAATGTTCGATTAATGTGGCTAAAGTGAAAAATTAGCTATGTCTCTTTGAATATGCTCAGTGTATATTGTACAATCCTGCTTCTTTTTTCATGTCATTTCCTAAAAGAACAGCTGGACAACTATTTTTGGAACTACTATTTGCTATTAATTAAAATTAACTCATCATTAACTTGACTATTAATTAACTTCTGAATTATTTAGGATGTCAAGAGCATGGTGCTAAAGATTTTGTTTTTTCTAAATTCATAAGTTTAGTCCTTCTGTAGCTTCTATGACAAGGCCATCCTGTTGATGTAATGATGTCTATCAAGCATGTCTGTTTGTCTATATTTGTCTGCTTTGAATTATATGTTGAATCTAAGTCTTTAATTGTTAATCTGACTGTAGATCTCTCATGGACCAGTGAGATAACTACTACGCGATCAGAACAAAGTTGGTGTCATTGGGATGGAATGAACCATATGTGCTATGTTTTATTATCGATGGGAACGAGGATGTGGCTGGAACTGGCTAAACCATATGTGCTCTGTTTCAGTACCGTTTTAGCTAGAGTTTTATAGTATCTAAATATTTGATATATGGTGATGGTGACTGCTGGTGGCGATGTGGTGTCATCTGCCGTTGAGCCATGGAGGTGTTATTGTGAATCATGTGATCAAATTATTTTTCTGCTAGACACACATGTCATTATTTATGTGCAACATCCATTCACTAGCTCAAATTTATATGCCATAATTTGAATTTATGGATGGTCATGTAAAGCTGGTGCAGATTTTTATTTTTTTTCGAGATGTTTCAATGCATTTCTAATCTTTCTAAATATTTCTATTTTTTCTTTATTTTTTCTGAATTTTTTGAAGCATTTTTTGCTCCAGAGCGGAATTACATCCCAAACAGCGGGAGGGAAAAGGGGATCTCCCCTGCGGGAGAGGGGGATTAAAAATTCGAGGAAAAACCCTGTGGGATCGTTTCTTCCTTGGGCTAATCAACCCCATGCTTCCAAACTAGCCCTAAAAGATTTTGAATGTTCGGAGAAAGGAAAGTATGTTTAAATGAAAGAAAAATTTTAAAAAGCCATACCCCTCTCTTAATGATAAAGTGGCCCCAGAACCGTCCAGACTAGTCCTACCGATTCACAGGCCACGGATTCTGCTTGACACACTGTGCTCCTATCCACATCCCAAATCGAGTCATCAAAGGCAGTAGCGGGAGAATCGGCGAGGGAAAAGGACGCGGGCACGGATGGCAAGCGGGTAGGGGAGAGGGAGTTCGGCATGGAGAATTGGGGCAAGCCCCGCCAGGATGCGCGGGCAAGGTGGCCTGGGCGTAGGTGACAGGGATACATCCCCAGTACCCGCAAGGAAGGAAGAAGTCGGACTCCTACTAGGATTTCCCTATAATCCGACTAGGACTAGTCCCGAGTACTCCTACCAGGACTCCTCCTTGTAATCCGACTAGTACTCTCCCCCCTGGACTATATAAAGGAGGGCAGGGGTACTTAGCTCGGCAGGTCAGACCTCAAGGTTAGACCTCCAGGTCATACCTCAACACCCAAGCCCAGGACCAGAACATACATCAATACAAACCAACACACAGGACGTAGGGTATTACGCGATCTAGCGGCCCGAACCTGTCTAAATCGTGTTCCTTGCGTCACCATTGATTCCTTGATTCTCGACGACCCTTACCGCATAAAAGACCACCTAGGGTACCCCCTAGGCGGGTTGCCGGTCTAAAACACCGACAGCTGGCGCGCCAGGTAGGGGAGCTCGTTGAGTTTCTCAGCGTGAACTCAATGGCGAAAGTCATCATCAGGCCCGTCTTCTTCATCGAAGCCGGCGCCACCTTTGTTTTTGGATCCTGGCTTTGCGTCGTCGAAGGCTCGGGATCGTTCCGGCGCCAGATCGTCGACATTCACGAGAAGAAACCAGAAGATTTGACTAGAAAAAATCAAGATTTCAAAGTCAACGAGTTCGAGTTCGACTATGCGTCGGATCCGACTTCCCCTCGGACTACTCCGATTCCCCGCTCAGGGGTCGAGCGTAGCCGACCCCAGGACTCGGGGTCGGGCGAGGCGGAGCTACCCTTCCAAAGGGTCGGGTTCCGCCGACCCCAAGCCTCGGGGTCAGGCGAGGCGGAGCTACCCTCCCACAGGGTCAGGCTCTCTCGACCCCAGGACTCGGGGTCGGGCGAGGCAGACCTACTCCTGCAAAGGGTCAGGCACTCCCGACCCCAGGACTCGGGGTCGGGCGAGGCGGACCTACTCCTCCAAAGGGTCAGGCACTCCCGACCCCAGGCCTCGGGGTCGGGTGAGGCGGAGTTCCACCCTCAAGGGGTCAGGCGCATCCGACCCCGGGACCAAGGGTCGGGTGAGACGGAATGAACTATTCCTCGCCCATGTCAAGACAACCACGATCAGCTTGCCGACCACTCCATCAACTACGGGCAGCTCGTCGACGACTTCAACTCGTCTCGACAAAAAATTAGTCGGGGCAAACTTTGCATCACCGACAACTAGTCAGAATCGCCTCCGACTAGTCGACTTCGTCAACAACCTGTCATGGCTTCATCAACAATCATCCACGAATCAAGCTAAGTCACTTTTCTAAATTATTTTCTGGCTTCTTCTCCGTTTGTGTGCAACACGCGCTCTGCTCGCCGGAAACTCTTGCGCGTAACGCGCGCTCTATTTGCCGGAGGGCAGCAAACTCTTTCGCGCTACCGCGCTCCCTTTTTATCGCAATAGCGATTTTTCCTTTTCTCTTGAGGTCACTACTCTTCTCGAGTAGTACACGCCTTAACTCGTGAAAGCCTCAAGCGCATCTGTCACACCTAAGCCCATACGCGTATACGAGGCCGATCTCACACACGCAGCGGCAACGGCTACCCAGAGACTGAGAGCCTAAGCGTAACAGGCTAACTACTCGGGAAGAGTATGACTGAAACAAGAGCTTGACTCGCAATCATGCAGTCTCTTTCTTGTCGCAGCAGCGACTCCTCTCACTTTTGTCTTCTCTTAAGGTCACTACTCTTCTCGAGTAGTACACGCCTTAACTCGTGAAAGCCTCAGGCGCATCTGTCACGCCTAAGCCCATACGCGTAAATGAGGCCGATCTCACACACACAGCGGCAACGGCTACCCAGAGACTGAGAGCCTAAGCGTAACAGGCTAACTACTCGGGAAGAGTATGACCGGAATAAGAGCATGACACAACTTTCATACTGATCACTGGATAAATTTCAGCAGTTTCAAAATCCTACAAATATGCTACATAACGTACGCATTTTTTTTTTCTTTCAGGTCAAGCTTTGGCGACGACGCTCGTCGCAACGCCCACTAAGAATGCCTCCAACAGCACAGGCTAGTTCCCGAACTCGGGGGCTAAGCACCAATCAGTACTCGGAATATCTCCAGTGGCTCAGCTAGCTCCCAGGCTCGGGGGCTGGACGCCACAAAACCACTCAACGTGGCTCCAACGACTTACCTGGCGTATAAGCTCGGGGGCTGGACGCTGCAAGACTACTCGAATGATGACCTGAGTGAAGATTCAAGACCCTCGGGTTGATTATTCAATCAATCCAAGGCTCGAGGGCTGATAAGCTACACCCAACAATCGATTTTTTCAAGTCGAAAGAGGAAGATTCAAGATTTTGACCCTCAGCCTAATTCTACGATTCAACCTAAGGCTTAGGGGCTACTCCATATGGAGTGCGACTTTCGCCGCCCTCCATACACGAAGACTACAATATCATGTTGATCAAGACTTTGAGCACACCATAGCCTCATGGCAGCTTTGAGAAGCATTGAAAGATTCAGCCTGACAAAGTACTCGAAGAGCACCAAGACTACTCGGCGAATATCTCAAGACTACTCGAAGACTGCTGCATTCGACTATGAAGCGCTCGGGGGCTCGACGGGGATACATCCCCAGTACCCGCAAGGAAGGAAGAAGTCGGACTCCTACTAGGATTTCCCTATAATCCGACTAGGACTAGTCCCGAGTACTCCTACCAGGACTCCTCCTTGTAATCCGACTAGTACTCTCCCCCTGGACTATATAAAGGAGGGCAGGGGTACTTAGCTCGGCAGGTCAGACCTCAAGGTCAGACCTCAAGGTCATACCTCAACACCCAAGCCCAGGACCAGAACATACATCAATACAAACCAACACACAGGACGTAGGGTATTACGCGATCTAGCAGCCCAAACCTGTCTAAATCGTGTTCCTTGCGTCACTATTGATTCCTTGATTCTCGATGACCCTTACCGCATAAAATACCACCTAGGGTACCCCCTAGGCGGGTTGCCGGTCTAAAACACCGACAGTAGGGGCCGAGCGTTTTCGGGCACGCTGGTAAGGTGGCTTGACGTAGGTGGCCGAGAACCACCAGATTGTGCGGTCAAAACGGCCTGCGTGCGTGGGCTGAGCATCGTTGAGGGCGCGGCTGGCTGAGTGGCGCTCGGGCGCGGCCAATCGGCACGCACGGCTAGCCACACCCTAGGTGAGCATGACCGTCCCCTCATGTGCCTTCGCCTCCGGCCCTCCCCTCGGTGCCTTCCCCGAGCACCCTGCCTCCTCCTACCGGACCGTTGCCGTGTCCATACCCTCTACCACCTGCGACCCTTCCTTGTACTCCTCCTCCTGCTGCTGCGGCTTCTGAACCCCTTCATCTGCACGCGCGCGGTGTCACTCGTTACTCACGGGGACAGGGTGGCTGTTTTCCACGCCGGCTCGAGCAAGTCATAGGATGGCGCCTACTCGGAGCAGGGGAACAAGGCCACTCCCCAGCTGCATGAGAGGATTGCAGAGGATGAGCATTTCGTCATCGTGGATTCCAGGACGAGCATTTCGTTGTCCTTTTCAACTTCATTGCCCAAATTTACTCCTCATATATTTTTGAACGGAATTTACTCCTTACATTAGGAGCGCATAATCATCTTTTCATATCAACATAAGAGCAACTTAACAGTCAACTAACGGAAATGGCAACCAATGGAACGGAGATTATAAACAGTGGCAATGAAGGGAACTCGGAAATTTTAATAGCAATGAGGGAAGTTCTATAAACGAAAACGATGTAACACATGCGTCCGGACGGTAAAAAATATCGGACGGACGATGGACTCGAAACTCCTTTTCAATACAATTAATTGCAAGTTCACGTCCATTCATTCTTATCTTCTTCCTCAGCTTCATATCTTCTTCTCCCTCATCCTCTGGTTGTTCCCCATCACACCGTTGATTTCTTCCTCCTCCGGCTGTCCAGCGTGGGCTGGCAGCGAGAGCTCTGAGGTAGGGAATGCCTCCTCTCCGTGTGAATCTCGGGAGCCGGCCTCGTCTCTGGCGCCAGCCAGATCCTTGCCGCCATGCTCGGGTGGCGAGCCCTTCGCTTCTGTCTCCGAGGGGAAGCACATGGCGGGGCCTCGCCTCTGCCTTCGTGTGGCGGAACCGTCTAACTTAAACTGGTTTAAATGCGCCTAATCGCTGCCGATGCAGCTATTATCCGAAACACACTTAAAATAGTATAAGTCCGGTCGTCCGTCGAGTGTCCCTAGGACTCCTCGAAAGATCCACATCGTGTCTCATAGCCATACACCAGGATTGTTTCCGTGATGGGAAAGCATCAACAAATATTACATTTTTACGTACATACACGAGATACGAGTTATTACAAGACATAGTTTGAAATAAACTTAACAGTGCAGGTTAGACAGAGGTTCTAGGATTTTAAACATAAACGGTTCAGGTGGGAGGTGAGCCTTTAAGATTTGCTTCTAAGGGTATTGTGAGACTCATAACAATACCCTAGTTTTTCGAGGCTTCCTCCTCGGTGGATTCCTGCGGTGCCTCTGAAATAGCCACAAGGGATAACCCTGAGTACGAGGTACTCAACAAGGCTTACCCGACTAACCAATATAATAGCTTTTCGTGGAACGATATGATAGCTTTTTCAGTGTACTTGGCTGACATATTTTTGGCAAAAGAGCTTACTAGGAGTGAGACCTTAGCTTTATCTTTTATTTTGGTTAAGTTATTACCTAACCATTCTAAATGATGATAAAAGTTTAATTGCAAACAACAAGGTATTAAGTCATACACCAAAACATTAATGGAAAGATATAGTATTCATGAATTTATGCTACGATGCTCAACAGTGATCAAGTGCATTCATAACCGAGAATTGCGGCGATCCGGATCAAATTACATCCTGCAGGAGAGTACCCTGATCACCAGTTATATACGACTGTCCAGGTCGTACATAACGACTTTTCGATTAGCAAACCCAATGATTGGGAATAAGATTACCCGAACCTAGGGACGCACCCCCACATGGGACCCCACGTCTGGCCTGATCACCATGTGAGTTTCAGGCTATGCCCCTGCCAATCTCCAGCACGTCAAGCGCGGGTACGAAGTATTCCCGATCAGAGGGTTTACTAACCTACTGGGCTTTACTGGTCCCATACCTAGTAAGTGATCAGATGTTTTTCACTTGATCAAAGGTTCAGACAACGAATCAGGCCTTAACCAAATTAATCTAGCAGACAGAACGACATCCTTAGCTTCTGTTCGCTTCTTAACTTTCAAGTTATCTTTCCATAAATAACATGCATGACTCAACATTTACCTTAAGGTTCGGTAAACTAATTACTTAGGCAACTAAGCATTTCTAGACTGGGTTATTTACTAAATGTTTGAACAAGTGGCAAACATGTCCTTAAAACAAGGTATGATGATGCACAAGAATGGGTTTCAAGCAACTCCTAGACCTAGTGCATTCACATAGCAATAACTGATAATTGGACACATGAAATATCGACTCCAAAATAATAGGTATAATGCACCGAGGCTTGCCTTGTTCTATAAAAAAGTTAGCACTGTCTGAAGGATTGGCCTCGTATGGAACCAACTCAAAGATCTCTTTGAACTCCGGAGATCCTTCTAAAAATTCCAAGATATCCCCTTCCGGTGCTTCGGTGTCTAAAACACAACATATGCAGGGGTTAGGAATGCAACTTTTCGAATATAAGACTATACAATTTCTCTTCATGATAAAGTTGCAAGCCAACAAGGACTATACAATTTATCATGATAAAGTTGCAAGCCAACACACAAAAACCCGAAAGGATTAGCCCAACAATTTTATTTCCTTTACTAAACTTACCTAGGGCTTTTTCTTTTATTTTTAAAAGACATTATAATTATTTTCTAATATTGAAACCTAAGTTCCTATGAGTTAACAAGAATTTGTGATTATGAAATGTTACTCCATATTTTATGCAATTAATAAAGATTAAGTATTTATTTAAATACCTTAAAGAAAAGGCATTAAACAAATACCTAAATTTTTATTATTTTTCCTAGGGTATAAAAATTTTAATGCATAAAGAAAAATAAAACAATCCTAACAAAATTGGTTTCACTAATTTTGGACACCCCTAGAAATTTTTGTGATTTAAATGGTCAGATTCGGATTTAATCTATTTATTTTACAAAGGAAATCTAAATTTTTCCCGAAAAACCCCCGGCCTACTTTTCTCACGCGTCCTTACTCTACCCCTCTCTCTTACGCTGAGCCCGCGGCTCGGACCCACCCCCTTCTCCTATTCATCTTACTCGCCGGCCTCTTAAACCTCTACTGGGCCTACTGGGCTGTTTTCTTTTTCTTTTTCTTTTCTCCAACCGGCACCGACCCAACGGCCCACCCTTCCTTTTCCTTCTCTCCCGCGAAGCCGGCCTACTGGACCACCTGGGCCTCCGGCCTTCTTCTTCCAACAGCCGCTCGCACTGGCTTCTTGGCCAACTGGACTCCGGCCCAATCTTTCTCCATCTCGGCCAGCCTCCTTCTCTCCCCCGCTTCCTCTGACGCGCGGGCCCGCCAACGCCAGACTCTTCTTCCTCCTTCCGCCAAAACCCGGGCGCGACAGGGGGCCGTGCGGCTCACCGGCCGGCACCCTACCGGCGATGGGGCTAGGCCGGGGAAGCATCCCCATGCCCTAGCGCACCTGTGCGCGACGGTAGCTCCCCGGGAGATGGCCAGAGCCATTCCCTCCACGGCGGCGGGCGGCGGCGCCTACGGCCGGTCGTGGCTAAGCACGACGACGGCTCGGCCTACCCCGACAACTACTTCTACAGCTTCCTAGTGCCCCGAGGACTCACCTACGACTACCCATAAGGACAGAGAGCAGCGGCAAGAGGGTGCTCACCGTGAGCAGGAGGTGCGGCGGTGGCGGATGGAAACGACAGCGAGTACGGGTACTCCGGCAAGGATGCTGGGCAATGAGTTGCTAGGGTTGCTGGTGGGGTGTGAGTGGAGGTGTGGACGGAGGGAATCGACGAGAGTTGCGGTGTGGTGGGAGTATTTTGCTCAGCGGCGGTGGTCTGACAGAGAGGACGACGGCGGTAAAAAGGACTGACGGTGAAAGCGGCGGCGGGAGCGGTAGATATATGAAGTTTTACCGTGCGCATGGTCGACACCGTGACCTAGCTAGGGACTTGCGTGGCACAGAGGTGGCCTAGAGGTCGAGCTGGACAGCGGGGCGGAGCGCCGGTGACGACACGTCCTGCTTGCTCTGTCGCCCCCTCCCCCTTTCTTTGTTTTCTGACGCCCGAAACTTCAGAGCTCAGTCACGGTCAAAAGTGCATCCGACGGCCCACAAGTGACTTAAGCAAAGTTGTAGATAAACTCGAGCTCTACATTTCATATTTAAACTCTTATTTGGGATAAACATCCAATTGTTGGGAATTTTGAATTTCTCCCTTCAGATTAACTGAATCTCCTTTGACACTTCATTCAGTTCGTCAGTCCTTTGAGCAGAGTCATTTACCCGGCTTTGTAAATAATTTCAGTGGTCCAAATCCCTTTCTTTTAGTCCAACTACAAACCAATTACACTCTACAACCATCAGGGATTCCATTTTGCCCATAATCACCTATACCTCTTGGACCACATTCTCCTGAATTCAGCTCCAAACATTGGCACTTATCACTGTTTTCAGACTTAGAAAGAAAATGGCAGTTTCAGCAGTTCAGTCCCCGTGGCAAAGTGCTGATTTTGAGTTCAATTTTGAATTTGTTCCCTTTACTGTTCCTGATCAACAACACCCGAATATGCTGGTCCAATGTCCACACTTCATCACTGTACAGTTGCCTTGGTCCACTTATTTGGAAAATTTGGCAGAAATTAATTTCCAAAATGGACTCTTGTGCTGTTTTCTGAAATTCGGACGGTGAATAGTGTTCTTCTATTTGATTTCTTCTTTTTGGGTTTTCTTGAAACATTTAGGTCCAGATTTTGTCCCTAGTCTTGATCTTCAAGTTCTAAACACTCTTATACTTCCATTCCATATTTTTGCCAAATTTTTCTGAATTTCGAATTCAAAATTCAAATTTCGGTCAAATTTGACCTGAATTTGATTCTTAGCCAATTTCTTCTCCTTTTCTTCATGATTTGCTTCTATTTCTTCATAATTACTTTGATGACTAAATAGCAGGTGTTACACTTCGCCTCCCCTACCGCCGAGGGGGTGGCTCGCCAACCTCATCTCCAGCGCCGGCCGGATCCTCACCGCCGTGCGCGGGCCCGAGCCATCCGCTTCCGTCTCTGGCTCCATCACCTCCGACGACGTGTTGGACGGGGGCTCTCCGTCGGCGTCGTGCTCCCCAGCCTCGTGTCGGCTCCTAGACCCTCGCAGCGAGGGGCACAATGGCGGCCGTGGCACCGGTACGCGCTTGGCTGTGATCCGTGTCTGGGTGTCTGGTTCTGGAAGCTGGATTTTTCAATGTTGCAACATATGATTTTCGATGTTTCAGATATTGATTTGTCATGTTACTCTGTTTTCTTAATGTAACCATACAGGAATTAAGATGCTACAAAAGAATGTTTGAGATGTTGCAAAGGACAAATTTTGATGTTGCAACGGGTGATTCAGCCGAGGGGTTAATTTTTTATTTTTCCTTTTGATGATGTACTTGTTGTTTTGAAGATGTTGCAGTTTTGATTTATGAATGTTGCAGTGTCACATTTTGGATGTTGCGGTATAATATTTTGGTTGTTATATATCATGGGCTGAATTTTCTTTTGGGAATGTTGCATGAAACATGCATTTGATGTTGCAGTGGGAGTTTTTTTCCAGAAACGATGTTAACATTGAACGATTTTTCACATATTTTTTCAATGTTGCAACCTCATACTTTTGATGTTGCAGATGTTATTTTTGAATGTTGCGACAGAACGTCCGATGGGAAAGTTCCCATCGGACGTCCGGGCACTAGCAACACCGTTCTATAAATTCCAATTCTAATGGCATTGAGGGAATTCTCTCTAGAAACAAAGGTTGCTATTTGCAAAAAAAAAAGTAACTAGGGTGAAACTTGAGCAAAAAGTCCTTCCGGATTTCTTACATTCCTAAATCTTTCAGTGCAAATTTACTGTTACTTCGGAGTAGCTCTGTAAACACCTTTAGTTACCAATTAATCTTTTTCCAGTGTTTGCAAACAAAATAACCATGTAATGTAAAAACTCATCATGTAATATGGCTAGTTCTCACATCAGCATCGTTTCAAAAAGTTCTCAGATCAGCACATGAAAAGATAAGTGTAAGCGACGCTTCGTGCATTCATATGCAAACAAAAGAGGTTGAAGTGTGCACCAATTCGCTGAGCCAGGTTGAGTCTTGACATGTCAGGCTAGAACGTTTTTTCCTTTATAAAAAATATCCGATTATAAATGAACTCACTGGATAATCCTGCTAAACAAAAGACAGGTCTGATGAGTCGTGAATAAGACCAACGAATGATCCGTCTGAACACAGGACAGCAAACCCATGGCTCGGAATGTTGGAGATATATCTTTGAATGAGCAAGAGAAAGTGGATCTTCATTTGCCCAGCTAAGCTTAAGTCTGCTAATTAGCGGCTGACTGAATCAATACTATACGAGCCTGTGGCTCTGTGCAAATTGAATAACCTGCCCAAGGGAGCATAAGTGTTTCTGCAAGAGAGGTTTGTGCCTTCACTACTTCAGGCAGTGAGATGGTCTCAAGAGCGCAACCTAACAGCAATTTTTTATTTCTCTCTGTTAAACAAGAAGGTTACACTAAATTTGATTGGCAAAGAGACGAAAATTCTCTTGAATTTCTATATCTATGTATGAATAATGTTACACAAAATTAGCTAGACCAATTAAATCACCAAGAATCTTCTCTTCTAATTGTAACTTATAGGAAAACAAATACTTTGTCTGAACGGATTATTTGCTGCATGCGCTGTTTGGAATTTTCTAATCCTGGCTGATTCAGCCACACTTTATAAGGCGAATGAATAGTGACAGCCATAGCACCATTTCTCAGTGAGGAAAATCGTTATAAAGTTGGTGATACAGATGCAACGAGAGGTTCGAACACTGAAACAAGGGCATAGAGCTCGACGTAGCTCCAGATCCTCAAAAACAGCTTCGCTCTAGATTTTTTCAGCCAAACAATTTTAGATCCAGCAACTCCACCACAGATCTGATCCACGAAAACAGTAGATCTACCCCCAGATCCATGGATTTCGTGGAGCACCCCCTGCCACTCATTAGTGGAAAATTTGGTGGAGTTGGAGCAAATTACCCACCATTGCCACTCATTAGTGGAAAATGACCGGTTCGTTCTATTTCTTCATAGCTTCCTTCTCTGCTCACGCCACCATGGCCGCGCCCCGCTTGCCGGAGCCCCGCCACGCCCCGCCCGCCGGAGCTCCATCTCGCCCCGCCCGCCAGAGCCCCGCCCCGCACCCGGCGGCCTGGCCGCCGGCGAGGCCGCGCCCGCCAGCGTGCCCCGCCCCGCCCGCCAGAGCACCACCCCGCCCCCGGCCGCCTAGCCGCCGCCGAGGCCGCGCCCGCCCACGCCTCAACCATGCGTGCAACAGTGCCGGGAAGATGATGTTTTTTTATTTTGATGCATGGGCCCAAATTACCAGTGAGATAAAGACAATAATGGAGCTGTACCAAACGCTTTTTGAGATATCAGATCCACGATGGAGCAGCTCTATGGTGGAGCTAGCTGGATCTATGGTCAGGAGTTGTTTTTTCAGAGCTGGAGCCATAGAGCTAGCTGGATCTATGGATCTGGAGTTGTTTTTTTAAGCTGGAGCTCTACCAAACAGCCTTAAATGACGCTAGTATGCTAGTAAAATGTTATAAGAGGCCTTAAGTATTAGTTCATACATCTGTCGTTGGACCGTTGATAGTATGCATACATGTGCGATTAGTCACAAATACAAACATTATGGGTTGCGCTTAGGTGCAGTTAGCCATACCCATACCAAATGTTGGCTACAAAATAATTTTTATGTGAAACAGATGATACCATTTTCAAATAACAAATAATTGATCCGAAATTGCAATTTTTGATCTAAAATGCTTGCGTACTGGGAATGTGACGATATTTGGCTTTTCCTCGGAAGAAAATAAGCTCATTGAAAAATTAGAAGGACATGAATGGAGACTTAATGAAGAACACTGTACTAAACTAGATTACTTTATGAGACAAACAATCAAGCAAGCAAAAGCAATTTAATTCAACAGGAGAGAGGTAAAGCTAGCAGAACCAAAGCACATTCCAGGTATGATGTATCGATCAAGCATTCGTGCATGCATCTCAGAGTTCAGACCACAGAGCAACAATAAAAAGGACGTCCCAGTTAAGTGCCGAGGAACTTAGACCAGTGACTATCACAAGCATCGATCGATCAATCATTCAATCAAACACGGAAAGCTTTTGATACTCCTCGCCAGCGATCGCTGCCGCCATGACAGCCTCCGGGCTCACCACGCCGTCGTTCTCCAGGAACAGCTTTACCAGGTTCTTGGAGAAGCCGCTGACCATAGCGACCCCTGGCTGTGTCGACGTCACTGGCGTGGAGCGCGAGTCCCTCAGGTTCCAGAACACGATCTGCGGCACCACGTCCCCGTACCCGGCATTCCTGAACTTGCGGCAGATGGCCCGGTAGTCTGTCTCCCAGGGGTTGGCCGAGGCCATGTCGAACTCCATGTCGCTGAACACGAAGAGGGTCCTGATCATCTTCTCCGGCGCCAGGCGAGCGTCCACCGCCGTTTGCAGTATGCGGTCGAACACCGCCTGGAAGTTGGTGTTCCCACCCCAATCCATGTACCGAACGAAGCTCAGCTTCTGTTGGAGGGTTTTGCCTACGATCGTGTGAATTTGGGGCCGTGAGCTGAACGTGATCGCCCTGCCCGCCCACGGCTGCTCGCTGAGCTCCGAGATGAGCAGGCCGAGTGCAATGCACACCTCCATCGGCAGGCCGCCCATGCTCCCGGACACGTCGCAGACGGCGATGCAGTTGCTCAGCGAGCCCTTCTTGCGGAGGTCCTCCACCATGCGGCTCCACTGCAGCTCAGACACGTTGTCGTCCTCGCCGCGGTAGGCTGCGGCGGCGATCTCGTGCGGCAGGAGCGCGCCGGCCGCGATTTTGGCCTTGCCCGCCTCCACGTCTTCGAGGTACTTGCCGAAGCGCGCCTCGTCGTGCTTTTTGAACAGGGCCTTGTAGCGCCTCATGGCCACCGACGCCACGCGGGTGTAGGGCAGCTCGGACCATCGCTGGGCGCTCATGTAAACCTCGGGGAGCTCTAGAACCTTACGGAGCGGCACGAGAACCTCGCGACGGAGACGGTGGAGGACGCGGTAGGCGTAGTGCTCCTCCGACAGGTCGGCGTAGTCGGGGTTGGAGTCGCGCGGGAAGAGCTGGCGGGCGACGGCCTCGCAGAGCAGCGTCGTCCGGTCGAACGACGAGCCGGGCGTGGGGCACCACTTGGCGGCGAGCCCGATCTTCCTGCGCTTGCCGCCGGGGGCGAGCTGCTCGACGTCGGAGCGAGGAGGTCCGCGAAGAAGTCGCGACGCAGTCGAAGAGGAAGCGGTAGGCGCGATCGCCGTAGTAAGTCTCCAGCGATTGCACGGCGAGCTTGGCCCACCTTCCGAACCTTCTTGCTGCTGGGGACGCCCTTCTTCTTCTTCTCCATAGACTTCCCCGAACTCTGATCCAGCTCCGTAGCCTCGGTCTCGCCCTCGTGTTTTGGCTCCACGGCAACCTCCATCGTCGCCTGATCATGAGACTCCGTGGTCGCCATGGCTCCCGGTTTGCTGCTTCTCTCGGACTTGGTGGAGAGCACGGCGGCGTTGACGAAGTCGGCGAGCAAGGGCTTGGTCGGGACGGCGACAGGCGCAGGAGGAGGCGCAGCACCGTGGACGCCGGCGCGGGCGCGCTTGCGGCCGGCCAGAGCCTGCAGGCGGATCGACTTGACCCTGCGCCTCATCTTCTCGGTGTCCGCCTTGGCCTTGGCGTGCTTGCGGGCGTCGGCGCCGTGGACGAGGCGGTAGAGGAGCTCGGGGAAGTCCTTGAGGTAGCCGAACTCGGCGAGGGCCGGGACGTTGCAGGCGAGCGTCCTGGGGTGGTGGGCGTGCACCCAGAGCGCGGCGGCGTAGAAGCCCTCCCGGTCGGACTTGCCCGTGCCGCGCACGCCGCGGAGGTTGCAGACGAGCTTGAGTGCGGTGAGCGGGTCTCTGGCCCAGGCGGCGGCGAGGAGCTCCTGCACGCGCTGCGCCGTCGTGTCGGGCACCACCTGGAAGAAGAAGTCGAGGCAGGGGTTGCCGGAGCAGGCGTAGGTGGCGGAGTTGTTCTCCGTGCGCGCCATCCGCGGCTTGGCATCGGCGGCGGCGTCGGGAGGAGGAGCGTTGAAGCCGGTGTCGAGGAGGTCGAGGAAGGGATGGGAGGCGGGCGCCTCGGCGGTAGCGGCGGCGGGCGATGGACGCGCGCCGCGGATGACGGGAGGGCCAAGGAGGAGGGGCGCGGCCATGGATGGCGCGTGCAACGAATCGATGGGGTGGATTGGATCGGGGGATCGGTTTACGAGTCTCTAGGGTTTTGAGGAGCTTTGGGTGGGGGGAGAGGAGCGATGGCGATGGATTGCACAGCCATCCTCGCTATATAGGACGGCGGGGGCGCAACCGCTGCGTCCGTTCCCCGCGGCGGCGGGCGGCGTGCGGCTCGAGTCAGAGTCGGTGGGCCGTGGAATGCAATCGCGCCCTTGGTTGAACCGACGTAGCAGGTTGACGACGCCTCAGATGGATGTTGAATTTGCGTTCAGAATTCCGCATAATCTACCAAGCAGGGAACCAGAATTCATTTACTTACTAACAACTAACAATATACTCGGTTTGAAATATAGCTACGCTTTAGATTTTTTTTCAAATTATTTTTTCAATTTTAACTGTAAATAGCAAAATAATTATGGAGACTAATAACTAAAACAAATGATGTTAGTAAATTTATCATAAAACCAAATGTTATACTCCCTCCGTTCCTAATTACTATTCGTTTTTGGCTTTTTCTATATACGTAACTTTTGCTATGTATCTAGATATAATATATATCTGGGTGCATAACAAAACCTATATACCTAGAAAAACCAAAATGAATAGTAATTTGGGACACAGAGAGTAGTATATAACTTTTCTATTTGAAATATAAATTACTTTTAGAGATATTGTTGGTCAAAGTTAAAAGTAATTGATTTTAGAAAAATATAAGCGTGGCTATATTTTAGGACGGATGGAGTAGTATTTTCTATTTGAAATATAAATTACTTTTAGAGATATTGTTGGTTAAAGTTAAAAGTGATTGATTTTAGAAAAATGTAAACGTGGCTATATTCTAGGATGGGGAGTAGTACCTTGGAGTAAATAAACTCCTACCCGTCATTCCTGCAAATTTGTAAACCCCTGGCAATCAGAATCTGCTTCAAGAACGATTCTTATGAATTCCAATTTTCATATCGGAAAATATCATAATGAAACAATATGCGTCTTCAACCACTACAACAAACCATGTCGTCATGGATCAACAAATGGTCCATTTCCAGCCCAATTCAAGCCCAATTTCTACGATGAACTCTACGGAACGTCATAGAATGGAAATAGAAATCGTCACAATCTCCCTAACCAAATCAGGGTGGGTGATCCCACATGTCAGTCTACAATTGGGCCCACACCTTCCTTCTATGCCTACTATCACTGCGCCACTGATGCTATTGTGTATATGTTCGTGTTTTATTTTATTTGGCAATAGAAACTCGAGATTCAGGGACCTGTAAACAAATCTCCAGCACCCCTCCGTTATCGCCCCCAATCTACCGGAGCGGCATCCTGCATCTGCACCGGCACCGCCCGTCATTGCCTCTCTCCGTGCCATTTCGTCACAGATTCTACTTTGTGATAATTTTTCTATGATCTACGACAAAATGAATATGTCATGGATTAAATGTTTTCTTGTAGTGAACTCCAACTACTAATTTTTTATTAAAAAGATAGATCAATCACAAAGAACCCTTGGGCTTTGTTTTATGAAAGTTTCGTACTTTGAATACAGACTCGGACAAAAGTTTCAGTGACTTCCGGAGTTCAGCGTTGTGATTGATCCATCACAAGACCTTGTATATGGCAGGCAAGATGAGCAGTAACCTCCTATGAAATTACTCCCTCTTTCCCAAATTATAGGTTGTTTTAGCTTTTCTAGGTTCATATATATTATTATGCATCTAAATATAGGGTATATTTAAGTGCATAATAAAATTTATGAATCTAAAAAGCTAAAACGACCTATAATTTAGGACGCAGGGAGTACAAAAGTTTCATCCTATTTTCTCTTCCTCTTTCAAGCTTTTTTTTAACTTCATAGGAGGTGAAACTAAGCAAAGACTCATTGGCCCAGTGTTGTCTCTTGCCTTTGTAAACCGAAGGATGCTAGGAAAGTCTTTTGTCTGTCCATTGCATATTCTACAGAGCTCACGATGCCAGCATGGATCAAGCTCTTTCGTGCAACGGTAGAGGGCTAGAGGCAGAACCGCAGAACAAGATGTGGTGCACCCCAACCATAAGTGTGATCCTCTTGCATGCTAATGCTATACTATATGTCTATATTAGAACACTAGCAAGGGATGCGAATTTCATGAAAGTCAAAAATCCTTATGAAAATAACTAAAACCGGCACGAAAATAGTATGTGATGTGAAACTCTTAGGAAAATCCTCTTGCAAATATGACGCCACGAAAATACCATTTTCGTGGTGGTGAACCGCCATGATCCTTTTTCGCAATAGTATTTCATGTCGACCACCACCACAAAATAGTTTGTGCAACCAGATCTCCAAGATTATTTTCATGAGAGCCAATCATCAAGTCCGCCACAAATATTTTTCTAGTGAGCCTCTAACTCTCATAAAATACATGCAGGCCAAAAAAACAGCCGGACCAAATGATTTCATTTTCTTGTGTCCATACCATCATGAAAATGGTTATTTTCAGAAGAGTTGATGCCAACACACGAAAATAGTGCCATTTTCATTTTTATGAGAGTTCAAGCCACCAGGGAAATACACTGAACATCTAGATCCCATTCCAGCACACATCCATGCACATATATAACCCACATATTACTCTAGCACACATCCATGCACACATAATAAGATCCAAATATTAATTAATATAGCAGGCATCCATGCCTGAACTAGTCTATCACACAAGTCCATAGATGCTACAAATCCTACAATCACAGCATGCGCATACAAGTAAAGTCACGGAATGAGACAATGTACCCAGAACTAAAAGGTTCATCAACTATGCTTCAACCAAAAGTCGTCATCCAAACTCTTTTCATCCATGCCATTGTAGTCATCGTCGTTGCGGTCAGTCTCCATGGCATCGCCATTGTTGTGCATGTCTTGGTAAGAGCCTACATGTGATGAACCAGTAACCTGCAAAACACATACATGTTGGAAAGCTCAGGCACAAGCAATCAAGATATAAACACGAACTTATATGTGCATAAAGTGCTCATTACATGAAAAACGCATGCACACCACTAGAAATTAAGCTAGCAACTTGTTTTTTTCAGAATTCAAGGATAGGTAGCAGCTTGTACTTTACACAGAACTATAGTAGTAGGCTAAATCATTCGGTTCTCAAATATTTGATTTTATCACAGCATAGGACTTCACCGCAGAGCTACAGTTACTAAACTTCACCTCAGACCTACAGTTAATAAACTTCACCTCAGACCTACAGTTACTAATCTTGCAATTCATATTATCACAATAAACCAAGAGCAGCAGCACCTATACTAAATTCCTTTCTTATTCTCTACAGCTATATGGAGTTTCAACTCAATCACAAAAGTCACAATTTTTCGGATGTTGGCACCAGAAATAAATTTTTGCAAGAGCATACCTCTAGAGCACCTATATAAAAATCATAGTAGGTTTTTTTATGAAGAAACATGTGGAGAAGGTGTAGGAAGGTGGGAGGTGGGAGCAGCGGAAAAAATTAAGTCCGCAAACTGCAAAGCTAGCGTGTATGATGTATCCAACAATTTTATGTTGATCCCTCTCATGAAAGAGTTTATGGAACACGAAATATACGTAATTTTTGTGAGACTGATGGGACCACTTACATGAAAATAAATGTTTTCATGACAATTTGTATTATACCTTCACGAAAATACATTTGGTCAGAGTTCCTTTATCACCTTCACGAGAATATACATTTTCATGGGGGTTGTTCATTCCTCTCACGAAAAAAGGGTCCCTCTGGTGAAATCTCCGTTTTGTGGCAGTGGAATCATCCAATACATAATCCTCCAGTTCCCTCACTAGATCATTTTTGTGTTTCACATACGAAGTGTGCTATTTTTAGATATCTTGATGAAGGGACGCCCTTGACTTGATCGACGTCGCTTGTTCCAGCGCAAAAATTAAGTTTGCATACTTGCATTTCAGGTGACAACGGCCGTAGGGGCAAGCATATTGGTGTCATCTGTTGTGTAATAGATGGTTTCATGCACCGTACAATATGTTGTCTTATAAGTTAGCTATATAATTCCTCGATTTGTGAATATGAAAAAGAAATATTATGAGTTGTATGGCATCAACAACTAGTACAATATATGGTTGTGGAGTTAACTCGTAGTCCTAAAATTTAGCTTAGGGCAACCACAATGTATTTGGACCAACTGGTCCAAATAGGTGGGACTAATCTTTAGTTATGGAATCTGCATAATAGTTGTGGCGGAACCACCCAACTTAAATTGGCTTCAAAGTTGTGTACTCAATATTATTTTTCAGATTTGCGCGTTTTCGGACGATGCACAGTAACTTCATTAATTCCATTTTCGATTGTATTTCTGAGAGCTCTATGACTTGATTTAGACTTCAAGATTCATTCCTTTGAGTTCTGAATACTCTCAAGACTCGATTTCATATTTTTGCCAAATTTTTCCAAATTTGAAACTCCAAATTGCAAATTTGGTCGAATTCGGCTCAAATTCGACTTTGGCTCAAATTACCTTCCTTTAATCCAAACTTTGCCATTAGCTTCTTAATGTCATACTTAAGTTGTCATTAACACTGGGTGTTACAGCCTCCCCCTCTTAAAAGAATCTCGTTCCGAGATTCCAGGTGCTAAAGCCTCAGCTGGAGAGTAGAAAGGAAACTGCGTCATATAGGCACCTTTCATCATTCTTCATAAAGAGAGTTGGGGTGATTGTTGGTTGCCGACTGTTTACCCAATTTCAAGCATTCCTAAACAACTCGGGATACTTAGATTCCAAAATTTCTGCTTGTTCCCACGTGGCCTCGTCTTGGGTGTGATTTTTCCATTGCACCTTATAAAACTTGATACTCTTAGTACGAGTATCTCTAGTCTTCTGATCCAGAATTTTCATGGGCCTTTCTTCATAAGTCAGATCTGGTTCTAGTTCCACTTCCAGATTTTCCAATACTTCTTCTTCTAGGACCCACAAGCATTTCTTGAGTTGAGATACATGAAATACGTCATGTATTGAGGCAAGTTGGTCTGGTAATGAAAATTTTATATGCAACTGGACCTTTTCGTTCCAGAATTTCATAACGACCAATGTATCTTGGAGCTAATTTCCCTTTAACTCCAAATCGGTGCACTCCTCTCATCGGAGATACTTTGAGATATACAAAGTCTCCAACACAAAACTCCAAAGATCTTCTTTTATCCGAATAACTCTTTCTGTCGGGAATGAGCTATTTCAAGATTCTTATGAATTTTCTGAACATTTTCCTCAGCTTCGATGACCAGATCTGGTCCTAAATGTGCTCTTTCTCCTGGTTCCGACCAATTTAAAGGTGTTCTACACCTGTGGCCATATAATGCTTCATAGGGTGCCATTTGTATACTAGCTTGGTAACTATTGTTGTAGGAGAATTCTGCCAGAGGCAAACATTCATCCCATTTCTTCGAGAAGGTAAGAGCACATGCTCGAAGCATATCTTCTAAGATTTGGTTTACCCTTTCTGTCTGACCATCAGTCTGTGGATGGTAAGCGGAGCTCCTGATAAGGGTAGTTCCCATTGTTTCATGCAACTGTTCCCAAAATCTAGAGACAAATTGGGAACCTCGATCAGAGACAATTGTCTTGGGTACTCCATGTAAACATACTACCCGAGACATATAGAGTTCCACATAAGCTGGTATACGATAAGTGGTCTTGACAGGAATGAAATGAGCCTACTTAGTGAGTCGATCCACGATAACCCATATGGAATCATACCCCTTTGAGGTAGTAGGCAATCCTACTATAAAATCTATGGAAATGTCTTCCCACTTCCATTTAGGAATGGTTAAGGGTTGCAATAAGCCAGCTGATTTCTTATGTGTGGCTTTCACCCTTTGCCATGTATCACATTCAGATACATACTTGGCTATTTCCCTCTTCATTCTTGTCCACCAAAATCGTTGCTTCAGGTCTTGATACATCTTAGTACTTCCAGGGTGGATAGAGAATCTTGACAAATGAGCTTCATCTAGGATCTTCTTTCTCAAGCCCATCTTCTTGGGTACTACTATTCGGTTTTTGAAATAGAGCACCCCTTTTTCATCCTGGGTAAAACAAGTAACATCACCTTGACTTACCTGTTCCCGAAGTATTCTCATTCCTTTATCCTTCTTCTGGGCTTGTTCTATCTCTTACTTTAAGGTATCATACAAGATAAGATTATGCAGGGCACCTTGCATTACCATTCCCAAATTCAGATCTTCTAATTCTTCACACAATGTCTTAACATTTGGTTGAATAGTAATGCAGTGACATTGAGCTTTTCTGCTCAGGGCATCAGCTACTACATTAGCTTTACCCGGATGATAGTGAATCTCCAGCTTATAGTCCTTGATCAGTTCTAGCCATCTCCTCTGCCTCATATTCAGATCTGACTGGGTAAATATGTACTTCAAACTCTTGTGATCAGTAAAAATATGACAATCACTACCCAAAAATATGACAAGGGCATCCGCTTTCCCCACTGCTATTTGTTTTAGCAGCTGACCTCTTGCAATCTGTCATCAATGCTAAAGCTCTTATTAGGAACCTCCCTCATATTCTAGGCTTTGATTTTGGTGGTGACTTCCCTATTGTGCCTTCTAGCAGATAAAGTTCAGCTTAGCAATCTCAAGGCCATCCTACGGTCCTTTGCTACCTCCACTGGATTGAAAGTAATTTTTTCTACATCCTTCCTTGTGCCAATTAATGTGGATGAGAGACCTCAGGCTGCCAATTGGGACAAATATAGAATGGAGAAACATCTAATGGGAATTTCAAGGCATTGGTCCTATGCAGGGAGACTCATTCTAGTAAACTCTTGTTACTTATCTTTGTTCTTTTAAAGCTTCCTATTGAGATACTAGAGAAAATAGACAAGTAAAGATGTTGGGATACGAGGTAGGCTACGCTAGTGCAAAATAAAAATTTTCTAACACGTAAATCAGGAAAACTGCCGTATATGGATCACGGGATTACCACTCGATGCACGGATGCGAAAATTGTAGAATCGCGTCGGGCAGCAAAGTTGATCAGTGTAGTCGAACACGTCGATGTCGAGCAGCTCCTCAGCAGCTCGTCCACGTACAACGAGGTCCTCCTCGTGTCGTGGCTCGTTGTCGGCTCGTCATGGCTCATCGGCGGCTCGTCCAAGTGCTGCAGGTGCAACACCTCCAAGGTATCCACACGTGCAGGGAGGAAGCATCGCAAGTCGGATTGCTAGGTCCGTGAGTTGCAACAAGATGAGGGCGTGGGAGGCGCGGCGGCTATGCTTCGACCAAAAGGTGTAAACCCTAGGGCGTCCCCACCCCTCTATTTATAAAGGTTCCTGACGGTTGGGGGAGGCTGCTAGATCAGCGGTGGTGCTGGGTTGTAGGCCTGCCTGTCTGTGAGGTGGTAGTGGCGCCACTCGTCGTAGTGGTGGAGGATGGTGGTTGGGCGGTCGGTAGCGGGGAACAAACCTTGTGATGATAGATCTGGTGGCGGATTAGGGTGAGAGCGAACGCTAAGGCCATGGTGCCGTTGCTAGAACCAAAAGAGGCGGGGTGGAGGTGGGGGAGCTCATCCAAACAAGGGTAGAACATGGGAGTAGGAAGAAGGGGAGGGGAAGGGGAAGGGTACGAGAGGACGGTCCTCTCCAGCGTTGGTGGCGGTGTCAAAGGTGGAAGCTGGTAGGGTGGGGATATCGCGTTGAGGGTGGAGAAAATGGCATCCGCATGGTTTACAGAAGAAGATGACGATATTCGATTTTTTAAAGGAGGAAGATAAGGGAGGGAGCGGGGTGAAACAGAGTAGCGACTTAAGCATTAGTGATACTATGCTCTAGGGATACTTGCACATATTCTTTGTAATTTGAAATCCAACAACTTAAAATTTGGAATAGAGCAAGAGTAGCAATTTTAGCATTAGTGTTCTCCCAGACCTTAGCTCCTCTTGTTATACTTTTGCGACAAAAACACAAAGAGATGTTATGTAAAATGCAACCAACAACGCGAAAGGATCCAAAGAAAAAGAAGGAAGAAGTGTATTTTTTTATCCCTCAAGTATTGCAAAAGTGTGACATTCATCCATCATATTTTATTTGGTACAAATCAACCCCTTAACTAATTAAAGCGGTGCACTTATCATCCCAACCTTAATTTAACAATGGATTAGTGTCATATAACATCCATTTAGGCTATGTAATTATCTTATTACTAATCACTGCTTAGCTACGTCGATCACTACACGATGTGAAATGGTTCCGTTAAATTTTCCCATAAAAGTTTTATGGGTAGCCAATCTAGAGGATTTACAGAATTTTTTATAAGCTTTACATCTTCGACTCTACGTATTACATCGCTAAGCATGGATTAGTCAGATAATTATGTGGTATAAACCGTATTATATGTCATTGGACCATTGTTAAACTAATGTTAAGAAGATAAATGCACCTGTTTAGATACCCTTTTACAATACTTAAAGGATTAAAAATACAATTTTTTTCCAATAAAGAAAGACGATCCCACCGTGCGCTTTACAGAAAGCGACACGCACCGGGCACTCGCATATACGTGAGTCCCTCCACCTGTTGACCAGGCGTGCGTCCGAAGCGTGGCGCGAGTACGTCGCAGCCGAGCCGCTCGGGACTTTGGACCCCGCCCGAACCGAGCCAAAAAGGAACCCCACCACCACCACCGCGAACTCCCCCGTGCCGGCCCCATCCCGTCCCGTCCCGTCCCCCGCCTCCCCGCCTCGTCCGCCTCCTTCGTCGTCTTCCTCGCCACCTCCGCGCTCCCCCTCCCCCGGATTCTCCGCTGCCACCCCCGCGGAAACCCTAACTCCCCTCTCGGCCCCGGCGGCCCATGACGGCGCCCCGCCGCGCGCGAGGAGGAGGGAGCGGATTCGCGACCGCGCCGCCGTCGCCGCGGTGCTAGCGCGCGCCCGGCCCCCGCCGTCCCCGCGCTCGGCCCGCCCGCGGGTCGTCCCCGCGACATCCGCCATGTTTGAGGGCCACGTATGATCTCTCCCTCCCGCCTTCCGTATTCCCCATTTCTGCAGCGCCTTCGGCCTGGGTCATTTTTGTTTCTGTCGCGTGTGATCGACGACGGCCCGCGTGATCGAGAGGCAGACCAGTGGGGTTGTGTTGCTTGTGGTGGCCGGTGGGGGTCGGTCGGGGTTACTGAATCTCTGTGGTCACCGTGTTTCGGATTTGGGGGCAGTTTGGAGGGGGTTGGAATTTGGTCTGTTAATGTGTGGCTCTTGGTTGTTTGCACTTCGATCATTCCTCGAGGAAGAATTTCATGTTGCATTATGGAAGAACCTCTGAAGGGGCAAACAGAAGTGTTGATAGTTGCGGTGCACATGCATATATTGTTCAGTTTCATATCTTTGACAGAATTCCAACTGCACAGGATTCTGTTCACTTAGCTCGAGCAAAATATGTTATTACATTTAGTACTGTATATGATACTACAACATTGCCTGTCATAGTTGCATCTGTGTTATTGCAATTGCAATGCGGAATTTCATAGCTGCCATGTACCTTTTGTTTATTTTACAAATTTCCTAGTCCCTGTTACCTCCAGAAGATATGCACTTTGCTGCTCTTAAAGTTTGGATGTTCTTCCATTGCAGTTAGCTTGTATTTGCATTGATGCTATTTAGTATGGCATAGTGTTTCTTGCTACAAGTTGGTGAGTGTTGATAGTCATTACCTCGGCAACTGTATGTGAGTATGTCGTGTGTGTTTGATTGCTCTAACAACTATGAGTGCATTAAATGGAGTTGATCTCCATTGGCCATTCAACAATCCTGATCATTTATTGTTATCAGTAATGAATGTAATTCTAAGCATCCCTGTTGTGGTGGGAAATATGGTCTGTGATATCCTATACACTGCTCCAGATTTCATTGTGTATTTTCTTTTACGTCCTTGTGTATGAAACAGCTCTGCGGGTAAACAGTGGGGTAGTGAGTAATTTATGAGTTGTTACAGTTACTTCTAACCTTGATACTCATTCCTTGTAACTGACAAGTACCGCTTAAACCATGAATCACCAAGATGTTTTGCAATCTATCTTCACAACTTACCAATTTCATGTTGTTATAAAATTTGAGCATTTTTTTGCATGTTATCACATTCATCTTAGTGTTATGTTCTGAGCCATGAGCCCATGACATAGTTGTATCTTTTTAACATAGGTGCTGTATCTGCTACGCAAATATTTGGGTGAATATGTTGAAGGGCTTTCTGTTGAAGCTCTCAGAATAAGTGTCTGGAAAGGTAAGTCTTTCTTATTGTCTTTTTCCTTTTTGCTTAACCATTATCTCCTGGTTGTATTGTAAATTGCAAATCTGATACCAATTATTTCGTGTTCTTATCTATGCTTCTATTTTTCTGTGGTCTGATCAACTCGTTATTTCTTTATTTAGACCAAATGATTGAACCTTAGTTTTACAGTATTGTTTATTTGGTGCTTGCTGAAGTAGAATGAAGTGGGTTAATTTAAAAAACTTGACCTTATGATGAAGTGTTGACCAGTGTTAGAAAGCTTGCCAGTTTTCACTACTATAAACTCAAGTAACCTAACTGTTTACTAGGATGTTTCATGCAATATTTTAATATTATATGGCCTAAAACGAAAAAATGATGAAGATCCTTTCTTATTTTTATATGGTACTCATATGTGGTGATACAAACTAATCTCTTTATGGAAATAGAGTAGTGTTGTCTGGAAGCATATAAGCTTAAACTTTGTTTGGCATTGTTTTCTATTGGCATTTGTCAATTATTAATGTATAGGAAAATTGACTTCTAGTAAATATTCCTATTAGTTGTAAAAAGAACATTGTCATTCAGTCAATGTATCTGGAAGTAGTATACTATGGTACTTCAAGGAAGCTGCTTAAGCTGTGACAAACAAAGACTAAACCTGATATTTCAAATCCTTCGACCATATGCCTGACTTTTTTTTCCCTTCTGAACTACTGCAAACTGATATTTATTGAATGCATCACTTTGCATTCATGCGTCTACATACAATAGCTTGGTACAGGGTAGCTGTTAGTTTTCTTTTTTTTTAAGTCTGCTTCTGCATGATGTGGCCTGATGCATCCTCAACCAGTGAGATCCTTCACTGGCAGGTTGTCACAGCGCAGCACCTGGTGCCAGCTGCAGCTTGCAGGCAAGGGTGCTGCGAGACATTTTCAGGATTTAGAACTGGATTGAGCCAGCAGTGAAGCAGAGCCTGACCTTGATGTTTTCCATAAAATAACATTAAGGTAAAAAACCTGTTTCGAAAAGAGGACCTTCCATTCCATCACCACCGCGCACCAAGGCCCAAAACAACCTGGCTTGTGTTTTTGTTGCCAACAAAGGGATTGGACCTATAATAGTGGTTCAGTAGAGCATACACAATTATTCTGAATTAAAAATTTTAGTTGAATTAAACTTATAATAAACATATTTTTCTGAACTGCTGTCTGACCGTTTGAATCGACGGTTGGACCAGGAAAGCTGTCACTTCCCTTTTCTAAAATGAAACACCCAATGATGTTCTATCTCCACCATGCCCCTTTTTTTAACTGTAATACTCTAGGATCATTTAATGTGTTTTTTTCAACATTTACATTTTGTTCAAATTTCAGCACTTACTGTGCTGTTTATGTAGATATTGTATTTGTGATTTTGTGACCCTGCTTTCATTTCTGTCTGTAAAGGTGATGTTGTTCTAAAAGACTTAAAACTTAAAGCTGAAGCACTGAATTCTCTCCGGCTTCCAGTGACAGTGAAAGCTGGGTTTATTGGCACCATAACGTTAAAGGTACATTTTTTTTACTATACCATACACGATTGATTCTGGTTTAGTTTTGTGGTTGTTATCTTACATTATTATATTTGAAATTGTTCAAGTAGTTTCCTAGTGGAGATGTTACAATGTAGCATGAGTGACATTTTGAAACTGGATCGTTTACGTCTTTGTCCTGCTGATTTATTATTCATACGGAACACATCTATCATATTCTGCATTACATGTATGCAAAAGGTCCATCTGGATTAGAATCTGCTTAATATACAAAGCACCTAACCCCACAACGAGTAGCTGTTTATCTTCTTCTGTTATCAGAACTTTTATTGTCCTGTGTCATAATTTTTTGTTTGTGTGAATTGTAAATGCCAAAATGTGATTTCTGATAGGTCCCTTGGAAGAGCCTGGGTAAAGAACCTGTCATTGTTCTTATCGATCGTCTATTTATTCTTGCTCATCCTGCTCCTGATGGGCAGACTCTCAAGGTATTTAATGTTGGTATTTTAGGTTGAACTGGAAACAATATTTCTACGACTGATACTTCCTCACAGTTCTTGTTTCTGACTACATTTTTGCATCTCATCTTTCTTTTTCAACTTTAGGAAGAAGATAGAGAGAAACTTTTTGAAGCCAAGCTTCAGCAGATTGAGGTTTGTTTCATGCTATGTCTTTGTTGCTTATTGTCTTCTGACAGTCAACAGTTAAGATATTGATCCAGTAAGTTATATTTACGTAAGGTGAAAAAAGCCAATTCAAAATGAATTAACACTTGGGCTTGGATTACTTTGAGTTTTTTTGTGCCTAACTTAGGCATAGGCATCAGTACTTGCCTTCCATTTGCTTGTGGTATATTTATCCTAGGAGTGTGCATTCTATTAAGATCCTTTGCTATGAGTTAGCATTATTGATTCTTTTATGTGATACACTTAAAAGAATACTAACTCTTAGTACCATGCGATCTAATATCATGTATTTTGTGATATACTCCATTTGCTCCAAGTCTTTTCTGTTCCAGCTGCGCAAATTGATTGCCAGTTTGCCACCAAACTAACTTCAGCTCTACCTTAATGACCTTGTCAGTAAGCTCCCTTTCTTGTATGGTTGAAAGTTAATCAGCCAGCCTTCGGTTTGTTACAATTTAACTGTTTTTTCTTTCTCGGCAGTCTTGCAATCTCCTGTTGACTTACGATTTAGCTGTTGCACCCTTGTCTCTGCTGTTATTTTCTTGCTATCTCAGTTCTGTTTGACCTGTTATGTCATTCTCTGTTTTTCCCCTACAAATTGTTTGCACAAACAGCTTTTAATTCTTCTCCCCTTGTTCTGCAGGCTGCAGAGGCAGCAACTCTTGAAGCAACAAGTAGAAACTCGAAAGGAGGGCCTGTATGATCCTTATCCTATTTGTCTCTGAATGTTTAACGTTTTGTGCTTCTTTGTTATTTATCCAGAATATACTACTAAACCACATTCATAGTGACTATGCCCTGGGTGGTAGAACTCCAGTTCCCAACTCCACGTCACTTGTGAGGAGTTTGTAGACTAAATAAAGTGATATAAATATCTGTTTTAGTACATACTAAAAACAAAATGACTCATCCAAACATTCTCAGTCCCAGCTCCAACTCCATGAAACCATGGAGCTAGGAATACCCAGCTCCAAGAATTCATGGAGCTGGATATATTAGTGAGTGCCTTGAAGATATAAGGACAAAAGTAAATGTACCTATTTGGATTGTACTCCTTTTCTTTTTGTTTCTCTAAGCTGGCACGTTGCACATGAATGCACGGTCAGGATATGGTCTCAGAGTTATTTTTCAGATTTGCTTATGAGTGATTAAGCTAGAGCCTGGAGCTTCTCTGCAGGAAACAAACAGCAGCACGAATAGATAAAACACACACAATAGGAATTTTAATTTTATATTTGGATTTGAGTGCTTGGACTCTCTTGAAGCATATCAATCCTCGATAGTGAGGTGTGCAATCGTTTGTAAAGTGGGTAGGGCTTAGGGCCTGTTTGGTAGAGGTCCTCCTGATTCTGATTCATGATTCTGATTCACTGTGACAAGTGATTAAGTGATTCTCTGAGAGAAGTGATTTCTCTAGGTTAAATTTAACTATGAAGTGATACACAGCAGGAGTGAATCAGGAGAAGCTACTTTTTTCAGCTCCTAGCCCCTTAGTTCATTTCAGAGAATCACTTAACGGAATCAGCCTTGCTGCAAAAACATGTTTGGCAGAGCTCCTCCTGCATTCAGCCTAGAAAACTGCTGTGCGAGCTCTGCCAAACAGGATCTTAGTAATCGCTATGATTCTGAAAGTGAGGGTGGTAAACATCCACACATAATATAGGTTCATTTCTAACTATTTGGGTGTATTAGATTGTCATAATCTCTCTTCCATATCAAGTGGTTATCCTAGATAATCTGTTCCTGTTTATTCTTTGCATGTTTTAGGTACGAGGTGGAAATTCGTGGTTATACAATTTAATATCTACAATTATTGGTAATCTTAAAGTAACCATCAGTAACGTACACATCAGATATGAAGATTCTGTCAGGTTGGTTGAATATATCAGTTTTCAATTTCTCCTTATTTTGTTGTATTCTTCTTTTGAAGAATGTTTCCTTTGATTTCCCCTCCAGCAATTCTGGGCACCCCTTTGCCTCTGGTTTCACATTATCAAAACTTGCAGCCGTTACTGTGGATGAGGATGGTAATGAGACATTTGATGCAGGTGTAGCCCTAGATAAGCTGCGAAAGGTTAGAACACATCCATTTAGCATGGAATTTCTTTTCTGTTGTTACTAGTAACCTGTCATGTCAGAAGCATCATTTTTCTTTTGTATTGATTGAGCTTTGACATTGAAATCTATGCCAACCTAGCTGCATAGCCTAGTAGCAGTTATGGAACTAGTAATTAGTACCCACTCAATCCCTGATGTTGGTATGGTTTCAGAATATGTAGTGGAAAACTATGGCCACCAGCATATGTGAAACACTGTAATTAGGCCATGATTAATAGTGTTAGTAGATTCATAAAAGAAAGTTACTTGCACTTTATTTGGCATCTCCTTTGCTTGTCAACAGTTGGAATAGTTGTAGTTGTAGAAAGTTGAGACTTGAGAGGTGTTGGTTTCACCATTCATGTAACTACTGCCTTCTGCATGTACTTCTTTACCCTTCAGATGATGCTTGAACAACACTAGGTTCAAGGAACAGAAACAAGAATCTTACACGAAATATGTAAATTCCATGCCTAAATCTTACTTGATATTTGTGAGGTTGGCAAGTGGTACTATTTTTTTCCGTAGGTTGACATATTCTTCAAAGCATTATTAATGTGATTATTATAAGCTATGATCTTCCTCTTTGATTATCGGCTTTTGTTTTATACAATTGTTGTCATCATAATCAAGATAATCATGTTTCATCCTTTTTCTCGTCATTGTTTAGTCTGTCGAACTGCACAGGCTGGCCATATACCATGACTCCGACAGCAATCCTTGGAAGCTTAATAAGAAATGGGAAGATCTAAATCCTACTGAGTGGAGCGAGGTTGTTCTTCTGTCAGTTAGAACACCTTTGTTTTGTACCTGTTTGATACTTCTCACGCTTTAATGGTCTGTCACAGATATTCCAAGATGGCATCGATGATCACTCTGGAAATTCCATTTGGGCAGCAAATCGGAACTATTTAGTTTCACCTATAAATGGAACCCTTAAATATAAACGACTTGGAAAGAATGAAAGAGGGGATCCAGATACTCCTGTTGAGAAAGCCTCACTTGTCCTCAGTGATGTTTCTTTAACTGTGACTGAGGTACCCTATTACTCTACTTCTTTAGTGTGTTCAGTTATTGTGTTTAAAACTTACTGCTCTCTGCAATTCTATATACCAGGCACAGTATTATGATGGCATTAAACTCTTGGAAACATTTTCGAGGTTTAGAACACGTGTTGATGTGTCTCACTTACGGCCTATTGTACCAGTAAAGGAAGATCGTCGTGCTTGGTGGCGTTATGCTATGCTTGCTGGTCTGCGACAAAAGAAACTATGGTAGTACTCATCTGTTAAGCTCCATTTGTCCTTACTTCTTCATTTCTATTATTTTCCTTTCCCCGTTATGAGTAAAATAGTTAATCGTGACTTTCTGAAGGCCTTTGCTTTTGCTTTCTGTTAGATTGTTGGACAAAATCTCTCTTTTGTCCGGGTAGATTGTTTGAATTTCTCCTTTACTCTCTAGTATGCACATCTACTGCTGTCCGTCTTCCCTCACTTATTCAATATGCATATCCTCTGTCACCTTCCCCTTGATGCCACATTTGGAGGTAGATCTAGTAAGTGGCAAGAATACTCAAGGAATCGTGGTGTAAGGTGTGTGCTTCTGTGGCTTATTTTGCCTTGTAGAAAATGCTTTAGCAGATTGTCGAACTAGGGGCATGTCACCTTATCTTGCCTTGCTGAGTGAGGATAGGCGTAGGAACCAAAAATGCTAGCTTTGCTTGTCAAACTAGCTTAGTTTGGCAAGGATTTCCTTGAGTGGATGAGCCCATTTATATCTACTACTCGGGTCACCTATGAGCTCTGGTCATCACTGCCAATGAGCTTGTCACGCCAAATCATCCTTGATTCAATGATGGCGATGGATCCATGGTGGATGTCCTTGGCCATCTTATACAAGAAGGACGTCTGAGGATGGGGAGAACCAAACAGCTCGTCTCTTCTTGCCTTTGGTGAAGTTAGGCAATGCTTGCGCACCTAGCCTCTGTTGGCTATGGAATCAATCATCCCAATGTCTTATCATTTCTGCTTCTTGACTTGCTAGCTGGTTGAACTCGCATTGGATATCTTCAACCAAATCTTGAATTTTATAGTATTGACACATCTTTGTGATATTCTTGAAAATCCTCGACTACTTAGATGAAGGGAGGTAGTGGGGATAACATGATAATGCATTTAAAGATATGGTTTGTTGCGAGGATTTGGTGAAGCATGTTTTTGTGTGATCTTCCCCTGTCTTTTTTCTAGCAGTTTAATACAGAAAAAAGGCAAGTGGAGGATTGATGTACTGACTAGACCCTTATAAGTGGCCAAAAGCAAAAAATGTCCAAAAATTTACATAGCATTTATACTGTCCTCAGTGACATGTTTGCCTTTTTTGTATTGACAATTAACTTGCAGTCGCTATGGCTTCTATGCGGTAAATCTTTAACATTTCAATACTGCTGCCTTTATTGGAAATGGGAAAATAACATGCTGTCACCCGAGTTCCGTTATCATTTAGAATGTCAGCACAATCTCCAAAGTACACATTTAAAGATTGTTATTGAATCATATCGTAGAAAACGATATTAAAAATATACTAATATGGTTGTGCTGAATAGGTGTGTGTTTGATGGTATGTATCCTAGCCTAGCTAGAGCTCTATTGCTCGCTGGTGAGTTGCTGCTGTTTTGGAGGGTGGCTGGGGCTATAGAGGTTTTTCTTACATCTTTAGAGTGTTGTTTAGGTCGGGGACGTTTGTTTGTTTGTAAGGGCTCTTTCCCCTTTTCTCTTCTTAATATAATGATATGCAGCTCCCCTGCATGTTCGAGAAAAAATAAAAAAAATATGTGCTGATGATGAATCTACAAACTACTATTTTCGTGCTGCAAATAAAAATAATTCTATGCATATTAGTCGCTTATTTTTTAAGTGGTGGGCTATGCATTCAATGGTTTTATTTGTAATTAGATGCCATACATCATTCCATTTTATTACTTATTGTGCATAATTTGATAGAAGTCTTGAATCTTGTGCAACTACTTAGTCAAATGCATGCTTTGATATTTATTAGCCTTATCTATGGCTTGAAATGTTTGTTACTGATGTTTATTTGCACTTCACTTTTCAGCTACTGGTTCTCATGGGAGAGAACTAGGCACCTCTGCCAGCTTCGTCGCCGTTATGTTCAATTGTATGCTACCCTGTTGCAACAAGCTCCTAATGTTGATATTTTTGAAATTCGAGAGATAGAGAAAATTCTAGACATGAAGGTCATAATACTTTGGAGGTGCGTTACTTACTGCAATATGCCTTAGGGTTCTACTGTTTTCTTTGGTCCTTTGTCTGAGTTACTTTTATCCTTCTATTATTCCATACTTCCAGGTTGTTGGGACATGCCAAGGTTGAGACAGTGAAATCAAAGGAATCATTACACAGAAAAGGCGCCTCGAAGAAAAGATGGTGGCCTTTTGGATGGTTTGTAAACATATTGATTGTGGACGATGCTAATTTATTATTCAGTGCTTTTAATTCTAGATTGTGTATATATTAAAAACTAAAATTCCCATTTCATCTCTGTATGTATTTCATTTATCAAATGGGTTTGGAATTCTTTCTGTACTAGTTGCTCTTCTATATCTTTTCTCACAAGGTTGCACTGAGTTTTTGAACCATGTCTGGTTAGAATGCTGTTTGTTGAGTTTCTTACCCTGAAGTATTAGTTTGCATGTATACGGCTGTCATGCTTTTTCATTACTTGCACGTGGGAACATTAATACATAAATTTTCACTATGTTTTAAGGAGCATAAACATAGTGAGCTCAAGTTTCAACAAAGTTACCTCTTATTTGCAATTCTTTTTGGTGCTTCCTAGAGCCAGCGCACTATGTGGTTCTTGATTGGTATTCCCTTGTGTCTGTAGGCGATTCCTTTGGTCAATACAACTTTTCAAAAGCTCTCTCTCTCTCTCTCTGAAATATACATATTCTTAAAGTAATCGTGTTGCTCTAGTGCTTACTCATTCTTATGTTTGTACTTGTGCAGTTCATAAGCATATATTGGCACATATGATTAGTGTATGTAGTGCATTGACAATTCTCCATGTTATCGAGAATAATAGGATCATTAAGTGGACCTGTAAAACTATGCCACCTGACACATGGGATGGCTTTGATAGGAATGACATCAGATATTTGTAGAATTTTAATATCTGTGAAACTAGAGAATTTATTGCATTTGTTATCTGGTTGGATATTACTCTCACACGCTAGCTTTTTTTTTTATAGGATACTGACATGCTTTAACTTGAATTTATGTCATTGAATTAATCAACTTTTTGAAGTTCAATTCATGTTTCTTTTTTATTCTAAGTATCTTTTTTATTTGGCTGAAGGAACTCGGCTGGTTTACCTTCTGAAGATGCTACACATCAAGAGCCACAGTCAGATGAAGAGGAGCAGCTGACGAAAGAAGAGTGGCAGGCAATTAATAAGCTATTGAGTTACCAAACTGATGAAGATCTGTCTTTCCCTCTCGAGAAGGTTCCCCCAAATGCGATTCGATTCATGATGGATGTATCTATTGGCCAGGCTGCAGCAAGGATTGTCAATATTGATAAAACTGAGGTCTTGTGTGGTAGATTTGAGCAGCTTCAGGTTGTTACTAAGTTGTATCCGAAGAGCACACGATGTGATGCGACTTTGAAATATTGTGGTCTATCTTCTCCAGAAGGTTCTCTTGCTCAGGTCAGTGCATATGAATTACTGATTTATGGATTTACAGCTGTATAACCTGGTTTTGATCCGAAAAAATTCCGGTCCATCTGAGCCATCCTTTTCTATTACATTATAAAAGGCACAAGTTGCTTTCTTTTCTTCGTCCACCCAATTTAGTATACATTAATCTGTCCATGTGATCATCTGCACCTAATGTATCATGTTGGTTCTCGTTTCTGCCTTCCTCATTCCTCAAACAATTAATAACACTAATACCACCACTGTTCCCCAATCATCATCTGATAAAAAACATGCATTGCATGTGCCCAGTTACTAGTAATTTAAAAAACCTCACTGATAATTCTGTTTGACGGGGAAAACCATACCTCATGGGACTAGTCTGGCTTCTCAGTTGGGGGACTGTAGTTGAATCAGGGTAGTTTCTAGTAATCCATCTAAAAGCCAGGAATGGTCAGGCCAAAGGAGTTTGTTCAGTCGTAAAAACCAATATTCCAATTTTTTTTATATGGAAGTGAGTTTCAATGCCCTCATCTTAAGGTTTCAGGGCCCAAACTGATCCATGCTAGCCATTCCACCTATGGTGGCTGTTGTGTTAGGTGTGATGGCCAATTGGATTCATGGCGTCCCTAAGAATGCTGAGGTTATGAAAGGAACCGACCATATGCACATGGATACTTGGAAAGCATGGCAAACTACAATTACAGTACCCAACCCACCAATTTATAAAGGAAATGAAGAGAATAAGCATCAAAGCCTACAGTACCTAAATGTTTGTTCTATTTATTAGTTAGTTATTGGACTAGTGTTGTGAGTAGTAAACTGACAATAGTGACAGTGAACAGGCGAATTGGAAGGCAACCAGATTAATGATCAGAAGGGTTGCATGAAGCTAAGAGTCATTGTTTATTATCAAATATAAACGCTTGTATACATATGCAGGCTTCAACTCCAAGCCTGTAGAGAGGCAGTTTTAGAGCGAGATAGCTAATTAGTTACCACAGCTGGTCGTTGTGTGTTGCCTAATGCAACCTTTTTTGCCCATCTGCACTCCATCCCTCCCCTCTCTCTACGATCCGGTCCCTTCGCTCCTGAGTGCCTTCATATTTATGGCCACATCGGTAGATCACATCCAAGGTGCTAAATAGTGACTTCAAACCTGCGCTTGTACACAATGTCCACTCATTTGCTGTTAAATCTTAGTGTCAACTTCTTACTGACGAGTTTTCCTGGTTCATTAACTTTGCTTTTCAAGTAATATGTATTTTTCTACTTTGCATGTCATCCCCTGGTACTTTTATTTTATGGCATTCACTTTTTTAGCAATATAACATCTTCTTGTCATTCATTGCAGAGTGTTGTTAGTGAAGGAAAGAGCAATGCTCTTGATGTCAGTTTTGTGCGTGCGCCAATTGGCATGGACCTGGATTGGCAGCTCATGGCAAAGATATCACCATGCCATGTTACGGTACTTATCTAACCCAAGTACTTTATGTGGAGGGAACTTCATCTCTAGTACTGGTCATTCAGGGGAAGTTTTTTTTTATTTTTAAAAATGGTTTGGAGACACAAAGGGTAATTTTTTTGGGCAGGGAAATATCTATGGGGAAAAAAGTAGAGGGTTTTTGTTAAGTTTCATGGATGTGAGAAAACTGCGTAACTCAAAGCATTAGGAAATGATACTCAAAAGACACTATAAGTGTCGGTTTGGACAGTGAAACAGTCACCAAGACACTCCTGTGACCATTAATCGATAGTGTGAAACACTTGTAAAATGTAGCAATATATTTTGTAACTACTTTTGGTGATGAATCTAGCCATACTATTTTCAAAGCTCAACTAAAATTTTCAAAGGCCCCATTTGGTTCCTCGTATTGGGCTAGAAATTGGTGAATTGGAATTGTGCTTACATAAATACAGCTATTTGGATGCAGCAATAATTAGAATTGGCTTCTAAGCCCAGCTGTACTTTAGGACATCTAAAGATCCCATCTCCAATACCAAAGCCTTCTGATTTGGGCAGAATCCGGTACTTGCCTTCCTCCCCATGCCCCTCGACGAGGCGACGACCTTGAGTCCGCGACCCCTCGATGCCACATTATCCCCATGCTGGTGACCCCAACCTCGTCGGAAACTGATCCCTCCCCCTTGTGGCCTTCTTCCTCTTACCCCGCTACTTCTCCAAATAAAAGCACTTCTTCGTCGGTGGCGGAGAGCACGCTCTGCGGCTGTTGCCATGGCCTTTTCTTCTTCATCGCCAGCCTTCTTCCTCAAATCTGGCGTCAAGCCTGATCCTGCCAGCTTCCTTGAAATTCATCCCCAATTCCTGCCAAACTCATTCTCGCCACCAGATTTGACCTGGCCTGCCATCAGATTTGATCCCTTCCTCTTCTTCCTCTTCTATCCCTACTGCTCTAGATCCGGCCATTCTTCACGTATGATGACTTAATGTGCTGCTGCAAAGCACTATGACTTGACACAGTTCTAGTTAGAAGGCAAACAAACATGAACTGCATTTGGTTAAGATTTCGATTTTCACATCACAATTTCTTTGGCAACCAAACACAAAAATTGGAATCGGAGAGCAATGCACCCCCCGAAGAAATGGAACCAAAGAGATATTGATGGTCAAAATTTAAATGTCTTTTACTGCATGCACCCCAAAGAAAGATTGAGTACTTTGCAAACAAATTAAAAGTTTGGTGAATTGATGTCTGAAACTGTGAACACAAATCAAAACTCAGTTCTAAAATTTACTAAACAAGTTGACATAATTCATGTAACGATTGTCTTTCTTAGGTTCATGGGATTTGCTTATCTACTTCAACATGGGGATTCAATGCTTTCTTATACTTCAAATAATTAACAAATTCAGCCCACATACTTTTATTCCTATTATGGGAGGATAAATGCTGACATGGTCCACAAATTGGTGACTGATGTGATGTATGATTTACTTTGGGATGCAACTGGTAACTCAGCTTCTGTGAAAAATACCTAGTCACCCCAAATCCATTTACATCCCTCATGCTCCAGCACATCTTCCTCCCCAAGCATCCCTACCCACCCTCCTATCACCCACTCAATTGGCGTATAAGACTGTTAGTCAATATTACCAACTCTTGCCACCAGCTCTTTGCGTATGTGAACACCTTTGTTGCTCCTGTGCTGAAATGATTGAGAGTTACTAATAGTTTCCTAAACATAATCTCGCCCTTCTGCACTTTTTATGGCTTTTCTTGGTTCTTTTCATGATGTCGCTCTGTGTTGCACTGCCTACAACACCCTTGACTAATTGGCTTTTGCTCAATAGCGGTAACAATGGTGATGGTCTTGTGGGTTATTTGTTTTCTAAAAATGGTGGGGTAGGACACATAGTGTATTGCATGAACCTGATGATTTATGACTAGTAGGACAAAAATGCGTAGCTGAGCCAAGTCTTACATGACATGGAAGATATTTATGCGTTTTGGAGCTAAGGATGATAATCACATCATGCACATCAAGCCAAGTCCATGAGGTTCTTGATGTGGATAAGGTAGATCACCTGGTTGGCCACCCATGCTCTAGAGGAGCTCCTACCCATATTAAGAATTGCAAGGAAACTTCCCTTGCATGTTGCAAATTCATCAGATATGGACATTTGTGGAAAAGACTACAGGAGTTTTGTGACATTGCTAAACTATTATTCTAAAGAACACATCGTACTTGCTCAATATTTATCTCAATTTCTTATGAGCCTACTCTTTGTTTCAATACTCATCTTTGTGCTAATTTATAAGCTAAACATCGATAGTTACATGAATTATTGACATTCTACTTTGTTGCTAGTTGTTTAAATTCTTTTCTTCTTGTCATTAAGGCTCATTGATTGTGTATCAATTGGTAGGTTCTCAAGGGGAGTTATGAGCGTTTCCTAGAGTTCATTAAGCGAAGCAATGCCGTTAGTCCAACAGTGGCTATGGAAACAGCAACTGCTTTGCAGGTACGTATGCCCTTTTTTTTCTTGGATCTTATAACTCATATGGACACCTGGTTTGAATGTATTCTCATTTCTAGTTGGACAAACTGAGAGGCAGGTGTTTTAATATTTGCTCTAATATTTTGAACTACAGCTGAAGTTGGAGCAGGTCACACGAAGAGCTCAGGAGCAGCTTCAAATGGTGTTAGAGGAACAGAGCAGGTATATGTGCTTCTGAATCGATTACATATGCTTTAAGAATCATGCATTACTACATACCTTGGTAGATTGAAGAATAGAGAATGAGAGACAGAAGTGTCAATGTTAAAGCAGGAAATATGCAGAAGCAGCATTTACATTACTTTCTTCTTATGAGTAGTGTCAATGTTCCATAGATGATTCTTAAGATTACATAAGTGTCCCTCCCCACCCCCCACTCCCTCCCACCCCACCCCACCTCCCGTCTGATTTTTTTTTCCTTACCTAGGCTCATTATTTTATCTAAGATCATTTTCTTGCATTCTGCTCCATTTTTTGTTAACCTTTTATATTGTATGCTTCAATCCATTCCGTCCTTGTTTTTTGCTCACAGTTTGATGATCATTTTCTAGATTTGGACTTGATATTGATCTGGATGCCCCAAAAGTTAGGATTCCCTTGACTGCTAATCAACCTACGGTCGGCAATGAATACTTTGTTCTGGATTTTGGCCATTTTACATTGCATACCAGAGTAAGTTCTTGAACCAGGAGTATGTCATATTGTTGCTAGCTTTTACTAACTATTTGTTTGATTACAGGATGGTACACATGATGAAGAAAGACAGAGTCTCTATTCACGCTTTTATATTGAGGGGAGGGATATGGCTGCTTTCTTTATTTGTGATTTAGCTCAAGACATATACTCAATACCTGAAAATTTAGGTCAAGATAACCTCCCAGGTCATTCCTCTGACGATAATCAGTTTAGTTCTCTTCTTGATCGCAGTGGAATGTCAGTGATTATTGACCAGGTATAAAAGGTGATCCGTTTGTATTACGTGTTTTAACTATTGAATATACACAAGTTAGTTATTCTTCTTAAAATAACCCAAATATTATATTGGCTTAATGAATATGGCAACTCATGTCATTTGCTGATGTCTATCTGATTGAAATTCGAGGGTGCAACTATGGGCCCCATCCAATAAATGCATCTTGTGGTAAATTGTATGAGGTTACTGAAAATTATGAAGCTCACCACTTCCAGCTAATACTGTGCATCTTATGCAGCAAATCCGCCAACACTCTTCTTTGGGTCTCTAAAAAAAGGGCAAAATGCCCCCTTTTATGCTATAGGTTTTTATGTGCAAGTTAGCTGATATTGTGAGATACGTATGAGCTCATAGGAGATATGTGAGATATTGTATGAGGTTTTTATGCTATTGGAGCAAAATTTACATGTAGAAATGACCACTATGATTGAGCTCATAGGAGATATGTATGAGCAATTTCTGCATCTGTTATTGAAGTGTTCTTGAGCTTTGAATTTTGAACATCTTTTCCCGTAAAATTTTTTTGAACATCTTTGGTCAATTTATTTTTAAGACAGCTTGTAGGAGAGAACCCTAGTGCATATTGTTCTTGCACTTCATACTGGTTGGTTATATAGGGAGGAAAATCTGTTTAATATAACAAATACAATTTAAGTTATGTTATTTTTTTCTATTGAAGTGCATAAAAAAGTATTGACTAATTATTTTTGTGATGGCATGAAGATCAAAGTTCCACATCCGAATTATCCATCAACTCGTGTTTCTTTTAAAGTACCCAATCTGGATATTCATTTCTCACCAAAAAGGTACTGCAAGATAGTTGAACTGCTTGGTGTACTTAACCATCTGAAGGGAAGCAATAATGAAGATTCCAATGGCGACAAAAGTGGTAGACTGCCGCCTTGGTATCCTGCTGATCTAGCTGCTGATGCTAGAACTTTGGTTTGGAGGGTATGGAGTTACAGTTTATTTCTGGTTGAAAGTTCTATTCAACCACATTTTACCTAAAAAATCTAAAGAGGCTCATTTGTTGACTATGCTAATACCATTCTTGTATGTTTTTTTTTCGTCCAAGGGCCTTGGCTATTCGCAAGCTGAATGGCATACCTGCTATATTGTATTATCTGGGATGTATCTTTATATTTTGGAGTCAGAACTGTCCCAGAATTACCAACGGTGTTGTAGGTATGTACTTCAGTTTCCTAATCTGAATTCATAGTGAAGGAAAGTACATGGACACACTTTCTGTTTTAGCATTCGTTACTGTGTAGCAAACTGTATGTCTGTTCACATAGATAGTACAACTTCTAACCTGCATTTTCTTACATTTGAGTAAAATTTGTTTTATCGAATACACTAGTCTTAATGTACTTAAAAAGCAGAATGAAAGATTTAGATAATCTTTTTGTTAGAGAACAGATGGCAAGCGTGATGTCTTTACGTGGGTTAAAAAAAACATTCAAAATATTTCTGAAACAGGTAGAAGATTATAGGATGATCTTTTTTGGCATTAATGCTCAAATTATTTTACTCTTTTTATTTGTTTGTAATACGATAGTGCATTTTATTATTTATACATTTTGGTTATTGGTGTTGCAGCATGGCTAGTCGGCAAGTATTTGAAGTGCCACCAACTTGTGTTGGTGGATCTCTTTTCAGTATTGGTGTGTGTTCTAGAGGTGCAGACACACAAAAGGTAAACAATTGGGTCGTCTTGGCATTTTTTACATTGATCTTTAAGGTTTGTCTTAATTAATATATTTTTTGCTGATTGCTGCTGGAAGTTCTGAAATAGCTTGTACTTGCCAAAAAAGTCAATGTCCAAAGTCCAGCTGCTGATTCACTAAATCACTAATTATTTGTGGTGCCACTGTACAGAGCCATGCTTTCAATCTAGAGCCCACTTGTAGAGCCATTGGGCATGAAAACTTGATACATATATTTAATTTACCTGAACACATAGGTACCGAAACAATGCTGTGCTTTCCACTGCCTATTCAATTAAGTTATCATACCTTTTAATCTAAGAGCCTGGCCCTGTTTATACGCAGCGTATTACCTTAGCAATATCTAACATTGATACAGTTAATTTATGGTCAAATCGTCCTTGGACATGATAAATGAAGAGAGAGAATGAACAATTTCTGGGATGAAAATGGAATCTGAAAGGTCATGAAAACCAAAATCTATGCCTTGTGCTGTGTCCGTGTGAAATCAAGAAAAAATAGAAGGGGCTAGGCCAGTTTGTTCATCACAAGCAAGTGTTTTTGTGAATACCTTCTTAAACATTTGAGAAATGTTATTAAGGCTTCTTTGTTCTACTCCCCACTTTTATTACCTTTATTTTTTAGTTTTTATGTACTATATTTGTGGCTGTTGTTGTGATACACATCTAGCTTTTCCCAACTTGCTTGGTACTGAAGACTTTGCTGTTAGCGTTCTGTTGTATTCCTCACAAAGTGGTCTTTTGATTATTAAATATGAGCTGCCTTTTTGGAGCTTCATTGTTTGTTGGAGATTAGCCAGTTTACATGATTTTTTTTTCATTTGGTTCTCTTTTGATCTAAGCCTTATTCCATATGCAGGCACTGGAATCGACCAACACACTTGTAATTGAATTCCTTAATGAAATTGAGAAGGCTAATTGGATGAAAGCACTTGTCCAAGCAACATATCGAGCTTCTGTATGGCTTTATTAATTTTATCATAGTCTGAGATACTACCTGCAGCCTGTAATGGTTCTTATGTTTTTCCTTTCCTTGCTTGTTGCAGGCCCCTCCTGATGCCAACATATTAGGAGACCCTGTCAGCCCTCCTCCAGAACCAAGTACACCAAGGCTTAGTACCTTGGGATCTGTGGATCTTATTGTGAATGGCTCTGTTATTGAAACTAAACTTTCAATTTATGGAAAGGTAAAGTATTGTGTCAACTTTTGGTGATTTGTTCTGAAATGTGACCCTGATGACATATGGTATGGGTTTGCATTTTTGAGAAACGAGTTAATATCATGTTGATTATTTTGTTTTCTTCCCATATTTATCCCACTATTGCAGTTGGACAGAAAGAGCAAAGATTCGCAAGAGCTTCTAATGTTAGAGCTCCTTGGGAATGGAGGCAAGGTAATTGTTTCAATCTTACTTGAGTTAGCAACATAGCATGAGTAATCAAATACAAAGCAAGGATTGTAAATAACTATGGGATTCTTATTTTGCATGTATAATTCTCATATGATGATCTGTCAAAATGTTTTAACAAACATGACAAATGCATGTATGTCTCTTTCCCTGTAAGGAAACTGTTACTACCATGAGCCATGGCAGATTACATTTGGCAACAATGAGATTTAGTAGGTGTATTCTAATTTCAAAAGGTCCCACATGTGACACCTAATAATGTAGGATCCTTGCATTTTTTTCGTAGCTCTATTACATTGCTTATATATATCAAAATTTTCTATTATGCGTATTAAAATTGAAGTCATTGCATCATAATGATTTTGTTCTCACTGTTTTCCTTTCCCTTCCATTCTTTCAGCTTCTTGTCAACTAGGTTAGTGTGATGGCATAGTGGCCCTTGCAGTGATTACCTAGGTGTCTTACTGTATTTCTATCTGTTATTCTCGCTCAATTGTAGCTATACTGACCGGTGTATACTTCATGCCTTTTAAGTGCAGCACTTGTACATTGTGGTTTACTGGTTCTATCTTCATTTTCTTCTGACTCCACTGGTTATTGCTATGTGCTATTGTAGGTTAATGTTGTTCAATCTTCTCGTGGTCTTAGTGTGAAAACAAAATTGCATTCATTGAAAATAAAGGACGAGCTACAAGGTCGTCTTTCAATGTCTTCAAAATATTTAGCATGCTCTGTTATTGATGAAAGTGTGGAAGCTACCTGTTCTGGTACACCCGATAAAGAGGGTGACATAAGCACCTTTTCTGTCGATGAAGATTCTTTCATGGATGCATTGACGGATTTTACTTCAGACCAAAACTGTAATCTGCAAGACAATGAAATTCCCAACTTGGTTTCTGATGCAAATGATTATACTGAAACAAGTTCAAAAGATGGTATATGGTTTGATGGGGATCAGCAGAAAGTGAAACCTTCTGAAATATTTTATGAGGCACAAGACAATAACGTGACAGATTTTGTTGTTCTTACATTTTTGAGCAGGAGTCCTGATTCTTGTCTTTATGATGGTATAGATTCACAGGTAATTGAAACTGGTTATTAACCTTCTTATTTCTGTTCATCATTAACAGTACAATTGAAATAAAGTACCATAGATATATATTCCTTTAATAGCTTATGTGCTGCAAATACCTCTCTCTGCACTTACATTGTTTATCTGCTCGTTTCAGATGAGTATTCGAATGTCCGCACTGGAATTCTACTGTAACAGACCCACACTTGTTGCTCTCATCGAGTTTGGATTTGATCTTAGTACGGTTAATTCTGTGCCAAAAAATAATTCTGATAAGGCACCTGGAACACAGATTGTGAAACCCTCAGGGAAGGAAGATGGTGCTCCCACCATTGTAAAAGGATTGTTAGGTTATGGGAAACGTCGAACAATTTTCAACATGAAAATGGATGTGGATCGTGTATCAATGTTTCTTAACAAGGAAGATGGTTCTCAGCTTGCAATGTTTGTGCAAGAGAAATTTCTGTTTGATCTGAAGGTGAGTTTAATGTGTTAGGAATGAATAGGGAAAATATGCTATATTGTATGGGGATGAATCTGGATTGCGCTGCCTGATGAGTTCTGTTGTAGTGTATTGAGGGGAAAATCTAGTTATCTCATTGCATAAAGTTCAAAAATGTGATATCTGAATAACATGATACTACATCCATTCAAGAATACATGACACATTTTAAATCTAGTTATCTCATTGCATAAAGTTCAAAATGTCATATCTGAATACAATGATACTCGATCCATTCAAGAATACATGACACATATTTATTTTAGCTTACTGTTCAAAGTTAGACTTTGAACATTGATTTCTCACAAAGTATACAATTTAAATAGTTATGAAGTCATTTACTAGGGTAGCATTTTAAAATATGAAATTATGAATATACTATAAGAAACAACAACAAAGCCTTTCTGTCGCAAGCAACTTGGGGTAGGCTAGAGTTGAAACCCAACAGTAGCCACTACTCAAGGGTAATACTGATCATCCTGACTTGGTCATTTAAGCTTCTTGGCTTCAGTTGGGCTTGTTCTTTGGAACAGCTTCTTCAGAGATGCAGTAATACTGAATATGTGATGCAGTAACAGGCCTGACGTGCATGCATCAATATATGTGATATTTGGACACTAGTGTAGTGAATGTGCCATGCTCGAGTGCTTGCATTGTAGATTAAATGTCTCGGGAGAATGAGAGTGTTGGTCATTCATTAAATTGTTTGAAGTTTGTTAGTGATCAAGTGCTGAACACTGTAACATGTCTTTTCTTTTAATGTAACTACTTGCTTTTCAAATACCAGTAACATTATACCAGGTAGTTTTTTTTAGAGGCTTACCTGGGAATTGTCTGTGCATTAATACAGATGCTATTAAATTTCCTTGATAGAATCATCACACAGGATAAGGGACGTGCTTGATACCTCACTGCAAAATATTTCTTGCTAATTGGTATCTCTGGTGTATGTGTATCTTCATCAACTGTATCTTACATCCTTTTTTTTTTGTCTCGCTTAATTTTGATACCTTTGCACCACAAAATATTTTTCGTCAATGTGTATCTCTGTGTGTATGTGCATGTTGATCTACTATATTTTACATTTTTTTGTCTCTCTTAATTTTTAAAAATATTTATCAGGTTCATCCAAGTTCCTTTTCAATTGATGGTATGCTGGGCAATATGAGATTTTGTGACATGTCCCTTGGACCAGATCATCGCTGGGGTTGGCTCTGCGATATAAGGAAACCTGGTGTTGAGTCACTTATAAAGGTATTCTTGACTGTTTCCTTTCACATATACTGGCTAATGGCAATGATTTGTTTATGTCATGTATCATATTCTTGCTCATGCAAGTATGTAATTTATGCTATCTGCGGATTTTAGGTTGGCCGACGAGATAAAAATTATTTTTTATTTTGGCTATGATGTAGCCACAAAAGATATGTGAATCTACACTAGCAGTAGTAGCTAGATTGTATGATACTATCAATGCATCTAAGGGCCTGTTTGGACAGTTCAGATCTTGGTTCAAAGTCTTAAGAGACTAAATAATAAAATTGCTAGCGTAATGTCCCGCATGCAAAGCTCCAGGGGTGGAGGTGGATCAACCCTGTACACTTTAGTAGAGCTCCATGTGATCCATGCAATAAACCTATTGTTTGCTGGTCAGCGTCGAAGATGTCTAGGTGTTTCTTCACTGTGATTGCCTTCAGTCTGCACTGCCCCTGCCCCAGCCTTATGAACATGCGGCATTCCTCTTTTTCTAATGCAAAGGTCTTAGAGATCTTTTTTGGACACCCTGTAGTCATTTTTGACTATTTTGTTGCAGCCATTATATTCAGACGCTGAGAGCCTGAGAGGTTATTTGTCTTAATTTACCTGGCCTTTCCCTAGTCTTACTGCCACCTGACATTTGCCATGGTGTTTTCTTTCTCAGCCAGTTGTTTAGATCTTGTACCTCAATTAATTGGTAACGTGCTTCGGGTACTAAAATATGTGGGAGCAAGGGCATCTCATTGCTTGTTAGCGTCTGTACCTCAATTCATTGGTAACTTGCTTTGGGTACTAGAATATCTGAATGTAAGTGTATCTTGATGCTTGAGTTTGGGCTACTTATGTTTCATAACTTCTTTGAAGGTTGAAGGAGCAAAACTATGTCAGATATGCAATATTGTTTATGAAGATAATTTTTCTTCTCCAGTTTCTGAATGTTCAGTTGAAGCACTATAATGATGTTGGTTGTCCTTTCTCCTGCAGTTCACATTTCAATCATACAGTGTTGAGGATGAAGACTTTGAAGGGCATAATTACAGCTTGACGGGGCAGCTTTCTGCTGTCCGTATTGTCTTCCTCTACTGTTTTGTTCAAGAGGTGTGTGTTATTATTGCAACTTGTTTTATCAGATTTCTAATGGTAAAATTTTTAATGTGCCTTCTATTGTGCAGTTCACTTCTTACTTTATGGAGCTTGCCACCCCTCATACTGAAGAAGCAATTAAGTTTATTGATAAAGTTGGAGGTTTTGAGTGGTTAATTCAGAAGTATGAAATAGATGGCGCTTCTGCTATAAAGCTGGATCTTTCTCTTGATACACCTATAATCATTGTTCCAAAGAATTCTCAGAGTGAAGAGTATGTTCACATTTCCAGTGATTAGCTAACTGATAATTGCTACTCTAAGCACCCATTGATAATTAGTTCCTTATGATCTAGTTATAAATCCTCCTTAGGATCTTATAATAGCTACTCTAAGCATCCATTGATAATTAGTTCCTCACGATCTAGTCAAGTACATATACTAAAGTTGCTGGGATCGGCGCGATTCTAGGCCTGGTAGTACTGTAGCTTATCACTGACAGTGGGACCGTTCTTAGCTCACATGTCTTTCGTTTCTCCAGCATGCGCATCAGTCATCCTGTGAACAAGCTGTCTGGAACAATCAAGGATCATTCTGGGCCTCGGGCCTTGATAGCGTTGCTCCTACCGAGAAGCCAGCTAACGTTTGCCTTGCCTCATTTTTCCCTTTAAAAAAAGCAAACAAGATTTATAACAGAGGAGCACGGAGCACGATCAACATAGCAGGATGGCGTGGAGGGTGGCCAAAAATAAAGAACTTAAAATACTATGTAGTGGCATTGTTAAGATTTATAGCAAAAGTGGCTAATGTTTTCAGCACACAAAACTATTATCTTTGACCTGTGTAGATACAGATGTAGGAGTACAGTTTGCCTGAGAAGGCACTGGATTTGAAAAAAGTTGAATTATAACTTTATTTTATGCCTTTTATTGGGAAAACCACCAGACAACTGAAGTGTTTCTGCTACTTCAAATTATAAATTAACAGTCGTTTACATTTCATTGTTCTTTGGATTAGCTATACTAGAACAAAAAATGTGTTCTTTTTTCTCGGCAGATTTTTCTCATCCTTTGGGCTGGCATGCGTAGCGTGCCAATCTGCCTAGTTGTTATAAATGTTCTTTACATGTGACACCATATGTTGCCAGTGTTCGGTTCCTAATCATATGAGCTTCAGATAGGGTATTTTAAATATCTGCTTGTTAGATAAACTAATGGGTTTGTATATCTTCTAGTTCTTCTGTTTGCCAGTTTCTTAAAATGAAGTCATAGAATGATGATGTTCTGGTATAAAAACATTAAACTGACCCTGATACCTTCTTGCAGTTATATACAACTTGATCTTGGACAATTAAAAGTAAGAAATGAGTTCAGTTGGCATGGAGGTGAAGAGACTGATCCTTCTGCTGTAAGGCTTGATGTTCTCCATGCAGAGGTGTGCACTGGGATGGAAAATTAATTTTCCGATTATATTGAGTGTATTCTCTTATTTGACATTTTGATTCGTGGACGTAGATAAATGGAATCAACATGGCGGTTGGAGTAAATGGAACTTTAGGAAAGTGTATGATTCGGGATGGTCATGGCATTAATATAGAGGTGCGACGTAGCCTGCGGGATATCTTCCGAAAGGTCCCGATACTTTCTATGAAAGTTCAGGTAATAAATTTATTTTCCTTATTCTGTGCCTAACAACTTAATATGGTCCCATTTTGTTGTCATCTGATTGTCACTTCCTATTTGATCACCATTATTTTCTACTCGAAGGCCAACTTCGTTGCTTGTGGCATGCAGTTTTAATATCGTTTTGTTTTGCAGCATGTTTTATTTATCAACTTGTTTACTCTCCTTAAGAGTTGTACTATTAAACCTGTACTACAACTCAAGGATATGTTGGATCTAGATTTTCCACTACTTGAATAATTTATGTTTCCAGTTTAATTGATTATATTAAGTAACTGGCATATTAAGTGCACACCACCAATTAGGTTCAAGTGCCTAATCAACATATATATCCTTTTGTTAAAAAGAAGAAAGAAACAAAAAAAAATGTAAATGCTCCGAGGATTGAAGAAATAAGGATATCATATTCTGAATTGAAAGTAAAAATGGGCCTTACAAATTATTTCATTTACTGACTAAATTATAGCATTTAAGAAAATAGCTATTGCTGACTACGTCCTCTGACTAAATTTAAGAAAATTACTGAGCGATTAAAAGTAATCCATTTTTTAATTACCTAGCTTAATGTTTTAGCCTATGTTGAGTTAAGTAAGTTATGTAGTTTCTTTTCTCCTGTTTAGTTATATATAATATATATATATATGTTTTACTTTTCTTTCTGCAGATAGGATTGCTTCATGCTGTCATGTCAGATAAGGAATACAATGTGATCACAAACTGTATTTCAACAAATCTATCAGAGACACCTAACCTTCCTCCAAGTTTTCGTGAAAATGTGAACCGGACAAAGGAGTCAATTCGTCTACTTGCAGATAAAGTCAACCTTAGTAACCATCCATTGCTTTCACGTACTGTAGTTGTCATGACTGTGGATGTTCAGTATGCGTTACTTGAACTTCGCAATGGCCCAGACGCGGAGTCTCCTTTGGCAGAGCTTGCTGTGAGTATTTCTAAAAATTAGTTGCACAATTATACTTTATAGGAGAGTGCAGTACTTCATTGTTATTGGAAATATATTCTACATGCGCAAGTGTACGTACACGAAGCCTCTGCGATACTGGGCCCATAGGTGCGCCCTGCCTCCACACGCACGGCACCCGCCTTTATTCCCTTTAAACCCCAACCACCCCCCTTGTCTTCCACTCATGAGTGCTACCCTGTGTTATATAGTAGCTAGTGTGAGAGTAAATGGAGGTGGTGAGAAGTGGTTGCTTGTGCCAATGGGAATGCAGAGAAGAGATGTCGATGTAATATTCGCCAAGGATGCATATGAGAATTTTAAGTATAGACTTTAATACTTTGTCTTATTCTTTTATCATGTTTACACTTGGTCTTTTCTTTTTCTGCAGGTAGAAGGTCTATGGGTATCTTACAGGACAACTTCAATGCTTGAAATGGATTTATATTTGTCTATACTTAAATTCTCGATACATGATATCCGTCCAGATACAAAGTCTGAGATGCGTCTGATGCTAGGATCTTATTCAGAGACTGCTAACCTGTGCACTGAGGACTCTTCAATTGATGCGGGGGTTTCAAACCTCACAATGCTAATACTGGATTATCGTTGGCGTTCTTCCTTCCAATCATTTGTTATAAGAATTCAGCAGCCTCGTATACTTGTTGTGCTGGATTTTCTGCTTCCTGTTGTTGAGTATTTTGTGCCTTCTTTAGGCACAATAACTGGCAGAGATGAAAGTCTAGACCCAAAGAATGATCCTCTTATGAGGTCTGATGATATTATACTTTCTGAACATGTTTTCTTGCAAAGAGAGAATGTCATTCAACTCTCTCCTCGAAGGCAGCTAATAGTTGATGGTTGTGACATTGATGAGTTCATTTATGATGGCTGTGGAGGCACTATATCATTATGCGAAGAATTTGATAAGAAGGGCCAGCTATGCTCTGGGGCTATAATCATTATTGGGCATGGTAAAAGACTTCGATTAAAAAATGTTAAAATTGAGGTATTGAACTTTTAATTGCTTTGTGCTATGATTTCTATGAACTATTTGCTTAGTTGGCAATGTTTCCATTGATAGTGCACCATTATTGTGATGCCTGACTCACACCTTTATCATTGTTTGTATGGTGGGTACAAGAATGGTGCCCTTCTTAGAAGATGTGTATACTTGAGCACTGGAAGTAGCTACTCAATCGCTGCTGAAGATGGTGTGGAGGTTTCAGTGTTAGAAAGTTCTTTCGGTAATGATGACGAGGACCTTCTAAAACTTGAAGAACATAACAAGAGAACTCTCCAGAATGCCAGCAATGCTCCGGCAAACCAAATGTTAAATTTTACATTTGAAGCCCAGGTATCTACTAGATCTCAATTGTGTAACTTACTGTTTCTTTTGCAATTTATGCGAGCTATTTATGCTTTTTTAATCCCCTATTTGTGACCCTTGTGGGGTTGATACCATCTTTTTTCGAACCGATAATTAGGACCTCCAGTTCTGATCCCTATTGCATGCATTTATTCCAAACATGGACAACCATATCCAACAATAGGCTCATGCCATATCAACTTGGGTCATGGCGCATCATAGTCAGTGCTGAAATTGTTCTCTGGTAAATACATGGTGATGCAAGTACTCCGCAAGTTACACACAAATAATGCAGAAAGCGATAGGTGCTAGGCATTCCCTAGTGGTGGTACCTTTTGCAGGCTTGAGTAACATCATGTTGAATAGAGGTAGTTTGGCATATTAAACCAAAGAATTTGACATTATCATACATTGAGACTTCGATAAGCATAGTTCATTTTCTTCCATCAAATTTTCCACTTCCATACATAAATAAAACCTTAAAATACTCTAGGAGGAAACGCATTGGTGCTAGCCTGCTAGGTGAGGTCTCTCCTGTGTGTTCAAGAAAAAAAAAGCCTGCTAGGTGAGGTTGTGCATGTGACAATCCTTTCAGAACAGTGATGAAGTCTAGATCTGTTGGAAGCATACAACGAAGGTAATAGTCTGTTAAATGGCAACCTCCTGATGTCAATCTACAGAATATGCAAATGATTTTTAGTACTATAATCTGTTACATGTATAATGTCCTCTTTCCTCAACAACAAAAGGTTTTACTCAAGCGTTAGTCTAATAAACTCAAAATAGTAATGGATTCAAATGTCTCACGCTGAAGACATAACTTTAGTAAATCATTAATTGCAACCCACTTCAAATCTGCTCCATAAGACTGGCTGGCCAAGGAAATCTTTTGAGCAATTTGAATCATTTTGCGGGCAATGAAGTTCAGCTGCATGCAATCATACATGTACACTTTTTTAATTAAAATGTAACTTTTTTGTTACATTATTTTGAGCACGTTTAGTCCTATATCCATGTGTTTGCTGATGTGCACAACCTTTTTTTTGAAAATATTCAGGTTGTATCTCCAGAATTTACCTTTTATGATAGTTCAAAGTTATCGATGGATGATTCCTTGCACATTGAGAAGCTTCTTCGGGCCAAGATGGATTTCAGTTTCATGTTTGTCCTCCTCTCACTAACTTTTTTGATATGTTGAATTTCTCTTCTGATTTCTTTTGTTAATGAGATATATGTTCTACATTAAAACAGGTATGCTTCGAAAGAAAAGGATATCTGGGCTCGATCAGTCATTAAGGACCTTACAGTTGAAGCTGGCTCTGGTCTTCTTGTTCTTGAGCCTGTAGATGTTTCATGGAAATATACGTCAGTCAATGAAAAGTCCAACATAGTATTAGCATCAACAGATGTGTGCGTCCATCTTTCGCTGAGTGTTGCCTCTCTTATGCTTAAACTACAAAATCAAACTCTTGCAGCTTTGCAGTTTGGTAATATTAGCCCATTGGTTTCTTGCACAAACTTTAACCGAGTTTGGAGCTCACCAAAAGGTACTTGCGTGCTGCCTACACTTTTGCCTCAAACTAGCAGGAGAGCTGCCCGTCATAATATTGAGTAAATTCAAAAGTACATGTGTGCTATAGATAAGGCAAAGTGATATTGGTTGTTTTTTTTGGGGTGGGGGGTGCTGAAACAGACCAATAATGATCCTAGAAAAAGCATCAAGGGATGACCGAAACATGGTCCACTGGATTGTTAACTCCAAAAGCCCATTTGCCCTGGCGGAGACCCAAGAGGAAAGCCTCCCCAGTCCCCAGTGGTGTCCAAAAGTTGGGACATATCCCGAGATGCTCCCTCAAATATGTCGTGCTTCCAAATTGTCCAGGTGGTCAAGATGATCAAGGGGTTGAAGTGTTTTCCTTTGTTCGTTGAGGATCCTTTCTGCAGCATAGCTCCACCAATTTCCAATTTGGCTATCTGCAGGCTGCGGGGATGCCTGATAAAACATGGCCCACTGGATTGTTCCACACCTGTAATATTCAAGTACTGCTTGGATAGACAACAAGGAACTGAACCTAGCTCAGTTGGTGGGAGGTGTGGGTGTACACCCCTGCCACCCAGGTTTGAGTCCTCTTTGACTCAAGTTTGGGTGCCTATTTCTTCTTACTTACAATGCCACCTAGTTCCTCTCAGTTTGGTCAAGTTTTTTTATAGTGCAAATCTTTGATGTCTTTGATCCAACTATGATCTGTTATCCCCTCAGCCAACATGCGACAGTTGAGGACACTCTTTGCAACTGCTGCCACTAGATTCGGAGTAAACTCCATGAGTGATTTCCCATTAAGCTATCGTATGTCCAAAGGAAGCTCTGACTGTATAATTAAGATTTAGAGTGAAGGATGTCCAGGGTCAACCTGGTTGAGTTTTGCGTAACCACAACTACCACAAATGAACACACACGATTGGTTCAAGATCTTATATTTGCACACCAGCCAGCTTAGTGTCTCGACAAACCTACAAACCTTAGCCCAGGCGACAACACAATGTCCTCCTTTGACATCGGCTTCTCCTTTCTGCAAAACAGCCCTTCTGACCTTTTCAGTGCCTCAGTGGCCTTGATTGCCCAGTTAGGGATACCCATCGCTAAAGGATACTCCCTCCGTCCCAAATTATAAATTGTTTTGGCTTTTCTAGATTCATAGATATTATTATGATCTAGACATAGGGTATATCTAAGTGCATGACAAAATCTATATGAATCTAAATAAGCCAAAACAACATATAATTTGGAACAGAGGGAGTAATAAATGGGAATAGTGGTCACAATATTGTATGTTAGCTATTTTTTTTCGTTAGTATTACTTTTGTGCTTATTCTGCTTCAAGTAGATTATCATCCTTTGCTAACTGATTCGGTACTGCAGGCGACCTACCTGGCTACAACCTCACCTTCTGGAGGCCACAAGCTCCCTCAAATTATGTGATTTTGGGTGATTGTGTGTCCTCGAGGTAAAATTGCCCCCTCACATCCATCATGATGGTGAAGTTATTTACTTTCTTCAAGTGTTCTTTGAGTTTTGGTTACAGTAACAGTTCTGTCTAAGTCTTGGTTTTATGTTCAAGATACAAGCTAAGTACTAGAGCTGGCATGTGACTGTAACTTTACACTTTACTGATAAATAACATTAGGATTAAGCAATAATGTTTGTTATAATGTGTCACTGATGGCATATATTTTTCCTTCTACATTGAGCGCTATGGCTTCACTCTGCAAATAACCGATCTGCACAATTTACTACAATGAGGTTTTTTGTAACATTACCTTTTTTTTTAAACAAGTATGAGTAAATTTCACAAAACCATAGAGTGATTGGCAAACTATCGCAAAACTACAGATTTAATGTGCCAATGTTTACAGATTACACACAACTACATATTTAGGGAAAATGTGTCAATATATCCCAAAAATGTAGATTTGATGTGTCAATTTTCCAAAACTACAGATTTTGCTGGTTAATCCTGTAGTTTTCTCTGATACATAGAAACAAATATACCTGTAATATTAACAGTTTCAGCAGTTCCATTATGCAACACATTAAATTTGTATGTTGCAATATTTGACTTGTTAAATCTGCTGTAAATTCGGTAGGTTTGCAATCGATACTTAGTTTAGCGAAATTTACTTGTAAATTATGCAAGAAAAGATGCAAACTACAATGGACTTCATCTACAAAAGAAATGACACACGCTTCTGTTCCTCTTACCTTTATTTCCACCAGTTGTCTGAATCTTTAGAAAATCAATATATTTTTTTTCTTGAACTATATTACCCTTTTTTTAAAAAATTCAACCCATGACCAAGGAGACCTATCAGACTAACCATTAGGCTGCAGGGCGAGGAGATGAGTAATTCCTCGAGCCCCAGTCAATTCCCACAAATGCAGTTCATCTCTAATGGAAAAGAGAAGCCCATTCAGACTAGGCTGCAGACCATCAAAAGAAAATCAGTATATTGCTTCTGCTGAAAATGATATCCTGCATCTCCACAGGTCTGTGCCACCTTCTCAGGTCGTGGTTGCTGTAAGTAACACTTATGGTCGTGTACGGAAACCTCGTGGATTTAGGCTTGTTCACGTATTGCCTGGTCAAGATGTCATTGATTCCTCTCAGTCAACTGAAGCAAACGAGTGTTCCATCTGGATTCCTGTGCCACCACCTGGATATTTAGCTCTAGGATGTGTGGTAAATATTGGAAGGCTACCACCTTCAAACCATGTAGTGTACTGCCTTCGTTCCGATCTTGTGACTTCTGCAACATTCTCAGATTGTATACATACACCCTCACATGCTACCGGGTATGGCATCATTATCTTTTTTTTACTTGCCATTTGTGCAGTATGGTCATTTCTCTTTCTTTCTTCTGTAAATAGTGTATGAAGAAGTACCAACAAAGTGTGAATGATACGCTTGTTTTAATTTCTTGAGCAGAATAATGTCTGGATTTAGTATCTGGCGTGTGGACAATTTGATTGCTTCGTTTTGTGCACATACTTCTACAGAACAACCCACTAGAACAGAAGCTCTTGATTTGCACCATGTTCTTCTTCGGAATCCAAATTGCTATATTGTTAAAGATCTAGGTGCAGATTCATCTGTTGAAAATGACCAGTCTTCTGATCAATTAACTCACCACCGCAAAAGTACGTCAGGATGGGATGTACTTCGCACTTTGTCGAGACCAAGTAGCTATTGTATGTCTACTCCACACTTTGAAAGGATATGGTGGGATAAAGGCAGTGATACAAAGAAGCCATTTTCTATATGGAGGCCATTACCTCGTTTTGGCTTTGCTTCAGTTGGTGACTGTATAACTGAAGGGTAATGGTTTCTTTATGTACATTTGCTAAATACTTTTCTTTGTGATACATTATTGACATGCCCCTGTATCTTTCAGGTTTGAACCACCTACTCTTGGCATTCTTTTTAAATGTGACACGGTTGTTTCTGAGAGGCCTGTACAGTTTACTAGAGTGGCACAAATTGATAGAAAAGGCCTTGATGAAATATTCTTCTGGTATCCAGTGCCACCTCCTGGTTATGCTTCCCTAGGATGTATTGTGACAAAAACAGATGAAATGCCAAGCAAGGACTCCATTTGCTGCCCTAAATTGAGTTTAGTGAGCCAAGCGAATATTGCAGAGGATCCTATCACCAGGTCTTCTAGCTCAAAGGGTCCTAACTGCTGGAGCATTTGGAGAATTGAAAATCAGGTAATCCTTCATGCTTACCCCCATTTCTTGTAGATACTATTTCAGTTCATGGAAGGGCGGACCTGGTGCAGTGGTAGAGACTCTCCACTTGTGGCCTGGAGGTCCTGGGTTCAAACCAGCCTCTTTGCAGAATTTGAAAGGAATTTTGCAAGAGTAAGGCTGTCTAGGAAAGTAGGAATTCATTTTCCTAGGCCACACCTTGTGTGGGAGCTTTCAGCACGGGTACACCCTTTTTCCCATTATTTCAGCTCATGCTTTACACTCAGTGTTCTTTTGGGTTATAGGGATGTACTTTCCTGGCAAGGCCTGATGTGAAGAAACCATCCGCTCGACTGGCATACCGTATTGCCGAACATGCAAAGCCCAAGGCACGTGAAAATATTACTGCTGAGCTGAAGCTTGGATGTTTGTCAGTCAGCATCCTTGACAGCTCTTGTGGGATGGTGTGTAGCCCTGCTAAACTTTGTGTCTATTCGGAACTCAAAAGTTTAATATTGCTAAAATGTTTCATTTAGTATTTTCAGATCAACTAATGTTCCAGTTTTTTAGGTCACACCACTTTTTGACACTACAATTGCAAATATAAATCTTGCAACTCATGGAAGATTTGAAACAATGAATGCCGTATTGATCTGTTCAATTGCCGCATCCACATTCAATAGACACTTGGAGGCATGGGAACCCTTAATTGAGCCATTTGATGGGATATTCAAGTGAGCCCTGCTTAATCATTTTGCATCTATTTTGTCAACATGGAGTTTTCTCTTCTAGAATTTTAGAGTAGCAACCTTAACACTATTCTGCCATCATTGAAGGTTTGAAACATATGATACCAGCGAGCACCCTCCTTCAAAAGTTGGTAAGAGGATTCGTGTTGCTGCAACAAGTCCTCTAAATGCCAACCTGAGCTCTGCAAATCTTGAGCTTCTTATAGAAACTTTAGTTTCATGGAGAAGACAGATTGATCTAGAAAAAAACTCATCAATGAAAAATGCGGTATGATCTTATCCTTTCTACTATTAGGTCCTTTATGATTTCTTGTATATTTTGTTAGCAGTAATCTTGACTAGTAGTGCTGAGTAGCTAAATGTAAATTACTAAGGGTCCAAGTCTAGTCTTTGCCTTAGGGACCAAGTCTAGTCAAGTCAAGCCTTAGCCTTGGCATGTAAGCCATTATGGCTGTGTAGTAGTGCTATAAATAGAGAGGAGAAGGGATAGACTCCCTTGTGAGTTCTAGCAGCACCAAAGCGAGTGGTCTGGTGGTTCTCTCCACACTCAAGAAGAGAGTGTTTGGCTGGCTGGCAGGTAGCCTTTGAGGACTGCCCAGGTTGGAGTGTAGGAGTTGTTGTAGCCGGAGGCTTGTAGGCTAACCGGAGGCAACTATAGGCACTTTTGAAGGAGCTGATCAAGTGGATCAGTTCCAGATAGGTTGCTGCGGCAACTAGTATATGTTTTTGCGTGAAACAAGTGTGTTTGCGTGTATCTTTGGTAGTATTTGGGCCAACATATTTTATTGATTCATTATGTGCATATCCATGTTACAGGACACTGTTGGGAATATGAAAAAAGCTGATGACTCTTCCTGCTCTGCATTGAACGAAGATGATTTCCAGAGAGTGATTTTCGAGAACAAATTAGGATGTGATGTTTATCTTAAGAAATTGGAAGACACTGAAAACATTATTGAGCTCTTACAGCATGAGAGTAAAGTTTCATTGTTGATGCCACCTCCCAGGTTTTCTGATAAACTAAATGTGTTATCCAATTCTACAGAATCAAGATATTATGTTGTTATACAGATTTTTGAGTCCAAGGTAGTACTTGAACTTGGTGCGATCTGGAATCCAGACTTTTTTTGTAAGAAGCTTACAGTCTTGTTTTCCTTCATTGTCAGGGCTTGCCTATCATAGATGATGGCAATGGTCACAGCTATTTCTGTGCTTTACGCTTACTTATAGGAAGTTCTGCTTCAGATCAGCACAAAGTATTCCCACAGAGTGCTAGGACAAGATGTGTAAAACCTGCGAAAACTACCGACTTACAGACTCATTATGCTAAATGGAATGAGCATTTTATATTTGAAGTTCCAGAACAGGTAACTGTCAATCTATGTTCTTTTCATTTCCTCGTGCAGCTGGCATTTTTTGTTGCTTTCGCAGCATATTTTGTAATACAATTATAAGCTCTATCTTAAAAGAAGTAACTGATACCATTTTTAATTTTTTCGCTGAACTTCAAATAAACCAAATGGTTCTCATTGGTACAGCTGAGGTTTTGTGTGCCTAGTTTCTTTCCATTTTCTTTTGCAATGTAGTGTACCTTATTTGTGATGTATTCCCCTCTCTATTTTTTCTTGAACATATAATGGGATTGCTGTTGGTGTACTATGTGTATTAGGGCCCAATAGGCCCATGTAAGACATCTACATAGCTACCCTCTAGGGTTAGCCCATAATCTAGCTATTACCTTATAGTATGGTATCAGCCTAGGTTAGGGTTAGGGTTACCTGTGACTGGCGCCGCCGCCGCCGCCGCCGTCACCGCCGACGCCGCCGCCGCCGGCCGGCACCATGGCCGGCGACTCCTTCCCCCCTCCCCTCTCCTCTTTCCCCTCTCTCCTTCCCTCGTGGGCGCAGGTGGCGGCCGCCGACCGGCCCCCTGCGGCCGCGGCTCTGGCGGCCGTCGGGGCGGGCCCTGCCGCCGCCGCCGCCGCCGACGGGGCGGCGGAATGGGCGGGCCCCTTTTTCGCCAAGATAACAGAATCAGCTGCAGCGAAGAAGACCAAAATGGAAACCAAAATCACTAAGAATACTACCGGGGAGATTTTTTAAGGTATCGAAATTTTCCAGTTGTAGCGGATCTAGAATGTAAATAAATATAACTAGAACTACACCGGTGAACTCAGACTAACGGATTCGTTAACAACATTTAAGGACATTAGGCACAGATGTTCAATGTGCTTATAACAATATCGATCAAGGGGTATAACGGACTTCTTAAATACGTATGGAAACTTATGACTAGCATTGGTGGACTCTATACTGTTCA
>NC_028450.1:22089432-22128258 GCF_000263155.2 Setaria italica | reverse complement strand
CCCGGTTCTTTTCGAGTTTCTGATGATCCTTGTTGCTCCCTCCATGGTCACAACCTTCTTTCTATCGCCCGTTTTACCACTGACATTCCTGTTCTGTTGAATTTGACTCTTCTGGTCTTACTGTGAAGGATGTGGCTACCCGGCGACCTCTTCTCCGCTGTGACAGCACCGGGCCCCTTTACTCCCTCCGATTTCCTGCGTCCACTTCTTCCGCTTCGCCCTCCGCTTCTTCAGCCGCTTTTGCTACCACAGCTTCTTCCACTACATGGCACCGGCGTCTTGGTCATCCTGGCCGTGCTGTCCTGACACAGCTTAGTCATAATTCCGATATACCACGTACTCGGGCTCCTGATGAGCACCTGTGTCAGGCGTGCCAACTGGGCCGTCATGTTCGACTTCCTTTTCCTACCTCTTCTTCACATGCGACCCATGTATTCGACCTTGTACATTGCGATCTATGGACATCTCCTGTTCTAAGCATTTCTGGCTACAAGTACTATCTTATTGTGGTTGATGATTTCTCTCATTATTCTTGGACTTTTCCCTTGCGTGCCAAGTCTGATACTTTTCCCACACTTCTCCACTTCTTCGCTTGGGTGTCCACTCAGTTCGGTCTCACCATCAAGGCCGTCCAGTGTGACAACGGCCGCGAGTTTGATAACACCACCTCACGTGCCTTCTTCCTCTCTCACGGCGTGCACTTACGCATGTCGTGTCCCTATACCTCCTCCCAGAACGGTAAGGCTGAACGCATGATTCGTACCACGAACGACACCATGCGCTCTCTTCTGTTCCAGTCTTCTCTCCCTGCCCCTTTTTGGGCTGAGAGTCTTCACACCTCCACCTATCTCCTTAACCGCCTACCTTCTGTTGCCTGCCCCGCTCCCACTCCACACCACGCTCTCTTCGGTACCTCCCCCCGTTACGATCACCTTCGGGTCTTCGGGTGTGCGTGTTATCCTAACACCGCAGCCACCGCTCCTCATAAGCTGGCTCCCCGTTCGACTCAGTGTGTCTTCCTCGGGTACTCCCCGGATCACAAGGGGTACCGTTGCTTTGACCTCTCTTCTCGGCGGGTCCTCATCTCTCGCCACGTGGTGTTTGACGAGTCCGTCTTCCCTTACTCCACCACCACCCCACCTTCTTCCACCTCCGACCCTGATCTCTCCTCCCTGTTTCCCACTGACCCGGTGGACCAGCCACCGCTACCGTTCTGTCCTGCAGGTACTGCTCCACCGTGGTTCTCCTCGGGCTCGACGTCCACCGGTACTGTCCCTGACCCTGCGCCCAGCACGGGTTCGACGGTGCCGGCCTCTGGTGCTGCTTCTTCCCCTTCGCCCTGCGCGGGACCGGTGGCACCGCCCGCAGCACCTGCTGTCCGGTTTGCGCAGCCCGTCCGCGTCTACCAGCGCCGGGCGCGGCCGGCTCCACTGGACCTGCAGCCGGCCCCGCCACCGCCGTCGCCGCCTCAGTCATCGCCGGTGGACTCTTCTCCACCGGCGACGCCTACACCACCTCCACCGGCCCCGACTGCCCGTGTCGCGCCGACGGTGTACCATCCGCCTCTCCTACACCGACACCCGAGTCACGTTCACCCTATGGTGACGCGACTTGCGGCTGGTACCCTGCAGCCCCGGGCTCTTTCAGCGATGCCCGGCGCGCCGCAGTTTTCTCCTGTACCCTCCTCCGTCCGCGGCGCCCTGTCGGATCCTCACTGGCGCCGCGCGATGGAAGAGGAGTACGCGGCGCTCCTCGCCAACCAGACTTGGGATCTGGTGCCCCGTCCGCCTGGCTCCAACGTCGTCACCGGCAAGTGGATCTGGACTCACAAGCGGCGGGCTGATGGTACTCTTGAGCGGTACAAGGCTCGCTGGGTTCTCCGGGGTTTCACTCAGCGCCCTGGTGTCGACTACGACGAGACGTTCAGTCCGGTGGTCAAGCCAGCTACTGTCCGGACTGTTCTCTCACTGGCTCTCTCCCGCTCCTGGCCCGTGCATCAGCTCGACGTCAAGAACGCCTTCCTGCACGGCACTCTGACTGAGACTGTTTACTGCAGCCAGCCAGCGGGGTTTGTTGACTCTTCTCGGCCTGATATGGTTTGCCGGCTCAACAAGTCACTTTATGGCCTCAAGCAGGCCCCTCGAGCTTGGTATTCGAGGTTTGCTGCCTACCTCCTGACGCTGGGCTTTGTGGAGGCCAAGTCCGATACTTCGCTGTTCATTTATCACCATGGAGCTGAGACTGCTTATCTACTGCTCTATGTTGATGACATTGTCCTCACTGCCTCCAGTCCGTCCCTCCTACGGCGGATCATCACCTCGCTTCAGCAGGAGTTCGCTATGAAGGATCTGGGTGTGCTCCATCATTTTCTTGGGGTCACTGTTGAGCCTCGTCAGGCCGGCCTCTTTCTTCACCAGCGGCAGTATACTCTTGATATCCTGGAGCGAGCTGGGATGACTGACTGCAAGCCCTGCTCCACTCCAGTTGATACTCAGGCCAAGTTGTCAGAGGCCGCCGGCACTCCTGTGACAGATGCTACTGCATACCGGAGTCTGGCTGGGGCCCTTCAGTACCTCACCTTCACCAGGCCAGATATCACTTATGCAGTTCAGCAGATTTGCCTTCACATGCATGATCCCCGAGAGCCCCATCTCACTGCTCTGAAGCGCTTACTCCGTTACCTCCGGGGCACTGTGGACTACGGCCTCCTTCACCGGTCTCCCTCCACTGAGCTTGTTGTCTACACCGACGCTGACTGGGCCGGGTGTCCGGACACTAGGCGCTCTACCTCCGGCTACGCCGTCTTTTTGGGCGGCAACCTGGTGTCCTGGTCGTCCAAGCGTCAGCCGGTGGTCTCCCGCTCCAGTGCCGAGGCGGAGTACCGCGCTGTCGCTAACGGCGTGGCTGAGGCATCCTGGCTTCGGCAGCTCCTTGTCGAGCTCCACACTCCTTCTTCCCGGAGCACTCTTGTCTACTGCGACAACGTCAGTGCGGTGTACCTCTCCACCAACCCTGTTCAGCACCAGCGGACCAAGCATGTGGAGATTGACCTTCACTTCGTCCGGGATCGGGTCGCCATCGGCGATGTTCGGGTCCTCCACGTCCCGACCACCTCTCAGTTTGCTGACATCTTCACCAAGGGCCTCTCGTCACCCGCCTTCACCGAGTTTCGCTCCAGCCTCAACATCACCTGTGGCTAGTTGCGTCTTGGGGGGGCTTGTGTGTGTGCCTTTCTTTTCATGTCCAGTCTGCAACTCCGCTGCGTCGGTAGTTCAGACTGCGGGGGAGTGTTGGTGTACTATGTGTATTAGGGCCCAATAGGCCCATGTAAGACATCTACATAGCTACCCTCTAGGGTTAGCCCATAATCTAGCTATTACCTTATAGTAATTGCAATAAGCCTAACAAGATACTTTGCAGGCATCAGCTAATTTAGAGATTGAGGTGACAAATCTTGCATCAAAAACTGGGAAAGGTAACTTCCAATGCTATAGCTTTAAATCAGTATTTCACTAGTTGTCTTGAGTTTTTTATTTGGATCAGTGGAATTTATCATCCATCACATGTCCTGTCAAATCCCAGTGCAGATTCAAGTGGCACGTTTATGTTTTGCTGTTTGTTACTATGTTAAAATGGAACGTTTATTCCACTTTAGTGCCTTTATATATGTATTATAAGATTTGCAATGTTTGTTGTTGCCATTTTTCCTTAATAACTAGCCATTCTAGACCAAAGTCACCAAACCTTATATCAAGGACTGTTTGATGCTTATATTATGTGAGCTCCTCATAGACAAACTGAGGCTTGAGATCCGAGATAATACCGGTTCAGGGTTATGGATATCTTTTAAGTACCTTATGTTTTATTTCCTGTATGCTGGAAGAATAAGCGTTCATGAGAGCTTTTTGTAATCATTTCTGCCAGGGTACTTGGAAGGTATTGGAAGGGAAGTTAAAACCTAGGTTGAAATGATAGAATAATAGGAAAAGGATGGAGTAATTTTTTTCTCTCGAACTACGCAGGAGAGCTGCGTGTCATTTCATTAATGTAGGAGAAAATAAAAGGGTTTGGGTAGCCCCTACCCAGGTACAAAAACACACACCCACAAACTCACACACCCTAGCAGGAACAAAACTAAGGCTGCACTAGAAGCAAGAAAAGGCGACCAGAAGTACAGAGTCTACATGAAGTAATTATTTACCTACATGAAGAAGGAATCACTGTTGACAGCCAGCCGTAGGCCCTAGTCAACAATATTCGAACGTGGAAACTTATCTGTTGCATGGAATATTTCTACAAGGGAACTAGCCTTAACTAGTAATCCTCTCTAGTTTACAACTTATACCACGCTGGTGGATCCCGCATGGACAGCTACGGTGCTGCACAAGAATACTTTATATTTGAATGTTTCTGCTAACTTATTCATATAGTTGAAAAATCATATTATAAGGCCTTTGATTGCCAGTTTTTGCGGGGAATTGCTGGGTGGTCTTCCCCTTGCAGGCAAGATCTTGTACTTGGTTTGCTCCTTAATCTATTAAACAAATGATACGCAGCTTAACTGTGTGTTTCAGAAAAAAAAAAGTTTTTCTTGGAAAGGACAAGAGCTTATATGCAGGGCATTTCATAGTTTTAGGTTTCCACTTGATAAATAAAGTAGAATGTTCCGTAACCTTTTTGACTCTATGATTTGTAAACTTCTTTATTTGTTTTGGAAGGCGAAGTAATTGGGTCCTTGTCAATTCCAATTGGACGAGGAGCAACAACGTTGAAACGAGCTCCTTCTATGAGGATCCTTCAGCAATCTTCTGATGTTAAACGAGTACTAACATGTCCTCTTACAAAGAAGGTAACACTTTGTGTTTTCTAGGTCTTGCTCATCTGTTAAGATAGCATATGAAATTCATGTTGCATTTTTATTGACTCTGCTGTTCATCCCATACTGAGATGAAAAGCATATTTTCCACTTGTAGGGTCAGGTGCCTAGTTTTGAAGACAGGAAAAACTGTGGTGTTTTAGTACTCTCAAGCTGTTATGTAGAACGATCTACTCATTCAAACTTCCAGACCTTGAAAGACAGCATGAGCAATGCAGAGAGTGACTTCTGGATAGGACTCAGCCCAGATGGTCCATGGGAAAGTTTTACTGCAGCTTTGCCTGTGACAATCCTTCCAAAATCGCTTAACAATAATCATTTTGCATTTGAGGTCAGCATGAGGAATGGAAGGAAACATGCAACATTGAGAGGTCTTGCGGTTATTGTAAATGATGCTGACATAAAACTTGAAGTATCTATATGTCCTGTAAACATGCTTAATAGCTCTGTGTTGAATACTAGATCAGTGAGTTCCACCAATGCTATTGATGAAGTATTTGAAAATCAGTGGTACCGACCAATTATGGGGTGGGGACCTAACCCTTCTAATGATCATCGAAACGACTTAAAGCAATGGAGCACAAGGGACTGCTCGTACTCATCAAAGGTACTTTTTAGATATGTTGACAAATAGAATCACTTTTTCCTAGAATTAAGAAAATAAGTACAATGGTTCTTTTGGCTTATATCATGTGACTTAATATATAATAATCTATTAGCTCCTAACAGAATTTATGAAACCTGTTGTGAAGGTATTTTTTGAGACTGATCTTCCATCGGGTTGGAGATGGACCTCACCATGGAAAATTGAAAAGTCAAATTTTGTAGATAATGATGGATGGGCATATAGTGCTGATTTTCAAAACTTGAATTGGCCGTCATCTTCCTGGCGATCTTCTAAATCACCTCATGACTTTGTGAGGAGAAGGCGTTGGGTACGTTCGAGACAGAAGCTGCAAGAACAGGTTGCGGAAATTCCTAGAAAAATACTTGCTACTGTCAGTCCTCATTCATCTACTGCATTGCCTTGGACAGCGATGATTAAGGATATGGATCTGTGCTTGCAAGTCCGTCCGTATTCTGAAAAATTAGAGGAATCGTACAGCTGGAGCCAGGTTTGTTCACTAGGTTCTGAGAGCCTACCTAAGCTGCAGCAGCAGCAGTCTTCACTTTCTAGGACAAGCACCTTAAAACAATCAGCAGTACCATCACGGGATTCCTTTCTTAAGCTTGCTGAACTTGAGAAAAAAGATGTGCTTTCGTATTGCCATCCTCCTGTTGGCAATGAAAGATATTTCTGGTTTAGTGTGGGAATCGATGCTTCTGTTGTTCATACAGATTTGAACGTGCCTGTCTATGATTGGAGAATTTCTTTCAATTCAATTCTTAGACTTGAAAATAAGCTTCCGTATCAAGCTGAATATGCTATTTGGGAGGTTTCCACTAAAGGTAATATGGTTGAAAGGCAGCATGGTATGGTCGCATCAGGTGGAAGTGTATTTATCTATTCAGCAGATATACGGAAACCTATTTACCTCACATTATTTCTCCAAAATGGTTGGATTTTAGAAAAGGTATTGTATCTATTTTTTGCGGAACATGTTAGATGTCAACTTAATGGTTCAAGGTATTATAGTTTACCTAGAGTTCATGCATTCTAGGATCTACAGAACAAGTGATTTCCCAATCTTGCAAATGTGACTAAGGGTATACTCCCTCACGTTTTGATAATACAATGATATGCAGCTCTCCTGCATGTTTGAGGAAAAAAAGGCAAGGGTCTCAAACGTCTCGAAACGAAGGGTAAATATGTGGCCTTTTTTTTCTCAACATGCAGGAGATCTGCATACCTTTATTATAAAGAAGAGAAGGGGTAGAGACCCCAAGTACATCCACAAACACCCTTACACGATCAATTTTAGTCTAGAGAACGCGTCCGTGACTAAATTTCAATAACAGCCACAACTCAAGCACTAACATTTTGGCTAAACAGCCTTCTGTGAAGTTTCTCTTTCTAGTTTTTCTTTTTTTTTCCTTTTTTTAACCTGTCTTTTTTATCTATATAATAAATACCACAGTAGGGATTTCCCTACTGTATTTCGCTCAAAAAAATAATATTTTGGTTCTTTTTTCTTTCAGGATGCTGTATTGATAATGGATTTGTTGTCCTTGGAACACGTTTCTTCTTTCTGGATGGTTCAGAAACAAAGCCAAAGGTTTGGAAGCTTTTGTGACAATCCTGTGTCCTTTTTTTCCTTGAATTCATAATCTTGTGTTTTGCATGAATAGTAGTATCACTTTCAGTTTTTTAGACTGACAGTATTGTGTTTCATTTATTTCACTATTTTCACAACAAAACTGCAATATTTAGGTTGAGTAAATTGCATGTAGGTGTTAGCATTTTGGACTGTGTGCTCATGGCATATCAATGTGTGCCACTAACCTGATACCTGAGCCAATCTTCACTACTCATATTCAGCAACAAAAATTTACAAACCAAGAGTAAGGTAACTGGTAACAATAATATATCAGTGAAGGAAATGTGTAGCAACTATGGAGCTACCAGATCATCACATAGACATCACCTAATATGTATACACTTATCCAGTTATTATGGTTCAACAAAATAGTTTGAGATCTGTATAGGGGCTTGCCTTGACATATGCATGATGCATGCTGGCAGATGCCGACAATGTGAAGCTCTCAAGGAAACTCATTTGCACTGCTGTCATTAAATAATTCCCTTCATCTTGTTTACTCACAGCCACTGCTCGATACTGGAGCATAAAAGTTGCTGTATCCTTTTTATTTCAATCTGTAATTGGCTACACAAAGTTAATCTGTATTGTTTTCGTTGGATTTGTAAGCTAAAAATTCTACAATGGCTACCTAGGCTGTGCAGAAAATGCAAGCTCATGGTTGCTACGTGCTACTACTGAATACCACATTTTTCATGTGCATCTGGCGCTGAGCTTTATTTGATAATGTTGGATGAATTATGCTTTTGATTCTTTTGTTATATTCTTTTAATTTCACTTATTTTTGTGAACATTAGGAGACTACGTGTTAGTGTTGAGCATGACCTAGGAGCAAGTGATGCTGCACCAAAGACACTGAGATTATTTGTTCCTTACTGGATAAAAAACCATTCTTCAATTCCACTATCATATCGCATTGTGGAAGGGGAAACCACAGAAAGCTCAGATGCAGACTCACTTAGACCAGACTCGCTAAGTAGAGTGGCTAAGTCTTCAAAATTTTCCCTCAAATATTCCTCAAAGTCCCTTGTCAGACGAGGCACAATGTCCAGAAATATGCAAGTACTTGAAGTTATTGAAGATTGTAGCACAAACTATGTGATGCTATCGCCTCAAGATTACTTGAACCGGTCTTCTGGTATGCGCTCTGAGTCAAGAGATAACAATTTCAGCCCAGCTAGAGTTGCAATATCTGTGGCTGTTGGTAGTTGCACTCAGTACAGTATAGGAGTGTCTCTTTTTGAGCTTGAGAACAAGGTATATTTTGTGTAATGTATGCGTTTGATCTATTGCTTATCTTCGTGAAGCATTAATTCATATATATGGCATCATTCATCTTCAGGAGCATGTTGATCTCAAAGCATTTGCTTCCGATGGATCATATTACTGGTTCTCAGCTCAATTGAAGATGACTTCGGATAGAACTAAGGTATGAGTCTTTATATTCCCAAATTTTTTGGATGTTTGTAGTTTGTTACTCCCTCCGTTCCAAATTATAGGTCATTTTGGCTTTTACTATGTATCTAGACATAGCGTATATTTAGGTACATTCAAAAGCTGTGTGCCAGCCTATAATTTGGTACGGAGGGAGTAATTCATGTTAATTGGCTATACAATTTAGTCACAACCAAATGTTCTGTGCACCAAGTGCATATCATTTTGATGAACTCGTCAGATGTAAATGTGTTAGTATTTTGTTTCGATTTCGCATAATTTATGCTATATATGTGAGATATTAGACATAAAGATGATTCTGCTAAGGATTTTGAATTTTTTACCCATTTGGTAATTTATAAGTACAAATGCTGGCAATTCCTTGGAAAGTGATTTCAGTGTCGACTCCCATTCATCTATGGCATTGCCTATGAGTGATTGATTTGTGATATGAATTTGCAATATAAGTCTACATTTTTCTGAAAGTTCATAGTCCAGGTTCTTTCACTAGATTCCAACTTCTCAGAGCCAAGTGGAAAGTCTTTAAGCTCAGACATATATTTTCTGATCAACTTTATTCTTAAGTATTATTATTGTTTTATTATGTAAAACTAAGGCAAACAGTTTGACTGTCCATTCTGGTTCTATTAATGGCATAGGTGATAGAATGAAAGGCGACTTAATTTCCAAAACATGAATGGATTTTTTATACTCTTGTTTTGAAATAGATTTGCTTTCTTTTTGGTTATTGGAACCTTGTTTGATATGTATTGTTGATTCTATATCTACATAAGAAGTTTTGTTATAGGGTGTTGTTTGAATAGTTCACTATATTCAAACAAGTGTGTCACTCTTTCTTCTCCTTTTAATGCAATGATACGCAGCTCTCCTGCGTGTTCGAGGGGAAAAAAAAGAATATTTCACTACATGCTTTGAACATTTCTGAAAATTGTTAGCTGATAATGCAGGTGGTAAATTTTCTGCCACGAGCACTATTAATAAATAGAATTGGGAGAAGTATTTTTCTATCTGAGTATCATGACGAGACTGAGGAGCTCTTACAGCCATATGAACCTCCAAAAGTATTTCAATGGCGGTCAGAATTTGGAAGTGAACTTTTAAAGGTTATTAGCTTGAACTGGCAGTTATTTGCCTACTTGTTAATGTTATTACTCCACCTTTTTTGATCTTAGTTATGCTTGCAGTTGCGGCTGGAGGGATACAAATGGAGTACACCTTTTAGCATCAATGCTAATGGAGTTATGTGTGTGCTGATGAACAGTGTTACAGGAAATGATCAAGCTTTTGTGAGGGTAAATGTTAGAAGCGGAGCAAAAAGCTCACGCTATGAAGTTATATTTCAGCTTGATTGCTGGTCCAGTCCATACAGGTACTACTCAGCTATTCACGTCAACTTCACATCAAAACTTGTTGCGCTTAATTAAGAGAAATAAAAATTTTGTAAGCAGGGTGGAGAATCGTTCCATGTTCTTGCCTATACGGTTTCGGCAGGTTGGTGGTGACGATTACTCGTGGCGTAGTCTTCCTCCAAATTCATCAGCTTCTTTCTTCTGGGAAGATCTCAGCAGAAGGCGTCTATTGGAAGTATTGGTTGATGGAACTGACCCTATAAACTCCATGACATATGACATTGATGTTGTTATGGATCATCAGCCACTAACGAATTCAAGTGCTCTTAAGAAGGCTTTGCGTGTCACTGTTTTGAAGGAGGGGAAATTGCATGTTGCTCAAATTAGTGATTGGCTACCCGATAACAGAAATCGGGGACAGATAACTGAAAGGATATTATCACCAATCTTTCAGCCATCCGAGGTCGACTATGGGCAGTCATCTCCAGATCTGGATAGTGAATTTCATGTTACATTGGAACTAACAGAGCTGGGCATTTCTGTAATTGACCATATGCCTGAGGAAGTTCTTTACCTCTCAGTGCAGCAACTATTACTTGCATACTCATCTGGAATGGGCTCCGGAGTAAATCGGTAACGAGAATATGCTCTTGGATGTTTGCTAGGCTGCTTTTTCTCAATTCTCATAAATTCCCATTCACAAATATCCTCCTTTCATGACAGGCTCAAAATGCGGATGCATTGGATTCAAGTAGACAATCAATTGCCATTTGTTCCGATGCCTGTCCTTTTCTGTCCTCAAAGGATTGAGAATCAGTCAGACTACATTTTCAAGTTCTCTATGACGGTGCAGACCAATAATTCTCTAGATTTCTGTGTCTATCCATATGTTGGTGTGCAGGTGATGGTCCCCATTTTTTTACAACATTTTAGTAATTAAACTGTACAAGAAGAACACAAAAAAACTGTACTCCCTCCGTCCCAAATTATAGGTCCTTTTGGCTTTTCTAGATTCATAGACTTTGTTGTGCACTTAGATATACCCTATGTCTAGGTGCATAATAATATCTATGCATCTAGAAAAGCCAAAATGACCTATAATTTGGGACGGAGGGAGTAACTTTTTCGGTTTTGCGGCGTCATTCACCTGGCTATTTCATTTTTTTTCTTTTATCCTTTGTAGGTCCCTGAGAGTTGTGTGTTTTTCGTAAACATACATGAACCAATCATTTGGCGCCTCCACGAGATGATTCAACACCTGAAATTTGATAGGATATATAGCAGTCAACCTTCTGCTGTTTCAATTGACCCTATACTGAAAATTGGGTGGGTAACTAATCACATGGTGTTCCTTTTTATTTTTTGGGTCCCCATATTGATTCCACTGAACCTTTTGTTACAGGCTTCTGAACATCTCTGAGATTCGATTTAGAGTATCTATGGCAATGTCCCCTAGCCAAAGGCCAAGGGGAGTTCTTGGGTTCTGGTCGTCCTTGATGACTGCATTAGGAAACATGGAGCATATGCCGGTAGGACAGCCATTGAATTTATTTGTATCTTCATCATCCATACAAGTATAATAGTTTCCATATGTACAAACATACAATTTGCCTACACAATTGTTAAAACTAGTCCTGTGACATAGTCCATCCTTTATATACTGGTGTCTATTTTTTTTCACACACAGGTGCGTATTGCTCAAAGGTACCGAGAGGAATTGTGCATGCGGCAAAGTGCTCTTATGAACGCAGCTATATCTAACATTCAAAAGGATCTTCTTAGCCAACCTCTTCAGCTACTTTCCGGCGTTGACATTCTTGGTAATGCTAGTAGTGCTTTGAGTAACATGAGCAAGGGTATAGCGGCGCTGTCTATGGACAAGAAATTCATTCAGAGCCGAATGAGACAGGTACATTTCTATTTTGTTTTCTTGTACTATGCTTATGGATGTATTTGATTTGCCAAAACTAGGATATGTAAGAAGAATCGTCATGCTGCTGCTTTGTTTTCTCCAGGATAGCAAAGGTGTGGAAGACTTTGGTGACGTCATAAGAGACGGAGGTGGTGCTCTTGCAAAAGGCATCTTCAGAGGTGTCACAGGCATATTGACAAAGCCCATCGAGGGTGCAAAATCTTCCGGTGTTGAGGGTTTTGTACAAGGAGTCGGAAAGGGCATAATTGGCGCAGCTGCACAGCCAGTTAGCGGAGTTCTTGATCTTTTGTCAAAAACTACTGAAGGTGCCAATGCGGTAAAAATGAAAATATCATCAGCTATAATGGCTGAGGAGCAATTGCTGCGTAGGCGTCTCCCTCGAGCTATTGGTGGTGATGGTTTACTCTATCCTTATGACGAGAATAAAGCAACTGGCCAGGTAATTAGTTTTCTTTCTAGGCCAGAGCCTTAATTTACTATGATATAAGAGTAAATTCAGCAGCAGTCCTTAAACTTGTCCCGAGATTCAAATCCTAAAAATTCAAATCCCACTCAAATTCGATCCGAAATTCATGAGGAATTGAAACCAAGTCAAATCCCATTCAAAATTGATAAAAAATTCATGAGGATTTGAAACCAAGTTCAAATCCAACTCAAAGTTTTAGTGGATGAGAGCTCGGCACAAGTTTATAGACCTAGATAATAGCTCGGAACAAGTTTATGGACCTTAACGGGGCAAGTTTAGGGACTGTTATATGCATTTCGAGAGTACCGGGACTAGGATGAAAGCTCAGGACAAGTTTAAGTACTGCAATGTGCATTTTGAGAGTACCGGGACCGGGATGAGAATTTAGGACAAGTTTAAGGACCGCTGATGAAATTTACTCATGAAATAACCTCTCTGATCTGGTGACTTTTTGCAATTTTTGTCTTGTGAAGGCTATCTTGCATCTAGCTGAATGTGCTACATTCCTTGGTCAAATTGACATTTTTAAAATCCGAGGGAAGTTTGCTTCTACTGATGCTTATGAGGATCATTTTGTACTTCCTAAGGGGAAGATTCTTTTAATTACTCATAGAAGAGTACTATTGCTTCAGGTAAGACAATTTTTGCTCTTGTTATGCCATGTTTTTCACTTGTCAGTCAAATTTTATTACATGTTTGCATGCTTGGTTTCAGCTACCAATGATGACCCAGCGTAAGTTCAATCCTGCAAAGGATCCTTGCTCAGTAATCTGGGATGTATTATGGGATGATCTGGTAACGGTGGAGATGACCCATGGGAAAAAAGACCCTCCAGGATCGTTGCCTTCAAAGCTTATTTTGTACTTGAAAGCTAAACCTTCAAACTCAAAGGAAGTTGTTCGTTTGGTCAAGTGTAATCGTGGTTCGGATCAAGCAACTATCATTTACTCTGCGATTGACAGAGCTTATAAAGCTTACGGTCCAAATTCAATAAAGGTATAAAGTAACTTGTATCTTTTAAACTGAAACCACACAGTTATCCATATAATGGAACAGCATGACTATGTATGAAGTTTGTTATTTGCCTAGTCTATTCTGGGAGTAAAATGTTTTTCCTTGCTCTCAAGTAAATTTATTTTTAGTGAGTCTCACATAATCCGTATCTGTATATTAGTATCTTTTGCTTTACTGCTCCACGGTTTGAATAACCTGACCATTGCCCTTGACATTTCAGGAATTATTGAGATGGAAGGTACCAAGACCATATGCCCCTCGCAATAATAGTGGTCGAAGTTTCCAAGACTTGACATTTGGTTAAAAGATTAAGAAACTTATGTTATGCTAAAAATGTAGAAAATTGTGTTATGGATAAGTGTTAATAGTATGATACAAGCAACATCCTCCTAGATTGAAGGTAAGCGCACTTGAGTGCCTTTTCTCAATAACACAAAATGTATCACTGCACTGCTAACAGTATGGTGTGTTGTTTGGCTTCACAAAGGAAAAAAAGAATTGTTTCCTTAATTGTGGTTCTTTGCTTTGCAGGTATTTTAGGTTCACACATTGAGTGGTTAGCATGTTAATGAGGCAGTTTATTACATATATACGGTAGGGACCAGGATAATTTTTTTTCATGTAAATAGTTTTTACATATCTGTGATCAAGAATTCTTTGATGCTGATGTAAATGATGACCATATCTGTGATCAAGAATTCTTTGATGCAAATACTGCAACATTTCTGGCTACTGTTCTTGATGCAAATGTTATTCTGATGACTCCTTTCCATGTTTGGATGTAGCTATAATAATACCAATAGAATTCTGGACATTTAATAGTCCCAACCACCTACTAGCTAATCCATTAGTTGCTGGATCCAAACACTTAGTTAGCTAGCTAATTTTAGCCATGAACTATTAGCCGGTTAACGGTTAACTGCTAATAAATCCAAATAAACCATAAAGAAAGTGAAAAGTGAATGTAAATACAGATTAGACACCGACCATAGCTCAAAATAGGAGTATGCAAGACATTTTCCATTTAGGGAAAAAAACATAGGTAGTTAACGATTAACTGCTAATAAATCCAAATAAACCATAACGAAAGTGAAATGTATGTAAGACATAAATTCCTTTTTCAAAAAAGAACATAGGTCAGGAACTGATTGTGTGTGTTATTTGGTGTTTGGTTCGTGCGCACACCGTGGAATCCGATAACGGCGCTATACAAAGTGGATACCGCTTGAATTGAAATCCCCTCGTATCGCACGTTGTAACGATTAGGAGTAGCGAATGAGGTGATTCCAATGTGTTTGGCAAAACAAGTAAATAGGAGCGGGGTCCAAAGCAGTTGTAACGATTAGGAGTAGCCCATGTGACGATTCCAATGTGTTTGGCAAAACCAGTCTAATTAGGAGTAGCATATGAGACGATTCCAATGTGTTTAGCAAACCAGTCCAAAGTAGGTAGTTTCGTGGGAAGAGTCGTAGTGGTATTAAAGAGAAGAGTAAAAAAAAAAATTAAATGTCTATGGGCTGCTTATAGTGTTATGGGTGGGTGGTTTTTGTTATCTTTTTTGCTAGGAGGCTGAACGGAATAGTATAATCGCTGTCGCCCTGATGCCCCGGCTCGATCTGCACGTTCAGTGTTAGCTAATGTGCCGCCTTGGAGCAGCCCCTGCACGTCTACACCTACGCGCACTCGAGCCCCACCTGCTATCGCCGCTGGCAACCTATTGAGAACGAAGTAGAAGCAGAGCTCGAGCTCGCGGCTTTGGACCGCACCGACGGTGCCACTGCCGGAGATGGGCCAACACTAATGGTAGCTGTGCAAGAGCAAAGCACCATCTCACCTGGAGCAGAAAGGAGTGGGGAGGCGACATGGAGCGGCGTGATCTGGCCATGGTGCCAAGGGCTCGCCAATGGCCTGTGCAAGCACCGCCGCCAGCGCCCGGTGAGGATCAGCAGAGAGAGCAAAGCAGAGCAAGAAGGTTAAGATCAGGGCTACAAACCACTATTGTGCGATGTTGTATTAGCCCGCCTCCCCTCCTCTCCATCCCCTCTCACTTCATTTCCTGGCCACACGGCCAACGAGGGCACATCACGGTGACTCCCACTGATTCAATATCCAAATGGATTGAACGGCTCTGTTCTAAGTAGAATTTGGATAAGGTGGTGGGATGGAGCCGCTACAAAAGAGAATATATTCTCTCGGATTCTAGTACAAGTCCAAGTCCATCAAGAAAGTCCGACGAGCTCATCCCGCTTCCATGATCCGATCGAGCTCCATCTTGACATATTCTCGACTTCTCACGTCCTCTTTGCCCTTCCCTTCCGTGTCCAAGCTGGAGCTCGCCCACGGACAACGTCTGCACGTCGGAGCTCACCCCACAGCAACCGTCTTTGCACTGGAGTCCATCCCCGCCGCCGTCCTGGAGCTTGCTCGCGAAAGATCCCGTCCCTGTTGCCAAACGGAGGCATGTTGCCACATAGGCGGGTGAGCTAGCTGGGGTTGGGGGTTGTCATCGGGTGGCCTTAGGTGAGCTGTGAGCAATAGACGCCGCGAGCGGGATAGCTTGCGGGCTGCGTGTCAGGAGCAGCTGCGCCAATACACTTCAGCAGGCGAAAGGGACGGTGGAGGATATTTGACTAGCAGAGGCCAATCTTTCCTCGCCTCCATTCTCGCTACTCGGCATCTCCCTCCCGTCGGCAACCCTAGCCCTCTACAGCGATGGAGGCTGCTCCTTGCGGCGGCGCCCACACCAGGTGTCTACAGAGCTCATGCGCGGCGGGAGCAGCGGCAGCCACTTCCTGCAGTACGCAGCTGCCCCTCCCGGAGGCGGCAATACAGATGGAGACTCCACTATTTATTTGCTTGGTCTTCCTCTCTAACACATCAACCCAAGCTAAATCTAAACACGATCCGACCTACTAGCGTCCGGATGTCTGACGTCGGGTGGAAAACGCTTCGTCACAGAATCTCCCCTTGCAACATAAAAATGACTATGAATTTGATACTAAGATAGAAAATTCCTGCCCCGATATGACCTCATGTTTTATACATCCGTTGAGAGCAGAAAAAAAAAAGTTTGTTTGCAACATCGAAAAGTGACATATGCAACGTTAGGATTAAATGCTTGAAACATACAAGATATAAAAAAATAGTTCATATTTGCAAATTTTTTGCACTCTTCGACCAATTTGACTTGAAAAATGACACAGGAATGGATCCAGATCATACAAAATCGAACGTTACTTCCATGAATCAATTTAAGATTGCAACCGCTCAAAACTCCCATTGCAACATGCTCAATCCTAGTCACAACATCGCTCACAAACAACCGCAACATTAAAAAAATAGTAATGCAACATTAAAAAAATAGTAATGCGCAACATCCCACACTGCTCCTCTTGAGCATGCTCAGGTATGCTGCATCTTCCTCAACATCCCCTTGACCTCTTTCCTTCACGCGTGTGGAACTACAAGCAGTACGTGACTTGCATGGTGATGAGCCTCGCATCGGGTCCTCCTCTTGAAGGACTTTGATATCGCCCAGAGAGGTGAATAGACGTGACTTAATGCAACGGATTAAAATAACCTTTGCCAAATCCGGAACTTCCAGTTTCCAAAAACGAAACCTCCATTTTTAGCCTCAGGCTAAGTGAACCCCCAAAACAATGTGCTACAAATTAGCTTGAGACCAAACCAAACTTGAGAATATTTTTCAGCAATATTACAAAGTTCTTGCACCTCACAAACACAGATCAACTAAATTCACAAGTCCAACAATGAAAGCAAGTGATGAGCAGGCTAGCGAAGAGCAACAAGGATTTATTTCACCGAAGTTCAAATTCACCCAAAGTAAATCCTACATCTCCGCTAAGAAACTCATTAGGATACGAGTTTTTTCCAAGTCCCTTCCACCGAGTCAAATTTTTTTAACCACTTCCCTACTTCACTAGTTAGATTTGCCCAAACTGTCTTGTAAACTACCCCTATTTATCTCGATAACGAAATAAAATTAATAAAAACTATTGGTCATATCGGGACCGTTTTCGCATATCCATCGTTAATCGACGAGATTTAGTTAATTGACGAGATTTCTCTAATTCCCTATGCCGTGACATCTTGATTAAAAAAAACAGGGGGCCCCACTAAACATCCACCAGCAGCTAGTAACTTCCAAGAGAACGACAGCCACACGCCCACACACACACGAGCACCCGAGCATGATGAACACACCAAGAATGGCATCCCCTTCCTCCTCGCCGGCGCCGCCACCCGCCTCCGTTGCCGCCCACCGAATCTCCTCTCCCCAGCTATCTCCGAAGCACAGAAAGCCCCGCATCCATCGCCTCGCCGTGGCCGTCGCCGCTTCAACGCGGAGGGCAGATCGCCGGAGCCAGAGGCGGACCCCAGTCGAGCGGCGCGGCAGGGCGGGCTCCATCTGGGTCAACCCGAACTCCGCACCGCGGCCTGGAGCCGCCAACCGCACGCTCCGCCGCCTTGTCGAGCTCGACGACCTCGACGCCGCGCTGCGGCTGCTGCTCGGCGGGCCCTCCACCACCTCCATGCCCGCAGCCTCGGACTCGGTGGCGGAGCCGCCGGCCGTCATCACCTGTAACATCCTCATCAAGAAGCTCTGCGCCGGTCGCCGCCTCGCGGACGCGGAGCGTGTGCTCGCGGTGCTGAGGGCCTCCGGCGCCGCCGACTCCGTCTCCCACAACACCCTCGTCGCGGGTTACTGCCGTGACGGCCGCCTCGCCGACGCGGAGCGCGTGCTCGAGACGGCGAAAGCCTCCGGCGCCTCCAACGTCGTCACCTACACTGCACTCATAGATGGATACTGCCGCTCCGGCCGCCTCGTCGACGCACTGCGCCTCATTGCCTCCATGCACGTGGCGCCGGACACCTACACCTACAACACCGTGTTGAAGGGCTTGTGCGGTGCTAAGCAGTGGGAGGAGGCTGAGGAGCTCATGGAGGAGATGATCCGGAACAATTGTCATCCAAATGAGGTGACATTCGCCACGCAGATCCGTGCTTTCTGTCAAAATGGGTTGCTTGACCGTGCTGTGGAACTTCTTGAGCAAATGCCCCGGTACGGATGCACTCCTGATGTTGTTATCTACAGTACCCTTGTCAATGGGTTTGCAGAGCATGGGCGTGTCAACAAAGCGCTCAAGCTACTTGACACCATGTTATGCAAACCTAACACAGTTTGTTACAACGCTGCATTGAAGGGTTTGTGTATTGCTGGACGATGGGAGGAAGTTGGGGAGCTGGTAGCTGAGATGGTTAGGAAGGATTGCCCACCAAACGATGCGACATTTAGCACGCTGATCAATACCTTGTGCCAAAACAGGTTGGTTGAGTATGCAACTGAAGTTCTAGGGAAAATGCACGAGTATGGATATAAGCCAGATGTTGTCAGTTACAACACAATCATCAGCTGTCTTTCTGAACAAGAGCGTGTCGATGATGCCCTCAAGTTACTGAATAGCATGCTATGCAAGCCTGACACAATTAGCTTCAATGCTGTATTGAAGGGTTTATGTAGAGCTGAGCGATGGTGTGATGCTGCAGAGCTTATAGCTAAGATGTTTAAGGAGGATTGCCCTATAGTTGAAATGACCTTTAATATACTCATTGATTCGCTATGCCAAAATGGGCTGGTCAACGATGCGATTGAAGTGTTTGAGCTAATGCCAAAGTACGGATGTACACCTGATATTGTCACATACAGTAGCCTTATTAATGGCTTTTCTGAACAAGGACTTGATGAAGTGGCCTTTGATTTATTTAGAAGCATGCCATGCAAGGCCGATATCTTTAGCTACAATGGTGTATTGAAGGGTTTGTGTGCAGCTGCACGATGGGATGATGCTGGAGAGCTTATAGCTGATATGGTTAGAAAAGATTGTGCCCCAAATGAAGTGACATTCAATATACTAATCAATTCCCTGTGCCAAAAAGGATTAGTTGATCGTGCAATTGAAGTTTATGAGCAAATGCCAAAGTATGGAATTACACCTGATATTTTCACATATAATGCCCTTATCAATGGTTTTTCTGAACAAGGCCGTCTGGAGGATGCCCTCAAGCTGTTGAGCACCATGTGTTGTGAGCCTGACACCATTTCCTACAATTCTGTATTGAAGGGTTTGTGTAGGGCTGAGCGATGGAAAGATGCAGAGAAACTTGTTACTGAGATGCTTAAGAAGAATTGCACTCCAAATGAAGTAACATTCAAATATGCTAATCAATTGTTTATGTCAAATAAGGCTGATTGAATGCATAACTAAATTCCTTGAGCATATGCCAAAGTGTGGGTGAGCTGCCTTTTGTCATGTATGCTGCCTTCATTGATGGCTTTTCGTGGCTGAGGTCTGCTGCAGATCCTCTGAGCTAAGAAGCAGCATAATTGTGCAGGCCTAGCGAAGTTTACGATTGTGCTGCATTGTGGTAGAAATGAACAACAGGAGAATTCTAGCTGACAGTGGCAACGAGAGCATCCCAGGAGTTTGCAGTTATGATGGACATGAATTCGTGCTTCAAAATGAAGTGTTACTCGGTATACTGGCAAGAGGCAGTTGAATCTGCTTCATTAGCAAATGGCAGAACAAGGTTCGTAGATGGTGCCTGGCTGACTGCAATATATGATTCCAAGGGTTTTATGAAACAGAAAATATTAGAGAATGCTTGTGACCTCATGCCCTTTTAAAGGATTGTCAAGGTACAATCAAAGTTATAGAGCAAATGCCAAACAATAAATTAGTATTTCATAGTATCAATGTATCATGTATAATGCTCTTGTGCAGTCAGTCTATGAATGTTTGTAGAATTGATTGATGAATGGGTATATATCCAAATCGATTGTATGTAAGGTTACCCCTTAGTAATGTCAGAAAATTCCTTCAGCCTATTAATCTGCCCTGTAGTGGGACCTATCATAGTATCATTGTATTCCGATCGGATGTTTAACTTTGCCAGAACTGTAGTGGGACCTATCATAGTATCATTGCTTGCTTACCATTTATTCATATGCAAGTATTTTACTAAGTTTGCATTCTATACCATGATCAGGCTTTACACCATTAATGGAGCACATTCTGTGTCGATGGATCAGGATCCCGAACGATCTTTGCTCTGCCTCCGATGTAAGTCTTCTGTTAAGTTGTATAAATTTGCAGCATGTTTCTCTCTGGAGAACCTCTTGCACATCTCAGGAATAATATTAAGATTTGTCATGTAAAAAGAGGTCTTTAAAGCTGGTGTAGAATGGCCTATTGAACATGCTGCATAGGAGACTATAGTCATGCAAACATATTGCATATGTTTTGTCTTTAGTAGCCCTGCTAAGACCATGATGCGTCACAATTCATTTGATGACCACCAAATGCATTTCAAGCATCAAAATTCTTTGATCCTGGAAAACTTGATTCACATATTTTTTTCAATTTGTTGTTTTCCCTGCTAATACACTATTCTGGAGACGTACCATGGCAATGACATACCTTTTGATGAGATTCAAAAGCAATTTATGTGTAAGTTTTCTCCCTTGTGCAGCATGTTGTCTCAGAATAGTAAAATGCTTGTTTCAATTATGATGCTAAATTCCCTCCGTTTATTTCCCTTTAAAATTTCTGTTTCCGAGATTTGGGGCCAAACCTGAAGGCTACAGTCATAGTTGCTCAAAAAGCAGCTCAGGATACATACTGGTGTGTTTAATATTTGATATCAGTACAGTGCATTGGATGACATGTACCATCGAATTGTAATGGAAACCTCTAAACCATGGTGTTTGTTACCTGACTTGAACCCTCAACGGTCATTAGCAGCAATGCAGGGCATTGGGGCATTTCAAACCGTGGCATACTTGTATAGGGAGACTGGGAGAGGTTGCTCAAATTTAAGTTATGAAGGGAATTCAAAATTCAGTCACTTCTAATGGGGGTTTCTGCAACGCCCCTAATTTGGTTCAAATTCATGCTTAGAGCAAGATATCTGCCGCAGATTTGACAAAGGGTGTAAAAATAATAACCGATACTCAACTGGTCACCCACTCACCCCACTGAGTATTTGCTGTAACTGGGGTATGACTTTTGATTATGTCCAAACTACAGATTATATGGTAAGTAGTGGCTTCTGTGCCTTGTGCATGATCGAGTATAGAGCTTATAGGTCTGGTAGAGCCATTTTTACAGCATTGATGTTGAACTGCTGATCCCAGCAGGTATTTTTACACAAATATACGATTGGTAATCCGTGTGAAGCAGAATACGGTATGTAGGTATGGTATACAAGAAGAGTATGGTATTGGTAGTCATGGACCTGGCCATGAGTATGTGTATATATCTTGTACAGAGCCTTTTGTAGTGGATTTCTTAATTCTTGCCTTCTTGGGCAATAAAGAGACGGTACATGAGGATGAGTTGTGTAATACTTTTTGGTCTTTTGGCCAGCAACGAGCTTTATACGGCACATGACTTGTTGTGGAAAACTTCTTTGGCAAGAAGTTCCACCGCAGAGAAAAAGGGCCGGCCTCTCCAGGCACGGCAAATCAGTTGGGCTCGGTTTAGAGATAGACTCCTAGTTAGTTACAGTTTAGAGACACCTAATCAGTTAGGATTTGGTTAGCCGGCTCATTATACAAGAGCTTTAGGCGGCAGGGATTAAACCAAGCAGAAGATAGGTCTTAAGCTCAGAGCCTCCTAGGGAGGGCGAGCAGGTTCCTGTCAATCTGCTATTGTACTCATTGCCAATCAACTAGCCATATCATTACTAATAGGGGAAAAAAAGATTTTTCTTGTGTGAATTGAAAGCAGCACAAGTATGTTTTTATGCATGAGATAGCGGTATTGACACACATTTGTAGTAAAGGAGGAAAAAAATTGTACTTGTAGTATTTTGGGGTTCTCCAGGGTAATCCAAAGTTTTACAGCTCATCATATAAATGTAACGTAGCAAGGGGGAGATGCTTGTTCAAAAATGTTCAGCCAGGGGGAGGCAGACAACAATTTTATTAATCGGACGCTATTCATTTCCAGAAGATTTTCTCAGGCGCAGATTTCAAGCAGCACATTGGCACAACTAGAAAGCAAATGCATGTTTGAATTTAACGTTACAAATACTCAATACTGATGCAAGATTAGGATTGAGAAACTTTAGCAATGATATTGAATGAAAGAATATATATCTATGAAAATCAATCCAGTATCCATGACCATCCACTCATCCCTGGATAGTGCAGGAATTTGACCTTCAAAATCTACCAATAACACCCCTCTGAAGTTCAAAGGAAAGTGGGCAATGCAAATTCAGAACTGCCAAAATGAAGGGTATTTCAACTGCTGATAGAGCGCTAAGCCAGTAATTGACAACATTAGCAAATAGCCTATGCTCCTAAGGCAATGTGAATGTATAGTGGAAACAGAAAACGGTTACCAGATACTGCAAAAAAGGCAACTGAATAATCCAGCAGCTTGGTACCACATGGAAATTACCATTCAAATCGTGACAATCATGGATCAGGTGGCATGCTCTGTTTCTCATCTGCCTTGGGGATTTCTCTCCGTCGCAGTTCAAACCGGTCCCCATCAGCAGAGGGATCAGGGTGTCCGGGAGAACCAGTTGTTTCCATGCTCATCTCAGTTGTTTCCATGCTCATCTCAGGGGATGTGTCGGTGTTGAGCTCATCTACTGTTTTTAATCCTGAATGCTCACTTTCGTCACTACTGCTGTACCCTTGGTTCGACAGCAGCATATCACCTTCGCTCACCTTGGAGTCTACTTCATCAATCGTCACTTCTGTCTGAGGGAGTCTCTGCTGGATAGGCACAGCATTGCTGACAGGCTGGCCTGTCCTCTGTTCTTCTTTATAAGCAGCCAACTGAGTCCGGTATCGCTCCTTATCCTGTACGCCTCTTTCTTGATATACCTGAAATACCGGTAAGAGTCACAAGAGGCACATATATAGCATCACCCGCACACAGCTGCTGGTTCAGCATAGTGAACATTAAAGATTTTGTCTACTCTTACAGCTTTATCTTCAGGACTCAGATTGTTCCAACGTTCGCCAATCATTTTACTGATCAGTCTGTCTTGTCCAGGATATTGTGGCTTAAGGATTCTGTGCTGATCCTGGAAGAAGAAATTATAGCCACTCCTGTTTGGTTTGGGGTGCCTTGGGTCTGTTGTACTTAGTTTCTTCCTACGTCGCCTTCGGCGACGTCCACCCTTCAGATCAGTGCTGTTGCTTGCAGCAGGTGGAACTGGGGTTGGCAGAGCAGGTTCTTCAGTGCAATTATAGAGGATTGCTTTAGTGGATTTTGATCCCATAATAACAGTTACTATGTAACCATGTTCAAACTTGCCATCAATTATCACATCTACATCAACACTATCTGAAGACGAAGCTGGATCTGAAACAGTTGAAGCAAACAAGGTCTGAATGATATAAATTGTAAACAGTTTTCCTTGAGCATATCAAATTAGCAGAAAGTATTCACTCTGTTAATTATCCTAGTTGCAACAATGTTTTCCATAATTTATTTTCCATTCTGTTTGACAGCATATGGAATAAACTTAGCAAATGTTTAAGCAGGTTATAGATCAATCTACATGTAAAATTTGCTTGACATGAACTCACAAGTTAAGATTTGAATACCTTGAACGTATGTAGATAGTCAGTATCTTGATAATTAACATAAACTCACCTGAAGGAGATGAATTGGTGCCCCTTTTTCTTTTATGAGAAGCTTGGGCTTTAGTTTTTACTTCAATGGAATTCGTTCTGGAATCTGCAGAGACAACAGGGGTATTTGTTAGGTGAGATTGCACCAGCTAATTAACAGGAGTATAAAACTCTGCAGATCACAGACCTATTTCTTCTTGATACCACCCTTGCACTCTAAAGAAGTATAGCTGCTCAAAATGATATAAGAGTGACATATAATATTTCTTCAACATAAAAGAAGCATTCGTCGCAGTGGCAGGGAAAACAAATGATGCAGTCACTTCCCTCCATCTATTCTCTGCCTTCACCTGTGAGAGAAACAAAGATTCAGTTATCTATCCGCCAGTCTGAGTTTGAATGCTTGCAAATCAAGTGAACTAACAATCAGATAATGCAAACACCACAATATGTGAACAAGCATGGCTTCAACTTAGCTTTTATTAGACAAAGATTATAATTGCCTTTTCATAACAACAAAACTTGCTAAAAAAAGCCATAAAGCATCACTATAAATGCGCTACAGGGGAGATGTGGAGCCGTAAGGCCAGGGTAAACCAAAAGATACTCTAAGGGCTTAAATGAACACACACAATACTTTTAAGGGAAGAGACTAACAAAATGGAGTTTTGCATATATGATAAGTTAGATATTTATGATATATTCTTGAGTTTCAAGGAAGGATCATTCACTCTAGCTATCGGTGCAAATGTAAGCTTGGATTTGTCTGTACTTTCTACCAAAGTACTGTATAAAAATTCAACGACTGAAAAATGGCAGAGTTCATCTATTCGAACACAAGCTTAATGGCAATGTACCTCATGAAAACTATTAATTTGCATAGCAATACATGGTTCCTGATAGGAATACCTTCACAATTAAATTACAACAGTTTGCAGATTTGAAAAAGCTAATATGGACCCACTGACCACATTATCAATTACTGTATCTAGTAAAAATAGTAAAATGAGTTAGGTGTGCCCCTGAAGGATCTTACATAGAAGTCGCAAACTATCACAATTATAAGTTAATAATGACCAGGAAAATTACTTTGTTAAGGAAATTTAAAGTTTGAATCAACAACATTCTATCCATTTCTTGCCTTATCAATACCACCCCGTGATGTGACTTCCTTGTATAGCTGATGAAGATCCAAATCTTTCCCTCCAATAATTGGCACCCTTACAAAAAAAGAAGAGAAAATAAATGTTAGAAATAAACCAGATGAAGCATGGCAAATAAATGTTAGAAATAAACCAGATGAAGCATGGCAAATAATAAATTAGATGAAATAATTAATGAACTCAGAACAAGTTACCAATACAGTTATTAGCTGACATATATTGACATAGATAAATTTAAGTATGTTAGTCTAAACATGCCTGTCAGATCTTTTATACAAGTTAGCTGAAGTATTTTCTTTGACAAAAGTATGTTTGTCTTTTATACTTTAACTCAAATTAAGCTAAATGTCAACATCGAATGAACAGTAACATAAAATGTTTAAATAATCTAAAGCCATAGAAAGGAAATATTTTGAGAAAAAAGGATTCAAGAAGCTCCGAGCTCTCTTTCTAGTTAGCACATAGCACTTTATCTATTTATCTTGCATAGATAATTCAGTTGATGTTAGGAACGCAGCAGTTATATTTCCTTACATAGTTGTGTGAAACAGCGGCCAGATACAAAGAACAGGATAAAAGAGAACTGTGTTTCTTTGCCTGGGTATCAAATTGGGTTTGCCATACATGTGAAAAGGACACTAAAGCTCGAAGCCAAATACACCTTGCATGGTTAGACCCTTGCAACTTGCAACAGCCTCACAAGCAAGCCAACAAACAGCAACAAATCAGAAGAGGGATCAGTTCTTTGCTGAGAGAAAAAAAAGACAACCTGTTTGTTCAATATATCAGACAGCATTTTCATCATTACTTAGTAAAAAACACCAGAATTTCAGAGCCTGAGAAATATAGGTCATTATACTATACCAGAAAATAAGAGGAAAAATAAAAGAATACATATACGATCCAAAACCAATGTTTCAATACAGACGTCAACAAAGTGAAAATAGGTGGATCCCTACACCACTACAGATCAGTATAATTTCCCGAATAAGTCCCAAAGTAGAAGAATCGTATTTCACCCTTGGCTGAAACAAAAACATTCCTAAATGCAACAAACGATTTGCCAACAAACCACCTCAATCTAAAAAGGGGAAAAGGGTATTGATAGGCAACCAACGTTGCCTATCAAAAAGATTAATGGCTGCAATCCCAAACCGTGTTGGCGGATTTGAGCCACACATAAATATTAAAGGGAACACGAGCACGGGTTGATTAGTCAAAACCGATGAAACCCGCAGGCATTTGCATCACACATCACAAGGATCGCCGCCGCTCCTCAAACTTCTCTTTCCCCACCACGCATCTTTATCAAGTTGCAATTTTCGCGCATTGAATTCAAGAAATAAAGGTAACAGCAACAAGGATAACAACTGCAACCGCACCAAAGAAAACGCGGAACGGAGATTAAAATGCGGCGGCCGGATCGGCGCCGGCGGCGCGGCCGAGCACGGATGGGAGGTCGGAAGAAGGCTTACTTGAGCCTGGTGCCCATGTGCGCGTGCAGCCTCTCGAGCACCGCCCTGAAGCGCGCGGCGTCCGCCACCACGTCCGCGTGCTCCGCCACCGGCGCCGGGTACGCCACGAACCGCCCCCTCCCGGGCTCCGCCACCGCCGCGACCGGCAGCACCTCCGCCTTCTCCTTCCCCTTCGCCGCCGCAGCAGCGTTGGCGACGGCCTTCTCCTCCGCCGCCGCCGCCGCCGCCGGTGCCGGCGCGCTCATCTCCCCTGCACAGACGCGACGGAACCGTCGTCATCGTCGCCCCGGCGGCAGAGACGCGTGGAGGAAGAGAGAGAGACAGAGAGAGAGAAGGTGGCGGTGGCCGCCCGCCTCCTCCTCTCCCTCCCTCTCGTTCTCTCTCAAAGATATAATCTTTTTGTGAATCTGTAAAAGAAGAAAAGGCGCCATGCCATGCCCATGTGGTAGTGGGAGTATGATCGATGCGCCTTGCTTACCTTAACCTCGTCTTCTCCTCCTAAACAACCCAAACTATGCCGCCGCGGCGAATATTTTGGTGCTCCCACTTTGGCTTCCTTTAGGTTTTTGGCCGGGAGGAGGGATGACTGTGAGGTTAACGATCTCTTAAAAAAATATACTCCTCTACTATACTTGGGAACGGATTGGTAGAGAGAGAAAAGGATGAGAGGGAGAGAGATAACGTTATAACCTAAGGTTGTTCCGGGGTGGAGGCAGGGAGCCATATGTGTTACCGTCAAATAAAGGAGAGATAAAGATGGATGGATGGATGGATGCAAACTCATATAAAATGAGTCCGCAAGTAATAATAGACATTCATGATATCGAAAATATATTGACGGATTTTCTCAAAAAAAAATTGATAGATAAATAGGTGAGAGAGACTAATCTTTGATGTATGTGTCTAGATGTATTAAAGTGAGTATATATATTATAAAGTTAATGCTTCGAAAGATGTGTTATAGGGCAGGATTGAGATTGCCACTCAAACTAAAATGAGCTATAGTTTTTAGTGGTATGCATGCCTTCTAATAATGAAGTATCTATTTTAGTCATACAACTACTATCATGTCTTTTGGCTTAGAATTACTGACCAACAATAGAGGCCCTAATTTTCTTAGGGTAGTGTAGATAAGCAATTTTTTTCATCAACTCAAAAAGATGGATATTGCCTTGTGTAATGACTTTATCTATTATTGTCTAATTAAGTTAAGATACGTATTAGAAAGCGCAATAGCAGTTCAATACCTCAGCATAATTGTACCAGTGCGACACCTCAATCATAGAGATAGTAAAGAGAACGCCTATCATACAAATTGCAGGAATAGCAATTGAGAACTAAATCCTTAGACTGATATTAGCTGCTTTATCGTCAATTGGAATTGATGTGGTAGTGATAAGAATGGACGTGGATCGACAGAAAGTACAAAATAAGATTAGGATCTAGTATTCATCTTGTATGGACAATAATTCGAGCCATGGCTTTCCTAGGTTTTTTCTCACTGCCATCGCTGTCAACGGAGCCGTGTAGGAGCACTGTTCCCGGTGACTGCAGGGCCTACCGCGAGAGGTGACTATGTGAGCTTTTCTCATTTTTTCCCCTCCTGAAGTAGCTTTCCCAAAAGATAAACTTTTTGGAAAATCCAGCTAGGCTCCAAGTTTGCAAAGCAAACCAATTTATTAATTGGTATACCTATGGTAAAAAGTAAATATAATTTCTTTCGCCATTCTCATTTAGTTGAAGTTCGTGCTCATGTTTCGAATTGCTCATTTTATAGGTCAACGACATGTGAATTTGCTTCTTATATAGCTCTCTCCACTAATGTCCTTCACATGAGGCTTACATAATTCTACTTCTTTCAAATACTTATTTAAAATATTACCTCCTATCATAAATACTTAACTTTTGGATAAGATTTCGTAAAACTTTCGAAACTTTGGTTGGCAATAACTATTCTAGAAAAATACTCTCACCACTTTGTAATTCATTATATTTTACGAACTCGCTCTAATAAAAAAAGTAGTGGTTAGAGTTGCATAAAAATAGTGTTTTTGGTGATACCCTTTTACTCATATATAGCAAAACCCTCCCCTCAATTTCAAAATATTTGTTCGACATACGAACCCGACTACCCCTCCATTCCGAAAGATAAAACCGAAAGCACATTTTTTGTATAATAGTAGTGCACATTCAATGTATACCTTGACCAGTAGTTATCATAGTTCTCTTTTGATGCATGTGATATTGTATGGTCCACAAATTGCCACTTATGTGCTAAGAAAATTGAAGAGGCGAAAACGAAAGGCCAAGTTTATCCCTATTCTCTCTCGTTTTGCAATTCAACGAGGAACTTTATCGCTTGGCTCGCCATCATTTCAGGTTAATTGACGCTTGTGGCTCTTGGTGACCTCAGCTAGGGACAGAAAAAGTGTATACAGGTATGTGTATTAGTCATGGATATAAATGTGAATATATATGGATATGATGCTTCGAAGTTTCAACATCACCCCCCCCCCAAAAAAAAAAAAAAAAAAACAGAGAGCCTCGAGGAACTGTGGGCCTTTTTAGGCTGGATCAGAGAAGAGTTCGCTTCGTTGATAACATGCCGAGTTTTATCGGCTATATAGGCCCTGAACAACTCGATGTGTAGTGGGCCTTTTGGGGCTGGATCAGAGAAGAGTTCGCTTCGTGGTGGAGAGAGAACAGGCCGAGTCTTTTTTTGGCTAGGTCCTGAAACAACTCGAGTGTGTAGACCCGACCCAATTCCTCGGCACAGCTAGTTAGTTCAAAAATAAAATATTCTTTGCGGGTAAAAAAAATAAATAAAAATAAACTAATTTGCTTATCCTAAACATCGTATATTTAAAAACGGAGGGAGTACTAATTTAGGTTTACGAAGGGAACAAATATGAATCGAACAGAGATCAAAATCACTTTCGTATTTGTTTTCCTAGATGAATATGAACATGAATTCTCATAAAACATAGGTTCTCTTATAAGCACCCTACAATCACACATGGTCCTCTAATGGACTGGCGACTAACCTTTACCAGCTGGTACAGCTCTGGTTCATCAAATTCTTCGATTACGCCTTTCCTTTCTAAGATCTCACTTGATAACACGCAGGTGCAGCTTGGCAGTTTGGGTCGTGAATCTCCCAATGCGGTTGAGCAAAGCTACAAATCAAACCCATATGCACACCAAATATAACACGATTTAGATGGGAGCACACCATATATTTATGTACACACTATTCAAAAGTTCTGCAGATTAAAAAGCGTATACAGATCTGGTGATAACTTTGCTACATCCAAATAGCTTGTAGCATGCATCTCATACCAAACACAAACCTTTCAGCAAGCAACCCATTGCAGCTTCACATCTTTGCTGCCTTATATATAACAGCACACAGATGGGAGCATAAATATTAGCAGGTATTGTAGTTCTACCATTATGAAAACGTGAGGGAGGACTACAGATCAGCCTACTCCTCCTTAGAGGCGTGGATGGCGGACACCGTGGAGACCATGGAGTCGACACCGCACTTGTTGCGGACGTTGGAGCCCCTGCAGATCTTGTAGTATCCATTCTCACCCCAGTTCTCACCCCAAGAGTTCTTGATGATCCAGTAGGGCTTCTCCTTCAGGCGGATGGGGGCAAAACCCGCCGCACCATAGCCAACAAGGAGAACACCGTGGTCAAGGTGCCTGCCACAGATGTATGGGCATGACACACCACCGATGTATGTCTGCATGTACGCAGCATTGATACCAACTGCATGGAACAGAGGATAAGCATCAGTAATTTCATTGTTCGCTACTGATGATTCTATGTATTTAGATACAAGACCTATTAACGTGAGAAATCCATGTACTTACTTGCCAGTGGACCATGTTTGATAAGGTTGGCAGCAATTTGGTCTTCATCCACAGAGACAACACTGAAGTTTTGAACAGAAGCAACAATCTTCGACTTGTCGAATTTGCATTTGCCATTACTCCCAGTGTAAGGATAATCCTTCTCACTCTCAAGGCCACCAGCTTTCTGGAGATAACTGAAGGCTGTGGTCATCAGCCCACCATTGCATCCCGAATCACATGAATCAGGCTCTGATGGATCACACTGCAGAATTTACAAAAAGGAATGGAGAGGATACTGAGTAGAAAAATTGATGAATCACACTGCAGGATTTACAACAGGAATGGGGGATAGCAGGTTGAGGATTGATGAATCCACAGAGAGCAGCAAATTTAAGACAGCATTATACAGATTCTACCGTGAAAACTCTACAAACATACTCCCTCCGTCCCAAATTACTATTCGTTTTGGATTTTCTAAATACATCACTTTTGCTATGCACCTACATATATACTTATGTCTAGATACATATCAAAAGTGATGTATCTAGAAAAGCCAAAACGAATAGTAATTTGGGACGGAAGGAGTACAAGAAACAGCTCACAACTTTAGCTATACAATTCATCACTAGTGAACATAGCAAAACCATTATTGTGTATCAAAGTGTAGCGCAGGCATCTTGCCAAATGAAAATTCACATGGGAATACTCGGTATAAGGCATCTTGCCAAATGAAAATTCACATGGGCATACTCAGTATAAGCTACCAAATTAAGAATAAACTTGACAATGAAGAGTGGCTGACACATGAGACATGAAATGACAGAACATTAGGATTTGCGATATCTCCGGCTATGCTTTGGGTAAACTTAAGCCCAAAATTTTCCTTGATCATCATTTAGTGAATTCTTCAGTAAGCATATTATCAGGTCAAATAAAACATGGTTTCCCAAGCTCATCAGTCTTCTGAGCTCACTCGAGATGACCAAAAGGATTTAGTATCCAGGTATCTAATCTGAGCAGTCACTCTAGGCAATCTGTATTGATCCATAGAGACTCAAGAACACATAGACAAAATGCTACCCGCTCCAAGGTCAAGCCCACCTGACGATCAGTAAACACATACACTCTACCTAACATTTTGTATCTTCTTATTATCCACCAACTCAACTAAGCCAACAACTTTGGCTCTCTAAACTATCTTTGACAACTACCCAAAACACTTTCAGTTCAACTCTAAAGGAGTGACATCTCAATCTCGCACCACTCTTTTATCAGCAAATTTCACGTTTATATTTTCTCATCAACTAAGTTGTCCTCCCAAGTCCCCCCTTTCCCCCGCTCCAAGATATGTGTGCCGCTGCCCAATCAGATAGGAATAAAAACAGGAAAAGGACACTACACCAGCTGACAAAACATGGGCTAAAGGCCGGAAGCAAACTATGGACGAATCACAAAAAAAAAGAAGAGAGACAATAATAGTAGGAAAATTGTGAAATTACGTAAGGGAAGAAGGAAAAGGTAGCCTGCGTCCTCACCTCATGGTCGCAGTCGACGAATTGCTGCTCGGAGAGCACCTCCAGCTTGCCGGTGGCGAGGTAGTGCGCCCCCTCCAGCGCTCCCGACGCGCTGAACGACCAGCACGACCCGCACGAACCCTAGACATCAACCCAACAAAAATTCAACAAATCGCGTAGACGCGAAGGGCAAGTCGAAATCGATCGAAAAAAAAATACGGCTCCGATCGGCCCCAACGGATTCGGGGGGGAAACCGACCTGGTTCTTGACGGGGCCGACGGCGCCGTGGTCCCTCCAGTCGAAGTCCTCGGGAAGGCCGTCAGTGGGGAGCACGGGCGCCTCGTGCGCCGAGTCCCCGAGCTCCCTGAGGAGCGCGCGCCGGGACTTGCGGAGGCCGAGGTAGGTCCGGCGGAACTCGGCCGGGGTGAGGTCGGAGAACTTGGTGATGCCGTGCTCCGCCGACGGGTCCAGCAGCTGGTGGCGGCGCGCGCGGCGCAGGTTGGCCTTGAACACGGACAGCCGGTACGCGTGCTCGTCGGCGTCCTTGTAGGACTTGCCAAACCGCTGCACGAAGTTCAGGAAGTGGGACTCCGCGTTCAGCTCCAGGTCGTTGTCGTCGCCGCCGGGCACCACCTGACGGATCAGGGGGTCCTCGGCGTCGACAGCGGCGGCGACGACCGCGGCCGCCGCCGCGAGGGAGAGGACGAGGAGGAGGACGCGATGAGCCATTGGGGATTCCTTTCTCGTTTGGATTGGTTGCTTCGGGTTTCTTGGTTCTCCACACTACCCACTAGCTAGCTATATAGGGAGTTGTTTAGATATTTTTTCGGCTTAGAGTTCTAGGTGGTGCGTGTCTTTTCACTTAAGCCCTCGTTTAGGGTGATAATATGAGCTATGATCCAAAGATATTTCTTTTGGTAAAATCCTATGACTTGTTTTGTGTATACTTCCTCAAATGTAAATAAAATATGTAGGTTTCGATTAGTGATTATATACAATAAAATATTTTAGATAGAAAGAATTATATATAAACTATGCAATACAAACTGTAAAATTCTGCTGGCTTTCCTTCTTAAATGAATGAGAAGCACTTCTACTGGTTTTCTGAAAAAAAGAAAGAATTCTTTATTATAAAAGTACTTTATAATGAATCTCACAGTACACTCTTAGTGTTGTCAATCTATAACAAAACTTAACATGCTGATTAAAGTATAAAGGAAAACGAGTTTTGCTATCATCTGCTTGATATTTCTTGGACAAAAATATGTTAAATTTATGACAATAGAATTTCCTTGTGTTTTGTGTTGTGTGCACCCCACCCCTCTTTTGTGCTTGCTTTTACTATGTGGGGTGTGTTTTTGTTGACTTCTAATATCATATATATGCTACACATAATGTTCCTTTTTTATGTCACTTTCTTGTTGTATTTGTCGTTATAATGTTTCATCAAGACTAGTTCTTGTCATCTTGTGATTTAGAATTGGTCTATATATATTCGGATCGACATATTTATAAGGTAGATACTATGCTCAGTTTCACACACTTTCATATTCTGCAAAATTATCAATTTGATATGTTGTCCAAGTTCATAATTGGAGTTAATGAGCTATAAATCATTGTTTTTTATACTGTGGGTTTTTATCTTTTATTGTATGTTGCGCCAATAGTAAGCCTCATAAAGAACTTGGCATCCTTTTTACGACTAAACTTTTATTATTAGCTCAAAATTTGACAGAGTTGAAAGGTTTTAAAACTTAAATAGAACTACAATTGATCGAACAAAACAACTCATTGGGTGATTTTATGTTTTCTTTTCTTTTATGTAAAACCAGCATGAGCAATGCTTACGGTTTTATGTATACCATGGCTAACATCATGCTAGCGCCTTGTTTAGTTGGCCAAATTGGAAGATGCAAAATTACTGTGCCAGCACTGTAGCACACTGTAGCGTTTCGTTTGTATTTGTGAATTATTGTCCAAATATTGACTAATTAGGCTCAAAAGATTCGTCTCGCAAAGTACAATAAAACTGTGCAATTAGTTTTTAATTTCATCTATATTTAGTACTCCATGCATGTACCGCAAGTTTGATGTGATGGAGAATCTTCTTTTTGCATAATATCAAAGTTGGAAGTTGGGAGATAACTAAACATAGCCTAGGTGACGGAAAGTAGGGAACCTAAAGTGACCCAGCCAAGCAAGCAAACAACCGCCATCATCCACATGTCTCCGTATGTGATTACGCAGTCTTTTTGGAGGGCCTCCTATGAAAACGGCAGTGTTGTGTTGTTCCGCGAAGGTCGTCCCTTTCGGCGTCAAAAGGAAGAGCCGACCTACTGAGCAAATCGCCCACCATTAATTAGACACCCGCTCGATGCGAATGGCATGTGGGCCCGTGTCCCCTCGAACCATCCGTGGCCGGCACGAGGAAGGAAGCGTGCCGGATGAGGCGAGCTCGGCTCCCGTGCGTTTCGTCCGATGGCTGGCCGCGACGGCAATATTCTAGTACTGGACGGAGATCTGAAACGACCAACCTGCCCTGTTCATAAAAGAGCAAAAGGAACAGCCGAAGAGGAAATAAAGGTTTCAATTTCTCCAGGCAGGAACAGTATAAAAAATCCCAACAGAAACCGACGTGTAACCGGAAATGAGAAGCTAAGCTCGGCCCCTTTGCACACGGCCTGTTCTTCTGTTACTCTGGGTGAGAGGAGGATTGGAGTTGGATATCGAGCTATGGGGAGGTACTTGCAAGAAACGCGACCGACGAGATGTGCACGCGAGTCTCGCCTGTGCTACACGGCTCTCCGCACCATGCTTTACTCCAGCCAACCACGCATCCGTGCTTGCAAGGCTTTTTGTTTGTCCACCCGGCGACTGAGACGTTGGACACGGATGAACCCAACCTGAAACAAAATTTCTACGCCAGGGATGCGAGATTCCCGTCACTCCAGCCAGGGGCGTCGCCATTGATGCAGAGAAGAGAATGGGCGGTGCGGCTGCTCTCCACGCGGTCAGGGGCGATTGCGTCGCACTGGAAAACCTGTGGGATGACCACCACTCCACCAGACCCGTCCTGACGTCAGCGCATCCGTCAGCGGGTCGCTGTATTTCAACTGAAGCCTCGTCAGATATTTTCTTCACCGGTTCTGCACTGTCGTGGGCATGTTCGGTTAGCAGCAGAGTTCTGATGATCTTTTTTCCCCCCCTTTTCTGTGAAGAGAGTTCTGACGATCTGGCTCGATACTCAATTCTTTTTTTTTTCCCTTCAGCATAACTCGAATTTTTCTTTGCGGTTTGGCTCGGCTGCTAGGGAGTGGAACTATGGAAGCCACTGCAATGGAGTCCTCGCAGATTTTAAAAAGAAACTAGTGATCTCCATGTGATAGTCTCGATCTAAGTTGTGGATAGATAACCCTGAAAGTAAGCAATGCTTGATTCCTTCAATCGGAAACAAATCAAAGTCATAGTTTCTAATTAATCAACAAGCAAACTGTTACATCAGAAGAAGGAAAAAAGTACAACCAGTGTTGAGGTGGAGATCCCTTTAATTTAATCGAATTATATATATATATGTATTACAGATTAAAAGCCTTGCACCAACCACCTAATCAACTGCATCTCGCTCCACATCCAAATTCCAAACATACACACCATCAATGTCAAAATATGCCAATTTTAATCATTCCACCCATTCCAATTTATGTCAATAAACACAAACAACTAACATCAGTGATTGCACAAAAATATTAACCAGAAACATGGTCAACTTGTGGCAGCTCTTGAAGGAGCAAACAAGACAAGGTTCAACATGTATACCAAGTTAGGACTTTTAACTTGTATAGCAGGCTTTGAGAATTTCGGGACAAAATTGAAGTCCGCCACACATCACATATAAAAGTTAACTAAGTTATTCAAAACGAAAAAATAAAGTAGGTACAAAATGGTGGCAAGTTGCAGGTTCTAGCATAAGTTACTTTTACATCCCTATATATATTGAAAGAATTCAACAAGCTATGGCAAAATAGTGAAGGTGAAATGACCCAAATTCCCATTTCTGAGAATTTAAGCCTACGCACCTCCGTGATAGTCCTAGGAAAGTTATAACGTGCGAATCCTACGCACCTTCGTGATAGTCCCAGAAAGGCTATAACATGCGAATCCCTGTCTTAGATAGTATAAATCCATACCAACACATAAATATAGAGTAGCAACAGAGCATAAATATCATAAATATCGAATACATCTCTTCGGAACATGCCGGTACAAGTCCATCATGACTGAATCAAGAAAGGTAAAACATCTACGCAGTGGAAACATAAGCTATGGCGAACACCAACTCCAAAGGCGACTTGTGCGAAGAACCATCCCTAGTCTTCCCATTCGTCGTTGTCGAAATCGTAGTCAGGCTCTAAACCTGAAAAACCACCATCTACCCGAGAAGCAGGTAGGCCATGTCAACTCCCAAAAGTAGCAAGCTAAGGAAACGGGGAAAATACTATATGCATGGTTAATCCTATTTATGGCTACAGAGGTATATGCAGCAGCAGCAGCAATCAAGGAAGTAGCAAAGCAATACCATCTTCGAGGTCAACACCTCACATCAAGGAAGTCGGCACAAATCACCGGATCTTTCACCCAAGGATCCAGCACCCAACATACTAGGCGATGTGAGAGCTTCCTCCCCTCACATCTCAACGGTAAACGCCGGCCTATCACAAAAAAGGGAGATAGAAGAGTAAACAAAGTCTAGTCAGAAGTAGCGGTAGCCAACAACACTGTCCATAACCAGTGGATACAGACTATAGCTATAGCTTTATACACTCAGCAGAGGTTGCACAATTGTACCCGTACGGATGGAGCCTGAACGGTAGCGATCCGTCCAAACCCCACCTAACAACCGGAGCCCTAGTAGGTGGATAGCACTCTCCTATTTCCTCGAGTCTGGAACCGTCCTCAACTGTAGAGCACGCTGTCACCAGTGAGGACCTCGAAGCTATGAAACCTACCCATGCCGGGGTGCAGTCTGGTCAGAGCAGGCTAACGCCTCGAATTTCTTACACTGATCTTCCAATCCGCCTATAGGCTGAGCACTATCCACCCTAGTCTCGGACCAAATCCCGCCCATAACAAGGTGAATGTTATGTACGAAAATAGATGATGTGACTAGTGGTAAACTGACTCGGTCCTTAGGGGATCGAGAGCGAGCACTCAACTCCACAAGTATGTGCCAAAGCATCTACAACGTACAAGTACGCCACCTACTCCTCTAATAAACAAGGTACCCACCACAGGTACAGGGGGTAGAGAGAGTTCAGAATGCTCTCTCTTGGCAAGGCACTCCTTAGTACCAACTGCGGCTCGCTCCTGCCAAAACATGTCAAGGAGTCACATAACTCAAAACCATGGCATATACCCATCCACAAGTAGGTAACAAGGAATAACAAGTTAAACAATTACCAAGGCATGGCTAAAAATGTAGCTATGCATTTAATCATCATCCAAGCATCATAAATAAAGCGCTAGCAACTAAGCATGCATGGGATCTATATCAAGGGTCTTCCGGGTCGTAGCTTGGTTTGAACAGTAGCTTGATTTGAACAGAATGAGATACATCGCAAAGTAAATTATTCGACATTACATCTAGGCAAAAACTCCAAGAAAGACGAATTTAGAAGATTCAAATAACATCAAACCAGCTACAAACAAAACAGACTCGATTTTATGAATTTAATGCAACTGGTTTCATATATTTTTCAGAGTTCAAACGAATTAGTTATGAATTTTTAAAGGTTAAAGGATCTATTTATTTATTTAATTAATTTCAGAAAATATTATATTAAGGTGACACGTGTCAGCTCCTGGTTGCGCCACTTGGCAACACGGGAGTGCACCACGTGTCAGCTGACGTCAGCGTTGACTGGACAACTGTTAGTGTTGACTTTGTCAACGGTCAACGTTGACCGATCAACGATCAACTAGGCCCCACCGGTCAACCGGTAGGCCCCACAGGTCAGTGGCCCCCATGAGTGGGCTGGCCCATGCCACATCAGTGCCACGTGGTAGCTTCGTGGCCACCCTATCCTACGTGGCACTGCCACGTGGTGCCCACATGGCCGCACAGGTTAGCATGGGATCCGGTGTGCTGGCCGGATCCCATGCGCCATGCGTGTGTGGCCGCGCGTGCGGCGACATCGTGGCGGCGACCGCACCCACGACGCTTGCAACACGGCTAGCGTGCAACGGCAGTCAAGGCGAGGCTGCGGCTCAAGCGGCTGCTCGTGCGTGGTCACGGGGCAAACCCCGGTAGCGGCACGGTAGGCTATGCGTGCGGTGTCCCGGAATTCCAGGGCCGCGGCGATGGCATGTCAGCGGCGACACCTGCAAACAACGGCGGCACGAAGGCCGGACAGGTGGCAGTGGCGGCGACTCGACGGCCGGTCTGGCAGCGCGGGGGAGGCAGCAGTGTGGCTCACCGAGGGGCGGAGGAGAAGATGGATGCCAGCGCGGGGTAGACTTGCGGTGCGGCGGCGGCGGCGATCTCCTCTGGTTCGGCTTCTAGGCGACGGTGGCAGTAGGGGCAGCTCCGGCTTCTCCTCGGTGCGGTACCTCCTCCAGCGTGGCCTCCTCCTCCTCCTCTCTTCTCCTTCCCTTCTCTTCTCATCCTCTTCTCCCTTCTCTCCTTCTCCTCTCCGCCTTCCTTCCCTTCCCTCTTTCTGGCGATGGTGATGGGGAGAGGCCCCGAGGCTTGGGATGAACGGGGGGGGGGGAGGGGGGGCGGGGGGGG
>NC_028450.1:22007771-22089332 GCF_000263155.2 Setaria italica | reverse complement strand
GCCAATCCCAACACAAAGTCTATAGAAATATCCGCCAATGAATAGATGGAACAGGTAGTGGCATGTATAAAACCATGTGGATTCAAACGAGATTTAGCTTTTTGACATGTTGTGCAGCGAGCAACGAACCTCTCGTGGTCTCTCCTCATTTGTGGCCAAAAGAAAGGGTGGGGCGGGGGGTGGGGTGTAACAGCTGCCATTTGAGGCATTACAATGACTTTGAGCAATTAGAAGCAATTCCAAAAGAAAAAGAAAACGAAATTGGCAAAAAAATCAAATTCGGTCAAATTTGACCGAAATTTGAATTTCAAATTTGAAATTCAGAAAAATTTGTCAAAAATATGGAATACGAGTGTAAGAGTGTTTGGAACTGAAGGATCAAAAAATTCGGAGTTGAAACAGTGCCAAAAATCTCAGAAGAATTTGAAAAGGGAAATGAAAACCTGCCTTTACTGTTCACCGTCCGAAAATATGAAGTTCTGAAAAACAGCCTCAGAGTCCATTTTGGAAATTGATTTCTGGAGAATTTTTCAAATAAGTGCACCAGGACAACTACACTACATTGAAGTATGAACCTTGGACTACAATGTTCAAGTGTTGTTGGTCAGGAACAGTGAAGGGAAGGAAGTCAAACTCGAGCTCAAAGTCAGCACATTGTCACAGTCAACTGAAACTCTGAAAAATGACTAAGTCTGAACAGCAGCACAACATCAACTTTGGACTTAAATTCAGAGAAATGTAGCTAAAAGGGGGTACTTGTTCATGAGCAAAATGGAACATTGGGACATCATAGGACCTATTTGAGAAGAAGTTGGACTGAAAGAACAAGATTTGGATCATTGAATCGATTCACCAAGTAAGCTCAACGCCACTGTCGTTAACTGACGAACTGAATGTCAGTTTCAGTGAACTTCAAAGGAACCCGAGAAACAAATCAAAATTGAATTGAATTTGATGTATATCTCGAGCCAGAGCCAAAACAAAAGATGACGGATTTGAGATTATCTCCAACTTCTGTTAAGGCACTGGAGGCCGTCGGATTCAAGATCGACCACGACTCGGCTCTGAAGATCACGGGCGGTGACAGAGCACCAAGACGTGTTGCCGCCGCCGTCGTCGGTCGTCCGCCAGCGCGTCTAGCTAGGCCACCTCCTCACCACGCAAGCCTACGGGTAGGCCACGGTGTCGTCCATGCGCGGGGTGAAACGCTTGAATAATTACTGCTCCCGCGCCGCCGTTTCACCGTCTTCCTTTTTACCGCCGCCAGCACTCCTCTGTCAAAGCACCGCCGCCGAGCAAAATTCCACCGCCACATCTCGTCTCCCGTCGATTCCTCTCGTCCACTCCTCCACAGACACCCCAGCTACACCCCAGACTAGTTGTTGTCCAACATCCATGCCAAGGTAGCCGTGCTCGCCGTTGCTTCTGTCCGCCGCCGTCGCGCCACCCGCTCACGGTGAGAACCACCTTGCGCTGCTTCTCTTCTGTCTTGAGTAGTCGTAGTCGAGTCTCTAGGGTCCTAGGATGGAGTAGAGGTAGCTGTTTGAGTCGGTTGTGCCGTTGTCGCGAGTAGCCACGGCCGGCCGAGGGAGTCGCCGCCCGTCGCCGTGGAGGGGATGGCTCCGGCCATCTCCCGGGGAGCTGTTGCCGCGCGCGGGGCCGTATAGGTGTAGAGGTGGTGTCACGACCTAGTCCTGCTGCCGGGAGGGCGCCGGCCGGCGAGCCGCGCCGCCCCCTGTCACGGGCGAGTTTTGGCGGGAGGTAGGAGAAGACGCTGGAGCCGGGGCCCGCGCGTCAGGGGAGAGAAAGGAGGCGCAGCAGCAGGCAGGTCGGGCGCGCGGTCGGTTGTGGGCCGGCGCGTCGGAGGCCCAGGAGGTTAGCGATCGACCGGAAAAAGAAAAAGGGCCGAAGGCCCAGTGGGAGCCGGCCGGTTTCGCGGGGAAAAAGGAAAAGAGAAAGTGGGCCGAGAGGCCGGTGTTGGGCCGCAGAAGAAAAAGGGAAAAAGAAAATCGGCCCGCGGGGCCCGTCGGGGGGAGGAATAGGGCCGGTGGGTAGAAGGAATAGGAGAGGTGGGGTCCGTGCCGTGGGGCCCAGCGCGCGTGAGAGAGGGTAGAGAAGGGTTGAGTAAGAAAAGTTTTCCGGGTGATTTTCGGAAAAAATTAGATTCCTTTAGGTAAATAATTCGTTTAAATCCGTTTTACACCATTTTAATCACAGAAATTTATAGGAGTGTCCAAAATTAGTGAAACCAATTTTGTTAGGCTTGTTTTATTTTCCTTTACGCATTAAAATTTTTACACCCTAGAAAAATAATAAAAAATTTGGGTATTTATTTAATGCCTTCCTTTTAGGTAATTAAATAAATACTTAATATTTATAAAATGTATAAAATATGAATAACACTTTCTTAATCACAAATAATTCTTAACTCATAGGAAATTAGATTTTCAAGTTAGGAAATAATTACCACTTTTTCTAAAAATAAAAGAAAAAGCTATAAGAAGGGTTAAATAAGAAAAATAAAATTATAGGTTAATCTTTTTAGATTTTTGTGGGTTGGCTTGCAACTTTATCATGATAAGTCGTATAGTCCTTGTTGGCTTGCAACTTTATCATGAAGGAAAGTTGTATAGTTTGTTATTCAAAAATTTTGCATTCTAACCCCCTACATGTATTTATGCCGTAGATCCCGAAGCACCGGAAGGAGATTATTGGGAATTCTCAGAAGGACCTTCGGAATCCGAAGAAGTGTTTGAGTTTGTTCCCTGTGAAGCCAATCCGTCAGCTTCTACTAATCTTTTTAGCGAACAAGGCAAGCCCCGGTGCATTTATACCTATCTATTTTGGAGTCGTTATTTCATGTGACTAGTTATAGGTTATTTGCTTATGATATGCACTAAGTCTAGGAGTTGAATGAAACCTATTCTTGTGTATGATCATGCCTTGTTTTAAGGACATCTTTGCCACTTGTTCAAACCTTAGAAGATACCCAAGTCTAGAATTGCTTACTTGCTTACATGCTTGGTTTACCAACCTTAAGGAAAACTCTTAAGTCATACATGTTGCTTATGAAGGATAACTTGGAAAGTGAAGACGGACAGAAGCTAGAGATGTAGTTCTGTCTGCTAGATTAATTTGGTTAAGGCCCGATTCGTTGTCTTAACCTTTGATCAAGTGATAAGCATCTGATCACTTACTGGGTATGGGACCAGTAAAGCCCAGTAGATTAGTAAATTCTATGATCAGGAGTACTTCGTACCCGCGCTTGACGTGCTGGAGATTGGCAGGGGTGTAGCCTGAAACTCACATGGTGATCGGGCCACACGTGGGGTCCCATGTGGGGGTGCATCCCTAGGTCCGGGTAGTCGTATTCCTAATCATTGAATTTGCTAATCGAGAGGTTGTTAGATACGACCTGGACAGTCGTATAACGCTGGTGATCAGGGTACTCTCCTGCAGGATGTAATTAGATCCGGATCGCCGCAATTCTCGGTTATGAATGCACTTGATCACTGTTGAGCATCGTAGTATCAATTCATGCAATATGTATCCTTTCTGTTATCAACTGATGTATGATTTAACAGCTATGGTTGCTTTTACTTCTGTTATCATTTAGAATGGTCAGGTAATGACTTAACCCAAATAAAAGATAAAACTAAGGCGTTACTCGTAGTAAGCTTTTCGGCAAAAATTGTGTCAACCAAGCACACCCAAAGGCTGACATGCATTCCAAAGAAAACTATTATATTGGTTAGTCGGGTAAGACTTGCTGAGTACCCCGTACTCAGGGTTTTCCCCTTGTGACTATCTTTCAGAAGCTCCACAGGAGGCTACAGAGGAGGAGACCCCGAAGCCCTAGGGTATTGACTTGAGTCTTACAATACCCTAGAGAAAAGTTTACCTACGCATCTTCTCCTGAACTATTTATGTTTAAATCTTAGAGCTTGTCTAACACTGCATCACTAAGTTTGTTTCAACTTATGTCCTGTAATAACTCGTACCTCTTAAATATGTATGTAAAATGTAATGTTTGTTGATATTATCCCATCGCGGATATTATCCTGATGTATGGTCATGAGACACGCCGTGGATCTTTCGAGGAGTCCTAGGGACACTCGACGGACTACCGGACTTATGCTGTTTTAGGTGCGTTTTCGGATAATTGCTGTTCCGATGGTGATTAGACGCACTTAAGCCAGCTTAAGTTGGGCGGTTCCGCCATGGGGGGGGCGGCGGACGGGGCTATTTATAGCCCACGACCGAGGCTAGGGTTTCGAGCGGTGTGCCACGGCTGTGTGCCGTTGATCCTCGGCTGGCGTGCCCGGGCATGGCGTTGCGGCCATTGTGCAGCTCAGCGCTAGGGTTTAGGGCCCGGCGTGGGGGTAGATCGGTCTTTTCTTCGCGGTGGAAGGCTCCAGAAGGGCACGGACGTGGCCGACGAGCGCATCCCGTTGGGCATGCACGCGCTGCTTGCGTGACGCGAGGAAGAAGATGGCGGCACAGTGCCGGACTAGCAAGCAGGCCCGGTTGGGCTGGCTGGGCCGGTTCGGTAGCTGAGCCGCAGGCAGGTGAGGGAGAGAAGTTAGCGGGCCAGGCGGGATGGTTGCGGGCTGGCCTGGTGGGTTAGTTTAGATTTGGTTTTTGTTTTTATTTATACTTAGTTTGAATTTTGAATTAGATACAAAATTTAAACACACTCATATTTGAGATCCAAATAAAATCCAAAAAGAACCAAATTCAATTCATCTTATCATCAGGTATGATCTTCGGCCTAATCGTTTTAGCTCCTTAGCATTCTCACAACTCAGAGCTCTTCAAGCAGTACAACAGAGACTGGCTGCTGTCAAGGCATACTGCTTGATAGCTTGAGGGCTTCGTCCACTCGTCCTTGCTCAGAATAGCTGTTAACAAGGGAACTGCGTATCGTGCTATTAGGACTACATCCATACTCTGACATTTGCTCAAAAACTTCAGTTGCCAAGTCAACCAGCCCATTCTGGCACAATGAACCAATGAGCATACTGAATGTTGCTTCATCTGGTGGGCATTGCTTTCTAAACATCTCAGCTATAAGCTCCCTGGCATCATCCCATCGCTTTGCTCTACACAAACCCTTCAGTGCAGCGCTGTAGCAAATAGTGTCTGGCTCACATGGCATGCTTCTTAGTAAGTCGAGAGCGTCTTCCACACGGTCTTGTTCAGAGAGACCATTGATGAGAGAGCTGTAAATAACAATATTAGGCGTGCATTTGTACTTATGCATTAGCTCAGAGATTTCAGTAGCATACTCGACAAACCCTTTGTGACACAAGTTATTTATCAGTATACTGAACGTGACTTCATCTGGGGGGCAGTTCTTTCGAATCATCTCAAGTATAAGTTCTCCAGCATCCTCCCATCGCTCAGCTCTACACAAGCCCTTCAATGCAGAACTATAACAAATGGTGTCAGCCTTGCATGGCATGTTATTTAGTAACTTCAAGGCATCATCTACACGGTCTTGTTCAGAAAGGCCATTGATAAGGGTGCTATAGATGATAACATTAGGCATACAATTGTACTTTGGCATTTTCTCAAAAACTTCAATTGCACACTCAACCAAGCCTTTTTGGCACAAGTAGCTGATTAGGGTACTGAATGTTACTTCATTTGGGAGACATTCATCCTTAACCATCTCAGCTATAAGCCTCCCAGCATCTTCCCATTGCTCAGCTCTACACAAACCTTTCAACATGTAATTATATGTAACAATATTTCGTTTGCATGACATGTTTTTGAATAGCTTGAGAGCATCATCCACGCTCCCATATTCAACAAACCCATTGATGAGAGAATTATACATGATAATGTCAGGTGAGCATCCGTAGTTTGACATTTCCTCAATAACTTCAATGCCATAGCCAACTAGCCCTTTTTGGCACAAATAATCAATTATCAACCCAAATGTGACTTCATCAATGGTCAGATTATTTCTAATCATCTCAGCAACAAGCTTCCCAACATCCTCCCATCGATCAGCTCTGCACAGTCCCTTCAGTACAGATCGATAGCAAACAGTGTTAGGTCTCCATGGTATGCTCCTTAGTAACTCAAGAGCATCATCTACCCACCCATATTCAGAAAAGGCGTTAACGAGGGCACTGTAAGTAAAATTATCAGGCTTACATCCGTACTTGGGCATCTGCTCAACAACTTCCATTGCACAGTCAACCAACCCTCTGTGGCACAAGTAACTGATCACTGTGTTGAATGTCACTTCATCTGGGGGGCAGTCCTTTGTAACCATCTCAGCAATAAGCTTTCCAGCATCCTCCCAACGCTCATCTCTACATAAACCCTTTATCGCGGTGTTGTAACTAAAGATGTCAGGCTTGCACGGCATGCGGTTGAACAAATCAAGAGCCTCCTCCACGCGCCCCAGCTCCGCAAGGCAACTGATGATTTCATTATAAACAATCACGCCCCGTGTGCACCCGCAATTGGACATCTGATCAAGAACTCCCATTGCACGGTCGACCAATCCGTTCTGGCATAGGGAATGGATCATCATACCAAACGTGAGATTATTTGGTGGGCAGCCGCTCCGTATCATCTCCGCGACGAGCTCCTCGGCGTCATCCCACTCCTTGGCGCTGCAGAGGCCCTTGAGCAGGGTGCTGTTGGTGTACGAATTGGGGGCGAGCGGCATGCCGGCGACGAGGCGCCGCGCGTCGTCTAGGCGGCCCTCGCGGCAGTAGCCCGCGACGAGCGTGTTGTAGGTGACGACGTCGGCGGCGCCCGACACCGCGAGGGAGGACAGCATCCGCTCGGCGTCGGCGAGGCGGCCCCCCGCGCGGCAGTACCCCGCGACGAGGGTGTTGCGCGCGACGGCGTCGGCGGTGCCCGCGCGCTCGGACGCCTCGAGCACGCGCTCGGCGTCGTCGAGGCGGCACGCGGCGCAGAGCTTCTTGATGAGGAGGGTGCAGGGGACCACGGCAGGGCGCTCGGGGTCCCGCATGGACTCCACGAGGAGGAGCGCGGCGTCGAGGTCCCCGAGGCGGACGAGGTGGTGCAGCCGCTGGTTGGTCCCGCCCCCGCCCGCGCCGCGCCGGGGCGGGGGCGCAGGTGCCCGCGGGTTGACCCACCTGGAGCTGGAGGTGGCCGCCGCGGGGGAGTTGCGGATGGTGGCGCGCTGAGGCTTGTGGCTCGCCCGAGGGAAGGGGTGCGCGCAGACGGCAGCGGTGGGAGGAGACGGCGAGGAGGTGGTGCCGGCGGCGAGCGGTGGGTGTGTCATTTTCATCGGCCGCGCGCGCGGTGACAACAACGGGCGAGTGGATGAGGGCTGGAGTGTCCAGTTTTGTACAGTCTCGAGCAAGGGACGGATAAGGAGCCAGTTACTCATCGTCATGAGATACGAGCAATCTAATCGCTCGATAGAAGCCCAGATCATTTTGATTTTTATAGATGCATAAATATTATTATATATTTTTATATATAGAATATTTAAATACCTAATAAAATTTATGAATATAAAAAATCTAAAATGACCTATTATTTGAGCAGAGGGAGTAGGAGACAGTGAAAGTTGCATGTTCATATCATTGACGCAAAAGAGCATAGGCTTTGATAGCGCAAATCACCGGATTATTTGATCGATTACCATATCGTTAATGTATATTTGTTAATAAAAATATCAACTGACTAATCCTAAAATAAGGCGCGAGAGATAAGGGAAAGGAGACTCGGCACATTAATTAATACAAGAGTGCTAAAAGACAGTAGTATATCATATTGGGTACAAATTTCAAATGATACTATATTTCAGGATGGAGAGCAATTGCAACCGAGTACCCCTCGTTGTCAAATATTGGATAACATCGTTGATCTTTTTTAGTCAATTGTTGAAGAACAATATTTGTTTAACGAATTAATTAAATAAAGTAAATTCGGCACCGCTATTTTTATTATTAAGGTATTTTAGATTTAACTTGTAGATTTATATTGTATAAATAGTAGAAAAAACAAAAAGCTATATGAATCAAACCGTCAAGAAATGATAGACGTATTTTGATCAAGGAAGGAAAAGGTCAAACTTTATAATTTTTGATTAATAATTAGTTAAAATATAAACATAATTAGTGTATAAAATTTGCATCAAAATATTTCTACTCAAAATTGTTTTAAGATAATATCGGGTCTTTAGTAATAGACCTACATTACATTACATTTTAAGAGAAATTAAGAGTCAAAATTTACTTTACAAAACTTTTCTCCAGTTCTTCAAATACGTCTATCATTATCATTTCTAGACGGGAGGAGTATTTAAGAATAGAGGTAGTAGTCTATACGGGTAGGTCCGTAGGACTAGATCCTGTTACGTTGGCAGTCATCCGGCACCTTTTTGACTTGTGAACAACATGGTTGTGTCCTGAGCCTGTCCCTCACCTTTGGCTTTTACCGACAATGCAGACATGATCAGTTGAAGGGTTGATCACCACACACTTGTGCTATGTCGCAATGTTGGCACAGGGGTAGCACCACACGCAGAAAAGCATATTACAAAGTGGAAAGCACTAGCGAAGGTACACGTATCCATTATACAATACATGAGCCGAGTGGTGACTGGTGAGTAGTCCAGCCACCACAAGCGGCGGGTGAACTCTACCACCAGTAACAGGACTGCATCCACCTGAACCCGTTCGTTCGTGCTTATTAGCTAGTAGCACTCAAGCTCTCGTGGTACACACTACATATATATACATCGTATATACATGCACATCTAGCAACAGGGTGTAGAACACATATACCGAACATTCTGCTACTGCTAGCAGCTGCTCCCGCTACAGCCATTTCGACATTATTTGCACTACCCTGCACCACAGAAGAGATGGTGCCGATACACGCGCCACTACTGCAGTGAAGTTGCTTCCTCTGCTCCTTCATCTCTTGCGGCAGTTCCGAGCAGCATCGAGCTGCTTCATCAGGTCCTGGATAGTGGAAGAGGCATCCTGCAGCAGAGCTTACAGATAAGACAACTCATAGGATAGATGCGGAGTCAGCTTAATTTTGACGGCGACGTTTAATTTGCAACAGAGGGAACTGGAGCATATTGTTGGAATGAAGCAATGTGATGCACAGTTCCAAAGACTAACACTGAGCTTCCTCTTCAGGTTCCCCTCCTCTTGGTCGCGGTAGTTTCTTTCTTCTGCAAAGAGTTCTATCATTGCTTCTTGCTCCTTGTTTGCAGTGTCAAGTTGTTTCTCCATATCCTCGAGCTGAAAACAGAAGATGAAACTTCCTCAAGTACAAAAGAGTGCTAGGTGACCTTCAAGCCTCCCCAAAATACTAACATCATACTCCATAGCGATATGCAATCATTTAAAAAAGACGCAACGCCGGAAACTTTCTATGGGCAAGCCATAAAGAAATGGTTGAGGGGGAACATAAGTTACAATGAATGGTGTCCGATAAACATTTACAATTTTATCTTTTGTTAGGTACCAGACTTACATCTGTAGTTTTTTTTAATCATTGAACACGTTATTGTAACACTATAGTATGAATACAAGAAAAAGTGGTAATGCGCACAAGATACAAGAAACAGAAACCAGGTTTACTACCATGAATTCCAACTAACGAATCTTAAAGCTGCTTACCCTCTCGGTTAGGGACTTATTCTTATCCCGCTCGGTCTGCAGTTCCCTTGACAATGATTCCTGCACCATCAAGATCCTACAAAATAACAGAATTAAAATGGCATGCCATGTTCATGTTCTTGTTAAGTGTAGGAGTGTAATATGATGTACGGGTCAAGGGTAGTTCAGGTATTTATTTATGGCCTAGAGTCTTATCTCATGTAATATATTTGCCCCTTTGGGGCTATGCAATACAGTTAGATATTTACATTCTCATTTCATCTCCATTATCTACGAATCATAAATAACTCCTAATTTATGTAAAATGTGACGCACTAAAAGTAGTTTCAATACCCCTCAAGTCTATGGCGCAGGGTGGGCTGCAATTATATCCACTAATATTTTTGTGTTAATGAGGTCTGCTTTTTTGAACCCCAGGGACAAAACCCCAGTCCATATCCAATGCAACAGGACACAGAGTTCATACAAGTTCAGTCCAAACAAGAACACCACCGAGCAAGCTCACCCTGTTCACGTCCTGGCACAGCACACCCTATCCTAGCCGTTCAGGAGAAACCACTCACTGGAAACCGAAACCCAAGCAAATAACAAAGATTAATTTGAAAGATTGAGTATGATCCACTGATCAGTTCACACAAAAACTTATTGAAGAAAACTGAAATTCCAGGCAACTTTTGGTTTAGTTTGAGCAATGTTAGGGTTGAATATTAGAGATTTTGGAGAAATTTGGATGGTAATGATAGTTTCAATGGTCACTAATCATGTAACAATTTTAATAAATAAATAATCGAGCAGCAGCTGGTAGTTTAGGCATAAAACACAATCTCCCTCCATTATTTTTTCATTTATTGTCCTTGAACCGTGCCATCGAACTTAGTCAAAGTTATGTCTATATGACATGAGAAGTTATCAACGACAAACAAAAAGAATAATCAACCAGTTAATGTTAGCCAAGTTAAGGGGAAGGTTTTACTAGATTTTGAGTGAAAATAAAAGTGGATAAAGCACTTCCAATTTCTACCTATCCTTTAATGATGAATTTTCTTCCTTCAACTGCTTGATAATAGCTTCAGGGTGAACAGTAGATTGCCCATCTCCATTAGTTACATTTGCTTCCTGGAAAGCAGACACCAGAAAATATGAATAAATATTTGGTTCATAATTACGAATAGATCAATGCAATTTGCAACTGGCAAACAATGATCTCTTAGGTATCTGTATATGCTGGTACTACCATAAACAACTAAAAACTTTCAAACCAAGTCAGCGACATTAATGCACTATTCAAGTTAATGGGGACTAGATTCTCTTTTCCTATCGGTTCTACAAGTCCTTACTTTGATATACAATATATTTTACTAGACCTGCTTCATGCTTAAATAGTTTTGTATGTGTTTTTTGAGAGGGATAAAAATCTAATTCTGTTAACAAGTTTGCCATCTTCAGCCTATATTAGCCTGTATTGGTCTGCTCGCATAAGGTATTTAGATAAATATTCTTAGTTTGTTACATAGGAGTAGGAGGCAAAATTAAGGGCTCGTTTGGCAGGGCAGGGCTGTGACTGTGGCTGAAACGGCTCCGGTTGTGACTCCTCTAGTAGAGGAGCTTCTCTGGTGGAGCTGAAACCATTTTGGAAAATGTTTGGCAAAACGGCTTCTCCTATTTTAAGAATGTATACCGTTCTGGAAGGTGTTTGGCAAGACGACTTTTCCTGTAACTTTAAGAATGTATATGAGAGATCAAATATCCTATATGCCCTTAACTATGTAGCTTGTTTGAATGGATGAATTGAATGTTTAATATTAGTTTATAATTTGTGTTTATTTGAAATTAGTTTTGGAAAACATTTGGCAAAACGGCTTGACTTGATTTTTCCTAGATGCATAGAAGTAGTAAAATGTCCAATATGGTTTTAGCTATTTTCTTCTTGAATTTATAATGTGATTTCATATGGATTGAAGTAAGATCAATGAACAAAATATAGATCAATAATGAAATTAATTGCTTGTTATATGATTAGAAAACCTGTTCTTTTTTTATATGAGAAAAGCCCCTTCATTTTTCTAATTCTAGATTATCTTATCCGTTTCTCCCTTTCCCTGGACCCGTACATCCCTATCCTCCGCAGCGCAACCCGTGGCTCTGCTTGTCCCTGCCGCTACGCCCACGCCCTCGCCGTTCTTCTCTATCCCTGCCGCGCAGCTCCTCCGCAACCTCGCTCTAGCCACGCCATGCTGCACCCTTGCCGTTCTTCTCCGTCATCGTGCTGCATCTCCGCCTGCCCGCCCACATCTCAGCTGCGCGCTCCGCCGCTGCTGCCCGGTCACCCATGCCACCTCCATCGACAAGAGCCAAGGACGGATGGATGGAGGTGGAGCCACGGGAAGCCAGTTATTTGGCCTCCGGCTCCATCGGTAGGCTTGTCTCAGCGGGTTTTCCGGGGCTCCAGATGGCTTCGGCAGTGAAGCCATTTTCACTTCCCCCGTTTAGTAGAGCTCGTTGAGAAGCTGGTGAAGAAGCCCTTGAGAAGCTAGTGAAGAAGCCCTTGACGGAGCCGTGCCAAAGAGGCCCTAAGAGCACAAGAAGACCTCGTATTACCCAAAATTTATTATTTTCCGTCTTACAATAAATGACTATAGAAGAAAATAAGCCCTTATTATTTATTGTCTTTATTTTGACTAAATCTGAGCAAAGCTGCATAGAGAGTATTGTTTCCTTTTTTTCCTGGGTCCCAGAGCTACTCAGTATCAGACCAGGCACTCTCACACGTTGTACATGTTAGGCATAGAAAGAGAGATTGACTTGCAAGTGTGTGGCATGGTTTATTTAATACTACCAAGGACAGTTGAAACAAACAAAGATAACAGTGGCAGAGAGTGAAATACGTGCCCAGAAAAAAAATATAACAGTGAGAGATAGAAAATACCTTTGACTTGTATCTGGCCGCAATCCTCTCACTTCGTTTTACTCCAGCGAGCGACAGTGAAGGCAAACTAGTATTCACCTTATGAAAAGATTTTTCAGGTGTCCTCAGGACAGGGGAAGTTGATCTGGATGGGGTTCCTGCAAGCTCAGTATCGCCATCACTTGTATTTGACGAACCATGCAAAACTGATCTTTCAGGTCTTATTTTTCTTGCAGACTTTTCAGCTCTCTGCTGGGATATCGTTCTTGAAGAGAACTCCCTGTTGGGAGAACTAGGCTTGGTCATCCGGGGGGATGGCATGCTTGCATTCATATTCTTATTTGCCGGGTCAGAACATGATCTGTCAGCGTTTTTGACTCTTTGCAAATAATTTGACTTCTGGGAACCTTTCTCAAATCGGCGTGATGACAGCCCTGCATGTACAGTATCATCAGCTGAGCTATCTCTCCCAACTAAGGACAAACGACATGCTTAATCAAACAACAGTCATTGCATGAACCCTATGATTTAGCATATATAACCTCTAAATATTTCCTCAATAAGGACTACTTTTTCAGTAGTGCAAACAAAACCATGTTATGCCACTAACTACACTTCGATAATTTCCATGATTCCTGTTTCAAAATTAAAAGGGTGTTGCATATCTACTAGTTACCTAATGCCAAGTTTTTTTTAACGAAACAGAAGGGGCAAGCCTATTCTGATTAATATATTAAAAAAGAAGAGTAGAAAGAAGTGAAAAACAACAAAAGAAAAGGAAAGGAAAGGAAAACAGAAGACTAAATTACATAAAGGGTTCTAGCCAGGTGGTAATGTCTGGGAAGTATCTGTTCTTTGCCCTGTGCATAAGCATGGCAAACTCATAGGTGAATTTGGCCTTTACTGTCTCTGAGGTTGGAGCAATGTGATTGAAGATCTGATCAATCCTCACTGTCCAGATACCCCAGGCCATTAGTATAACACTAAGCTTTTGATATCACACTTTTTCCCATGGTAGTGAGCCTTTTTTAGGGTCCCTAGAAACATTCCAATATGTACCAATACTATAACTTGAGATCGGTACATCCTGTGCCGAATTTTGTACCTATGGTACTAAATCTTGGTACCTCCCAACTTATAATTATTAGTGGTATCTCCAAGGATGCTAAAAACGCTCGTGTTGTACATTGGATAAAATCATTGGTGTGTAGCAGAAATGTCGAAAAAAAAATCTGGTTGCTACCACATGATGATCATTTGGCATTCCATTGGTATGAAACCAAGTGAATGAGGGAAAACCGTTTTTGCATGTTTATGACATAAACTTGGTTTCTCCATGAAGATTCAGAATGAAAATGACTAGATGGTTACACCTTGGAATAATCTGTAGGACATATGAAACGTAGTGACTGGAGGTGATCTATGCAGATTCAAGAAATATATGAATGCCTTTCAAGCCATTCATGTTAGGTTATGGATCATCTAACGATAAAAATGAAACATGCGCCTGGACAACCAATCCAAACAGACAAAACAGGAACATAAGCCTACCTCTTTTTCCTGTCCCAGAACTTGTGCTATCACTATCGACGCAATAACCGATTCGATGACGATTATCTGACCTGAAAAAACAAAATTCATATTAAGATTAGAGGAATCTCTCTACAATATATGATGTGCTAGTTGGTCACAAAACAGATATTGCCAAGTGACAACAAAACAAACCAATATTTCTTCTGGATTCGGTTTAGTCGTGCTTCTAGTCTTGCTAGACAATTTGTGCGTTCAAAGTCCTGCTTATCATGAGCTGGTTCTACGAAGTTTACTTCTAGTACACCTGCATACAAGATATATCAACGAAACACAAAATACCTATCCCTAAAAGGTGACCCACAACAGGATTCCATACCTATAATACCACGGCCACCAGATCCAGCAGCAGTCCATACTCTCCAGAAAGGCTAAAAGAAATAAATATGCTTAGCCTGCTTCTTCTTTCAATTGGATATAAAGCTCATATTCTTCGTTGATACACATGGGGTTGGTAACAGAATACCTTTATTAGGCGGTTTTTGTGGTAAACATTAAACCCTTGAATGTCAATATGATGTTTGGCATCTTTAACAAAACCAATTGTCACAATAGCAGCCATCTGAAAAATTGAGATGAGGGAAAATGACATGTTACTAAATCAATTTACATGTGTATGTGTACTAAAAACTGTGAGACAATGCTCATAATGTTTACATGTGTATCCTTTGGAAATCCATTGGCCATTGCTGGCTTATAAGTAATTTTCTTCTTTAGCATTAGATCATTGACAATATTATGGTGCTCAATCTCTATTCCCCGTAAAATCATTCGGAAGTTATCTGGGAGCCAAAGATATAAAATTGATGCATAACTCTGCACAGAAGAAACAAAAATTAGTGTTTGCAGAACCATAATACTCATTTTGTTCTTTCATATAAAAGTTTTCCTAATGCCTTTTTTACTGCTTGCACAGTTCAGTAAAATGCTGTATAGTGGACCAAATATTCAGTTTAACAGTTGTTGCTGTATCATTTTTCATTTTGCAACATTTTGCAAGGGTCCCTATATTGATTGTGAGTTTATGGCACACAACTGCAATAACTGAAACTGACTGGCACAAATGCACAAGTACAATCTGAAACTTACCCTGAGAGAATGTCTATAAGTAAAGAAGTGTTTGGAGTTTGGAAACTGATTTGCCTTCTGGATATTTTTCTGATCTCGATTAACACCTCTAATCTGAATATCCTGCAATTTGAGCATCAACAAGAATCATAGTTACCCATCTTTTGTCAATATGAACTAGTCAACTAGTTACTTACTATTCCCTCCATTTCAAATTGTAGGCCGTTTTGGCTTTTCTAAGTTCATAGATGTTTGCATGCATCTAGACATACACTATATTTAGGTGCATACAAACATCAGAAAAGCCAAAACGACTTACAATTTGGGACGGAGGGAGTAGTTGGCACTTACATTTGCGTCAGCATCAAAATCAAGCTCCAACTCTCCTTCGTCATCCTCCCACAGATTGTATATAACAATTCGAGTTCCTTGTTCCCCTATGGAGCCAAACTACAAAAAAACAGCATACATCCATCAAGAACATGTATTTATGCTTTCGTTGGAATATGACCGTATAAATTTCATTGCTACATCTATTCTCCAAAGAAGAAATCATGACAATGGGAAGCCTCAAACAGTTGCAAATACAAGTACATTTACAGCCACCAGATGATCAATTTAACACTAGCTATACCTCCTGGATAAGTTCTGCTTCAGTGGCATAAGGAGACCATTGTATTATGGTCTCTAAGCTCATACGCCAATCAGTCCATCTCGTGCGCACCTTCCTTTTCCATCCCTGTTCTTTTTCATAATCAATCTGCAAGAGTTTTGTACAAGCATCACTGCATCAATGAAAGGTCATGTTCAATTCTCTACTTTCACAACATAAACAAAAAATCGAAGACACAGTTTAATGTGGCACAAAGATATGAATTTCAAGGCCATTTCAGTTCATCCTCACAAACCATGCACATGCGACAACCATGCCTGCACTCTTCACTTAAGGGTTGAGTCAGATGTTGAATTCATTTGGAACCTTTTGAGTTACATATGCTATTACACCTTCAATCAGCAACACAATAATAATCCATCCATATTGTTCTAATTCAAACTTGTTGGTGTCACAATTACCCAGTAGACTCTTCATTATAGAAAAAAAATCATCTAACTAGCATTGCCAAAAGAATCTGCTGCTAAAGCAACAACAACTATCATAAACATAAAGACGATGCACGTAATAAAGCAATGGTGAATTGCTTTTAAAAAATAAAGCAATGGTGAAGTCAAGCTTGCCATAGGAACAATGATATCTTCTTTGTTGGTGCTCCTAAGGAAGGTGTATGATAGCATCCCAATGCTTTGCGTGGACCTTTTATGCAAATGAGAGGAAGAGGGGAAATGTTGTTATCAGCTTTGAAAGGAAAATAAGCCAAAAAATCATATAAAGACATAACTGAAGCAAAATTCAGTCCTACTTGTTATGAAAAATTTAATGGTAAATTTAGCATGTTTGATCTAACTAATCTTATCAAGGTTAACAATGTTTTACTGCAGTTACTTCAAATCGACATATGCCAGGGTTGCATTTGGGATAGTAATACAAACTTAGTGATAAGATACACTTCTGTCATATTTCAAGGTAATGAATAAAACCTTGTTCCTTCAATACCACGACTACGTGAAAATACTAAGACATCAGCACCAAGTCTCATCGTACTTGTCTTAAAACCATTTCCATCTGAAAGAAGCATAGTAAGCAGACTGAATCTGTGCTGTAATCAACAGACCAAAAGTGCAGATAAAAAACAATCATATTTCATTCCTCCCTCCAAACTTACATTGTCCAATGGTATTCTTAACTTTGCTCTTTGCAGAATAACCCAAGGACATGCAATGCCGCATCTTATCTGGGTTCATTCCACCACCATCATCTATCAACAATTTAAATTTTAAAATAGAAGTAATATCAGGTGCAAGATAGACAATTATTGGCAACATTACTTCTACATTCATAATCTTTAGTAAACCACTTACCTCTACATTCACAATCTTTAGTGAACCACTTTTTGTAAAATCATAAAAGCATGGCATGAAGTTTTTTCTAATAAAAAAGATGTTTTCGCTGCCTAGGCTAGTTTGCGGATCCAAAACCTCATCAAATCAGATCATGTAGTACATCATTTCAACCAAGCAAGATAGATGGCTTCACACCTTCAATAAGCAGCATCCGAGTCCCATCTTTCTTATTTTCTATCATGTCAATTTTCACAAATGTAGCTCCGTTTGCGACCTTGCAGAGAAACATGCACAGTAAGCACACAAGGATTGACTAATTGACACCTTAAATAAGAAGAAGAAATCCACATTTCTGGTCAAGCATACATACTTCATCAAGAGAGTTATCCAGTAGCTCGGCGAAAGCTGCAAAATCATAATTTAGCAGTAGTTATAGCCAAGAAAGTTGGGCGAAAAAAATTGCCTTGCTGCTTGGACATGCATTTGCAGATAGGTGAAGTGGCAAGTACCTCCTAGAGCCCACTTGTGGCTTGTCGCGTTGGAATGCAGAAACTTGGGATGCACGCGGACATGCTCCATTCCAGAATCTGACAATAGCAAATACAGAACAACCGAAAAGTCATGCATGCTGGTCATATAATTTACAAAAGATAAAAGAGTTTCCCCACCAATTTTCATATCAGAGCGTGTCATGACAAAATACGTGCATGCTCAGAATAATATCCTAGAAAGAATAAACAAAGACGTTCTTCTTTCAGAGTTATTCCCTGAAAAAATCGACATGCAATGCAGTAGCAGAAATCCAACTACACTTGACTTTTCTCTGCTACCCTGCCCAGCACCTTCTCTGTTTATTTCTACCACCAGTCGGCGGTGGGAACAGAACAGTGACGGAGATAACGCGGAGGGAACCACTTACCAGTATGCTCCGCCGCCTCCACGGCAAGCAGGTGGGGACTGCCGTCGTAGTCGCCGGCCTTCCAGAACTGCTTCGTTACGGTCCTCTCCAGCGCCGGAGGCGGGAGCAACCTCCCCGGTGGCAGCGGGAGGGGCTCCAGGAAGCCGGCTGGGACCGCGGAGCCTGCGGCCAAGATCCTCGCCTTCTTTTCCTCTCGATCCCCGCCATTGCCTCGCCCCGCCGCAAGCCGCGGCCTCTTCCCGCCCCCGCCGCCGGGGTCGTCGGACTCCGTGTCGCTGCTGCTCACGTCGATCACCACCTCCAGCGCTCCATCACCGCCAACTCCTCCTCCTCCCCCTCCAGCCACGACGACCGGCGTCGCCGCGAGGCGCCGGTCGGTGGGCGCCATGGCCTTCATTCGGAGCAATGGGCTGCTAGAAATGCTAGCTCCGCGAGGGGCCGGCAGCTCGCTCTCTGTTTTTAGGTGGGCAGCTGCCTATGGCAGGCAGGGAGCCAGGGAGTGGTAAAAGATAAAACTAAAAGGTGACGGGAAAGGTCGGCCTGGACTGTCACGGGACAGCCGTGGGATGCCACGCGGGCGCATGCATGGCAGGGCCCACTTCGCTGAGATGATGACATGCCCAGCAGCGCCATGACCCCCAACTCTCAACTTTAGTACTATGCAAAAAGAAAATTCTCTATCACATTAAATTTACGGTACATGCATGGAGTACTAAATTTAGACGAAATTAAAAACTAATTGCACAGTTTTGTTGTACTTTGCGAGACGAATCTTTTGAACCTAATTAGTCAATGTTTGGACAATAATTCACAAATACAAACGAAACGCTACAGTATGCTACAGTGCTGTAACAGTAATTTGACACCTCCAAACTTTAGCAACTAAACAAGACCTAAGCGGTGGATCCACATGCTCGCCACCGAATGTCCCAGGTCATGAGCAAGGTTGCCGTATCCTGGATTCTAAAAAATAATAGTATATTCTTTTTGCATGTTGATCCTTTTTCATAAGATTTTTTTACGTTTGGACTCACGGTAAATGTTGGATTTTGGCCCATACGTGGCCCAATCTGAAAATTTCAAAGCACGCACAATCTTAATCTATATTGCTAATTCAAGGAGAGGTTATCTTGCTTAAATATGGGAGTCTCCTTTCTATGCAAAATGGGTGCAAATGAGAGAAAAGGAGACTGTTGTTACACGCATGCGCAACTCGCGCGCATTTTCGCGTGAAAAATCGTGTGACTTGTGACTTCGCGTACGTGTACAGCAGGCTGTTGTTTGTGCAATTACTATTTTTTTTATGCTGAGCCTAATGGTAATTCAATGATATTAAAACTGCCATTTTAAACAACAATAAGGAGCGTCAGTTTCTACAATTTGGTGGTAGCAGTTTCTGTCATTCAAAATTAGCAGTTTCTACTATTTTATGAGGCTATTTGATTGGGGAAAACTGATGCACTATTGAGTCTATAATACTAGGAGACGTCCTGATTGAATAGAGGCTGAAAACACGCTCGCATTCCCACTCACTGCGCTGAACCTTTTGTTGCTGCGTCTCGTCGACCTTCGAACTCGGCGTGCACCGGACTTGAAGGGAAGCGGGATCTCCGAAACCATTGCCGCGAGACTCCTGCACGGGGCGGCAATCAGGTTTTTGGGCAACGTCTACACGCGAACACTTGGTGACTGCAACACCTACAACACGTTCGACCACGTTCTACGCGGAATTATTGAGTAATGTCCCTGCAACACCTTGTTCTAGTCAATATGTTGCCTATTTACATGTGTTGTGCTTGCGTCAATTTTCATCTATGTGTTTTTCCTCCAAATAAAATCTGGAATGTTTTTAGGCACATTATTCCAACAGTCCAAAAACCTGATTGTGTCTATTTTTGTTATAGCAATGGCAAATGCATCTGATGCCATGAAACCTGACAGGTTTGGAGGTGAGAACTTCCGCAGATGGCAGACAAGGGTCAAGTTTTGGCTCATGTCATTGGGACTGTGGTGGGTGATATACCCTGTGTATCCCTTAACAGAGGAGCAGACTATGCAGTTTGATAATGCGAATAATACCGCATTGGGCTGCATCCTCACCATCTTGGCGGATCAACTCTACGATGTGTATATGAATTACTCATCGGCCACCATGTTGTGGGAGGCTTTGGAGCAAAAATATGCAGAAGCTGAAGCCGGTCGCTGGCTGTGTGTGCGCGAAAAGTTCTTTAATTTCAGCATGGATAGTGCTAAATCAATTGTAACTCAAGCACACGACCTCTAGCTTCTGGTTGGCGAGATTGCACATTTGGGATGTGCTTTGCCTCCAAAGTTTGTTGCAGCAGCGATTGTTGCTAAACTTCCTGCAGAGTGGCGTGATTTTGCTACATCTCTGAAGCACAAAAGAGAAGAGATTTCTATTGAAGATCTCATTACAACTCTTGATGTGGAAGAGAAGGCAAGGGCAAAAGATGTGCAGGTGAAGAACATGCAGAACAATGCCAATTTTGTTCAAAAGAAAAAACAGTTTAACAAGAAGAAGGGTCCCAAGAAAAATAAGAATACTAGCTTTAAAAAGAAGAAAACAGAGAAGGATATAAAGGATCTCACCTGTTTCATGTGTGGTAATCCTGGTCACTTTGCCAAGGATTGTCATGACCGCAAGGACAAGACCACTGAACTGAGTAAAAAGTTCACTCATGTGACCATTGGCGAGGCCTCGACTCCAAGAGGGTACGGTAAATCTCCTGTTGTTTATTCTGCATTTCAGTCTATCGACTGCTGGGTTGATACTGGTGCAAATGTTCACGTGTGTTCTGATGCTTCTTTGTTTTCTTCATATCACGCAGCAGGGTCTTCTAGCGTCCTAATGGGAAACGGAACACGTGCTTCTGTTCTTGGTGTTGGTACGGTGGATCTAAAGCTTACTTCAGGGAAAACCATCCAATTGAAGAATGTCTAGCATGCGCTTGCGATAAACAAGAACCTGTTGAGTGGGTCTGTCCTGTGTAGGAGTGGTTATAAGTTAGTATTCGAGTCGAATAAAGTTGTAGTGTCAAAAATTGGGACTTTTATAGGAAAAGGCTATGACAGCGGAGGTTTATTCCGCCTAAGTACTATGGATTCTTGTTATAATTTGAATATTACTACTACTTTGAATAAAAATTCTGCTGATGTATGGCATTCGAGGTTCTATCATGTTGGTTTTGATACAATTGCTAGAATGTCCAGATCTGAGTTAATTCCTAAATGTGATATAGTCAAAAATTCTAAGTGCCAAACTTGTGTGCAAGCAAAACAACCTCGAAAACCTTTTAAGGCATTAGAGTTTGAGAAGAATCTGGCACCACTAGATTTGACATTCTGATTTGTGTGAGATGAATGGTATTTTAACTAAAGGAGGAAAAAAATATTTTCTTACTTTTATTGATGAAGTAACGTGACGTTACTGTTATGTTTACTTGCTCAAGACTAAGGATGAAGTGTTGAACTATTTTAGGATATATAAGGCAGAGGTTGAGAACCAGTTAGAAAAGAAGATTAAGAGACTTAGAGATGATTGGGGAGGAGAGTATATCTCTAATGACTTTTCTAATTTCTGTTCTGAGCATGGGATTATCCATGAATTTACTCCACCCTATTCACCACAATCAAATGGTGTAGCTGAGAGGAAAAACCGGTCACTTACAGATTTGGTGAATGCCTTATTAGAGAGTGCCGGTATGCCTAAGATGTGGTGGGGGGAAGCAATCTTGACTGTAAATTTCATGCTCAATAGAGTTATCACCAAGAGAAGTGACATAACTCCATACGAGGTATGGAGGGGCAGAAAACCTAATGTCAACTTTCTGCGAACGTGGGGATGCTTAGCGAAAGTCAACATTCCAGAGTCGAAGAAAAGAAAGCTTGGGCCAAAAACAGTCGATTGCATATTTATAGGATACGCTCAGAATAGTCCTGCCTATGGATTCTTGGTAGTTAAATCCGATACTCTAGAGATTATAGTAAATACAATAATGGAGCTGCCCCGTCAAGCTCCAATCTTCGAGCACCCCCAACGCCACCCAAGCGCACGAGCACCCTTCCCGAGCCTCACTCCACCTCCCTAGTGTCGTGGAACCACCCAAATTAACTTGGCTAAAGCACACTTAAGCCGCTTAATACACGATCATGTACTTTAAACAAATCAACTTGGTCGTCCGTTGGATTCATCCGATAAACCACTTATCTCAGGATCGAGAAAGCAAGACTCGCACGAAGGCGAGTGGTTACAGAGATTACAATAGTCCATCTCAAATAAACAAGTGCATCAAATTATTACAACCTCAAGTTCGAAATTCAAGCAAGGTTTGCAGAGTTTCAAATAATAGAAATAATTGAGGGGAAGCTAAAAGTTGTTGCAAGACATCATTAAGAAGCCAATTATGACATCAATGATCCCGGTCCTCGCCGTCCGAGGAGGGATCCCACTCAACCGTCCAACCAGGAGGAAGTAGGGTAGACCAAGTGCCACTTGCAGCGAGCTTGGGGGTATCAACATCACCTGAAAAGATGTGCCACAACAAGGCTGAGCGACTACGCTCAACAAGACTTAACCGACTGGTGGTACTACTCCACCACACCTAGACATGCAAGCTTTTTGGCTCTGGGGTTTGTTTTTACCAAAAGCGACTAGTGTAGGTCCTTACTTTCAATATGTTAGCCACAAGTTCTACTGTTGTTTTACCATTCTAAGTTAGCAACTATACTAAACCAAGCATAGTTTCTAAGCAATTAATACAGGCAACAATATTAGATCATCATCATCTTTCATTCTTACACAATGTAGCATAGTGATCAAGTAGTCCCAAACTGTGAGAGGCAGACGAATCGATTCGAATTTCTTAACCATGCATGACGAACCTAATCCCACGACATCCGCGCACCACGGAGGGTCGCTTCATTTGTCAGCCATCCCCATCAAATCCCTAGACCCGTGTCGGGCCCACTTCCCTTGGTACAAGGCTCCATAGACCCAGCCTCTGCCGTTCTATGACCACACTTGTCACCACATGCGGCCACAAGGGAACTTTGTTCCAGAGACAGTGGAACGATCCGCTCATGTTCCGGTTCAATCAGGTACTAGGCTTCGCCATCCCATACTAGGTATGAGATTAGTACTTTCAAACACTTGATCACGAACACTATCACATGTCGACCTTAGTCCAGTTTCATGTAGACAGACGGGGCAATCCACTGATGACCCAAAATAGTTCACAGAGCCCTGCCCCATCCATCGTCCTTGTAGTGTAACAAAAAGAAAGCAATCAACTCCTATAACTCGCGAGTGACAGGCCATCACTCAACTTTTACCGAGTCCTATTAAGCATTGCAACTACTCGGCTTATCATACTAGTGTTCAGATCAAAAGGGTACTAATCCATGCATCTACGGTTTCAATCAATTCCTAAAAATGTAAATGCATAATCAAGCAACCAAATATATTGCAAGTAGTTAAAGATAGGAATTTATGCTTCGGGGCTTGCCTTCACATAGGGATTTAGCGAACTGGTCCTCGACTTGCTCTGGTACGGGCTCGGCTCTGACTTGATGTAGATCAGCTACGGCTCCTTCTTCTGGCGCTAGGTGAAGCTCGTACGTTCCGTCAGCGAGGTTCAGCTCTACACGAAATGCAAATGCATCAAGTTCAAACTTCCATGCTTTCTCATCAAGGATGCAAAACATGAATTAGTATTGAAGTGTAAATTACATTATGACCACATTCACCTAAACAAGGTTCTACACCTTCTTTATCTGCATAAGGTAAGATGTATTGTGGTATAAAACCCGGGGTTGACTTGATGGTAATTGTGTACATATATACAACTTAACTTTATTAAACTTTAGATCGGAAAGTTATCCTATTTCTGAATATTTTTTTACCTCTTCCGAAAAAGACTATTAACTTTACTTAAGGTTCTTTCTTCCATTTAATTTGGTTCACCTCCAAATTTAATTTCTATTTTCAACAGTAAGCTATGAAGTTGAAACTTTACCGGCAACTTAATCATGCCATGATTAAGCTACTGCACAAATTTGAGGCTTATTAGAGTTGCACAAAAATAATTAAAATTGTTTCATTATGATAAGGTAGTGTGTGCTTAACTGTTTTTAAGACAAAAACCATAACGAATCTGGGTATGAAATTTTAACAGTAGATTCTAGAGGTGAAATACAACATTTGGTGAATTTTGCATAATTTTTAGTGAAGGGCATTTTTTTCCATACATTTAGCCTAATTAGTTTTCCTCAAAAGGGAAAGTGATTTTCCTTCTTCTTTTGATCATGTTCTATATTTTTCCTACAAACTGCACTACACGACTGACTTATTCCATTTTGTTTCACCTTTTCATCATCTCTGGTTTAATTATTATGCAAAAAGATAAAAGCAACCTTAGATTTCCATGATAAAACTAAAATAGAGACATAAACATCTGAGCTAGGCTCCACATTATTTTTATAAGCTTTCATTTCCTGAAACAAACACTTGAGAATTGGGTTTACCATTTTAGCATCTTTTAGCAATTTACTATGATTTAAATGGCTTAAACAAGGATTAAAACATATAACATTAATTCTAGCAGATACATGTGTCAAAAGTATTTTTATCAGAAACTACACTTTATAGTGAGTTTAGCAAAATTGATTTGGTATTTCTCTGAATTTTCTACGAGTTTTGGTGAATTTCCAAAGTTAGACACATTTTCTGGTGATTATAAAACAAAAACCGAAAACAGCTTTACAACCGGGCCCCTCTAAGTTTCCAGACTCACAACCACACCCTTGCTATTTATACCTAAGCTCTCGACCGAGTTTCGCAATCACACTTATGTCCCTATGGCGGCGCGCGGTGGCAGGGTTGCGATTCCATCGGCTCGCCGATGATTCCAGGGCAACAAGCGCTCGGGGAGGGATGTATGCTCACTGTGGGGCTGCTGGTGAAGGCTCGAGCGCGGAGGGGGCTTGGCGGCAGTGGAACGGTGAAAGGTGGCGCTACGGCTGCAGCGGAGTTGGGCGGTGGTGTTCCGGCAGCGTCGAAGTTTGGTGACGACAACGGTCAGCGGCTCGAGCTGCGTGAGGTGGTGGCAGAGCAATTTGCAGCGTCAGCTTAGAGTGAGGCTGCATGGAGATGGGCTCTCCACGTTGGGGTGAGCGGTGGCGAAACAAGGGAGCAGAGCAGCGGCGGGGAGACAAGGGCGGAGGGGCGCGTCGGTGAGAGAGTGCCGGCTTTTATAGCCACGGGCGAGAGAGGGATGCGAGGTGGGGTTGCGGCACTGGCGGAAGGAACTGCAGGGGAGCCGGGGCGTTGCTGTGGCCATAAATGGCGGCAGCGCCATTGGCAGATAGGGAAGGCGACCGGCGGGGTGCGGCGGGCGAGGTGGTAGGCTCTGGGCGAAGCGAGCGTGCGTGTGGGGAACGGCTTTGCTGGGGTGTCGGGTTGGCGAGGCTAGCGCTCAAGGCGTCACGGCCGGGCATGCGTCCGCGGGGCGCGCGCAGGCAAAGCAGCGGCAGGGGGCGGGGCGTGCCCTCGAGTGAGGTGGGGCTGACGAGAGCAGAGGGGACCGCGACGCTTACTGGTGGGTGGGCGCGCGACGCGGCATCCTGCCGAGACCAGAGACCGGGCGAAACGGCTTCGCCGATGAAGCCGTGCCACGCGGTGGTGGCGCTCCGGACCACACGGCGCGCGTGCTTTGGCGTGCTCTGGCCGAGGGATTTGCGGGATTGAGTCGTCAGGCCGATCTTCAAGCGCAACTAACTCCCGATTTTTGAACTGCGCAACCTTAACTCCCATTACCAAAGTTATAGTCCTCGGACTCAAGTTCAACTTTTGTAATTGAACCAAATTCAAAAGCGCAGCCGATTTGAAGATACAAAGCTTCAAAGTTTGAAGGAACGCTAGATTTTCAGACTTAGGCAAAAACGACAGTTTGGCTGATTTCAAGGTTTTTGGCTGACTTGAGCCCCAATTTTAAAAAGCCTCTGAGGTGAAATTGAGCAGAGTCCTAATGAGGAAGTTGTATAAACTTAGCTCTAAAACTCTTATAAAGGGTTTTGCTGGCATTCTGTTCAAGTTTTGTGAGATAAGCTTAAGCCGAGACGCGTGGTTGAACTGATTCCAGACTTGGTCTAGATTTGCAGGTCTTGGGCTGAGTTGACTACTATGGCCAACTTTGACCCGGGTTTTGAAAGCGTTCTATATAGATTTCGACCTTACTCCTTTAGTCAAAGTTGTTAAGGGCTTGAATCTCTAAAACTTTTGTATAGAGTTCAGCTTGAGTTCATTCGGGAAAATTTTAGATAAAGAGCTCCAAAGTTGGGACTTTATCTGTTTTCTTAAATTGATAGATTTGAACTTCAAGTTTTTGAAGGTCTTCTACTCAGATTCAAACAAAATATTAAAAATAAAAGTTGTTAGGAAAGTTGAGTTCTACAACTCTTAGTTGGACAGATTTTTAAGTTCTTAAGCAAAAATTTGTGTTATGGTTTAAATAGTTGTTTATCTTGTGAGGGCAAAAGTGTCTTTTTACTTGTCTTCACAACTGCCAAAAGGTCTTCTTTATGCTCTAATGACTTTACTTAAGTTTAAACATGGTTTAATTAGGCTAGGTTGTTACACCTAGCCCCTCTCCCGGCCACCTCCGCCGCCGTCCTCAGTGGAGACGAAGCCACCGAGCCGCGCCCAACACCTCTCCGTCGAGCCACGTCGCCAGCCCTCCTCCACACTCAACCCCTACAGCGGCAAGGTCACCGCTGAGCTCCTCGACACCTTCCCGCCCTTAGCTCACACTCTAGCGGCTGGACTTCGTCGGATTTCTATCGCCGCGCTGCCGGTCGGCACCCAAGGGCCACCTTGCAAACCCAAAAGTTGTCCCAGGGTCCTAGGTGCAAAAGTGTAGGGGTATCGTTGTGAAGTTTCAAAATATCTAAGGGCCTGGTCACGAAACGTGTTTTTCCTTTTCAGTTTAAATTGATTAAATCCGCTAAAACTTAGAAACTGCGTAGGAAATTGTAGAAAAATATGAAACTTGTTTTGTTGAGTTACTTATGATGCCTAGTTTCTTTCAAAAATGTTCATGTGCATGTGACTGTCCTGTATCTAGTACTAGGATTTATTTTGTATAAAATCCATTAAATGCTTGATAAATCATGGGATGCTCTAAAAATTGTGAAACCAATTTTGTAAGCTTTTCTTTAATATGCATGTTTTAGATCGGCAACTTGTGTTAATGGAATCCATGATGTTCATATTGTTTTAAAAATGCCTAATTGTTGTCTTAATATTGTTATTTACATGACAATTAGTGGAAAATAGATAAAAATGCAAGATAAATTTTGTTAAATTCTTGATGTTCATGCCTGACTAGTAAAAATGCTTGGTTCTGTGAAATACGTGTTTTCCATTACTTAAGAAAATACATGTTGTTTAATCTTCTTTTTATAGGATAAATAGTTCTCTTTCTCATAAAACCCTGAAAAATTTACAGTGGCATATGTTAGTGTTGGTAATCCTTCTGTAAAATTTGTGGAACTAAAATGATGAGAAAACTCTAGTTAAAAATCATTTTCCATGATCTGCAATTTAACAATGTTTGATTTTTTAGTAAATTCTCTAGATGTCAAATTCATCTCAAATTTTTTACAGTAAATATCTTGTGTAGGGGGAAAGATCTTGTAAAAGTTTCATATTCATATATTAATGGTTGCTTCCTGAAATATTTATTCATGTTGCATGCTAGTTTAATCTTTAATAATAAGTACTATTAGGACTTGTAGGCTCACGAGTAATTATTGTGCTTTTCTTCAGTAACTTTATCACTCTTAAGAAGGTTGCTAAACAGTACCAACAAGACACCACCTTCTGTCTTTTGAATACTAAGTTTCTTAGAATCTTATATGTGTACACAAACATCATCAAAGTAAAAACTAGGTTTTCTTCCGAACCCACCTTGTTTTGCGAAGAGAAGAAATGGTTATAACTTATCTCGGTGAATGTGGTCGAAAATGCACCCTATGCTTTTACAATGATTACGAAATCCAATCTACATCATGAACGGCTATAAATGAAATCTTATGTATATGCATCTCGTGTAGAAGCTAACCTCGCTGACGGCACATACGAGTTGGTCTCGAAAGCTGAAGAGGAACACTCTCCTACTGCATTGAACCTGATCAAGACGACTCAAGAACCGAACCCAAAGTCGGAAGAGCCCAAGGCTAGCATAGGACAAGAAGGCAAGCCCCAGAGCATAACCCTGATTTCCAAATTATACATTACTTATGTTACTTATGTTTGTGCATTAAGTTCATAGGAGTTGTATTGAAACCTTAGTTGCATGCTACTAGTACCCATGACTTGAATACTAGCATGATAAATTATTTAGTTGCTATGCTAAATAGGGACACGGTAAAAGTCGAGTGATTTCCTGTCACTCACGAGTTATAGGAGTTGCCTATTTACTTATATTGGAATCATAAGGTTGACGAGCGGGGCTTGGTAATATGTTCTGAATTGGTGGATGCCCCGTCTGTTTAGAGGAAAGTTGCTAAGGTCAAAATGTGTTAGAGTTGTGGTCAAGTGTTTGAATGTACTAAACAAATGCTGAGAGTATGGTGAATCAGCAAACCTAGTACCTGATTGAACCAGGACGTGGACCTACTCCCCGCTCTCTCTGGAACCGGATTCCCCTGATGCATCATGTGGGTACAAGTGTAGCCACGGTACGGCGTCGTTCCGGGACTGTTGGGGCATTGTATCCAAGGGAAGTGGGACCTGGACACGCACCGGGGATCGATAGGAACCGTTGATATATGCGAACCCGTCGCGGTACGCATATGTCGTGTGTTTAGGTCCACCTTGCAAGTTTAAGAAATTCGATTCAAATCGTCTGCTTCTCACAGTTTGGGACTGTTTGACCGCCTTTCTGCACTAAGTAAGAAGATGAACAATGATGATGTTTAATATTGATGCTTGATTTAATTGCTTGTTCTACCATGCTTGCTTAGAGTAGGTGCTTACCTAGAATGGTTAATCAACTAGAATTTGATGCTAAAACTTGAAAGTTAGGATCCACTTTAGAAGCTTTTAGCAAAAACAAACCCCTCAGCGAAAAAGCCTTGCATGTCAAGGAGTCCTTGGATTAGATACCACCTGACGGGTAAGTCTTGTGGAGTATTAATATACTCAGTCTTGCTTGTGGCTATATTTTCAGGTAATGTTGATGTGGATGATATGGTTGCTAGTGTGACTTGGCCGTGCCGGCTCCCTCCGGGATGGACCGTTGAGTGGGACCCGTCCTTAGTGGGCGAGGACCGTGGTGAGTGATATCATGGACGGCTTCACCTTGGTATCGTGTATCGATGTTAGACTTATCATTATTTTTCTGCTACTTTGAACTCTGAACACTCTATATGATTTGAACTCTGAGCTACTTTATGCTTTGAAACTTGGTTTGTAATAATTAATTTGGGACCTCTGTAATATTCATTTGGATTGTTGTAATCTCTAGGCTCGTCTTTGTACGAGTGTTGTATGCTTGTTTTGATCCAAAATACGTGGTTGTATCGTGTGAAACCCGACAGACTACCATTTTAATTCGATTAAAGTGTCTATTTGCATTTGAGGCAATGTTGAGCACACTTTAGCTGGTTTAAATTGGGTGGTTCTGCCACAAGAGGAAGAGAGAGTGGATCTTTGTGTTGATCTTTTTGCCATCCTAGCTTTGATTGTGCTTAGGAGTGTCTTGTAACCAAACATGGTGGAGTAATCCAAAGATCAATTTCGTGCCATCTTGTTCCACACTCTTTGAATCTCAAATTTATCTTTTTCAGGTTTTTCGGAGCATTTTCGTGGGAATTTTTGTTCTTCATGTTTGAGCTGAAATTCCATGAGATTTGTTAGGGGAAATTATTGCTAAGACCCTTGTGAGCATCTTTGATGTGATCCCCCTCAAATCCCCCACGGATTCAGCTTGAATTTGAAGTTTTCCCAAAACTCTCTCTCTTTTGTGTTCTTGACCGTATTCCGTGAAATCCATAGTGAAGTATTGATCTTTTTGAGGGGATCTTTTGGGCAAAGACTCACTAGTCTATTGCGGAGCTATGGTTAAAATTTCGTGAATTTTGGAGGTCATTTGATTGAATTTTGAAGCGTTGACTTAAACTTTTTGGGCTATTTTTCTGAGCTGCAGGAAGTTCCGACCGAACGAAAATTCTGACACCAAACCGGAAGGTTCAATGATTTATTTTTCAAAGCCTGAGAGTCCTTTTACAGCAGTTTCTCAATACATCCGATAGGTGCTGGAAGTTCCGATACGGGGTCGGAAGTTCCGACAAAACCGCTGAGGACCTCTTGTCGGAGCTTTCCAGACAGTTCCGATCCCACTTTCGGAAGTTCCAATAAGAGGTCGGAAGTTCCAATACCTGTAAGGTGTTTTGAGCTTAGTTTTGCCTCAATCTTTTGTGTTTGCTTCCGTGTTGCTTCCAAGCCTTCCTGGCATCGTTCCTAAGGTCAGCAGGTCCGCTGTGACTACGTGATCTTGATAATAGCTAGAAGAGAGGATTGAAGGTTACTTTGGGACTTAGGCCTCCCATTCACCCCCCCCCCACTCTGGTCGCCCATTTCGGTCCTTCAATAAGAAAACAAGGGAAGAAAGAAAGAAAGTGTGTGAAAGAAAAGAAAAAAAAGGGAGGTATAAGAAAAAGAAAAAAGAATAAGATTGAAAACAGGAGAAGTTTCTACTGTCATGAAAATCAAAGAAAGTGCAAAGAAGGATTACCTTGTTTACGGAATGGATCTTCATTCCAACCATGTGCAATCTGACGACGAGGACATTGCTTATGCCTCGGAGTCACTATTTTATTTGCCTTTGCACATATCCACCATTCTATATCTTGTCATCCTTGAAAACCTCACATTATGTGGATATTCTTATGATCAATGGCTTGGAAGGTACGCAAATGCTAGAGAGTTTTTTTAATTCGATAATATAAGTGTTGATTCTTGCTAAGCCTTATCCAAGCTCCATCATACAATGAGTGTCATTTTGAGAGATGAGAGCTTACAAAATAAATAGGATGACCACATTTAAATTGAGTGACGTGAAAGTACCTGGAAGAGAATCTTGGTTTTAATTCTTGTTGCAGGGAGAATGCTTTATGAGAAAAAGAAAAGAAAACCTCCAAGACAAACCAGAAAGTGAGTGTGATTGATTCTTGAGGTAACTTAGTTCTAATAAAAGTTGTGGGGTACTTTTGCTTTGATAAGTCTTTGAACACCCATACTTTGATTATCTCTGCTCCACTAATCTTTTGTTGAAAGATTAGATACTTGACTTGCTTGCTTAGGTATGGTTCAAGATCTTTGTTCAACCCGTTAGAAGAGTTTACAGTCGTCTGACTTGCTCAAGGGTGAGCAAGAGCTAGGCATGGGGGGATTATTGACGCTCATTATTTACACTTTTAGTGTTGTTTAACTAGTGTTTTCATGCTTATTCTTACACTAACCCACCACTTGGCACATGAAATAACCTCATTATTGCATACACATTGTATTTTGGAGCATGTTGTGTTTCCGCAGAAATGTGACATAATCAAGGGGGTTTTCACAAGGAGCTAAATGAATATTTAGATATGGGTCATCGAGAGGACTAGCACGAGGAAGGAGAGGACTAGGAGGGCTAGAAAGGGCCTAGGCTGATTGGCCTGGCCTAATCCAGGGCCCGGTCGAGCCTCCGTTTCTTCAGCGTGACATCCACGACATCCTCTAGGGTTTTTCACCGACATTGACCCAAAGCCGCCTACAAGGGACTATAAATAAAACCCCATTGGATCAAGGAAGGAAGAGATGAAGAGGGAGAGGATATCACCACGAAAGCACCATCCACCGCCGCCACAAGTAGGAAAATGGAGAAAAGATTGGATCTAAAGGAGGCCATGCGAACAGGAGCACCAGGGAAGGCAAAAACCCCCTGAGCAGATCGGCTCAGAGGTGCCCAGGACGATCAGCCTGGGTCTTTCTTGCCCCCATTCATCATCATCTTCGGTCCAGTTGATCTACAAGTCATCCTTTACCCTAAAATTTGTCAACATGTGTAAGATCATAGGGTAAAGTCGCTATTTGTCCTCGGGGTAATATGGAGATCTTGATTTGTAATCGTCGAACCTCTTGTGAGATGAATATATTATTTTTCATATCTTGATGATGTACTTTCATGAATGGTTGGCCAACACTACTTTGGGTTGCACCTTTGTTTTCCTAGAACAATCATCTTGTCGTGTTCTTTGTTCGATAGTTGAGTACCCCTGTGTAGTGACTAATATACGGGAGGGAAAGTGTTGGGCTTGGTTCACATCAACTCATGATAATACTTAGATCTGTTTTGTTAACTCTTGGTGATTGCATCTGCAAGTGATCCTAGATCCCTAGGACAAGAGTTTTATCTATCTTGTGCACACCTTTACTCTCTCTACCTATTTGATCTAGATTGCTTAGATTAGTTAGATCAATCTCATACACCAAGAGCTTTCGGTTACTTAGATTAATACCTAGTTAAGCGTGCAAATACACTTGTTCCATGGATTGATAAACCTTGGGGGAGTACTCTAAGGGGAGAGCTACAACGAATCCATGCACTTGCAGTTCACAAATTGGCATGCTAACTGCCATCAACAACCTCTCACAGGGCGCAAAACCAAGTAGGTCGCCTAGCACAACCACTAACAATGTGTGTAAGATGAAGAGCTGATGAGCAAAGGCCTTGGGGGCACGCCTATTTATTGAAGCACCATGACTGATCAACAATGCAGTGCACCTTCTCCCAGCTCACACCTCACGGGATTATAGTAGCCATGAAAATACATAGGATGCTTGGAATACGCAGGCCTACACTGATCAGGAATCCTGCCACAAGTATAGGGCGGAATATGCAGACTTTCATTCACAAGTAGGCATGCAAAATATTCGGCGGGTACAGGAGTGCGCTTGGTCAGGATAAAAAGAAGGAAAATCCTGACATCTACATGAGAAAAAAAACAAATGCAGAGGCATTGTAGTTGGAGAAAGCAATTGTTCCCCTTTGTGGTCAGCGACTGGAAAGGCATCCAGGTTCACTGAAGCGTGGGCCTCTGCCAGATACTCGTCTCCCGCCTATGTTGTATGCAAGATGAAACACACCTAGCTTCACTGACAAATGGGTCCGATAAGAGCGCACAATCTTGTCGGTGACCCCGCAGCAAGTGCAACTTACCAAATTTTCATTTCACACCCATGAACTTGAAAGCGGGATCTTCAAATTCTGTATTCCCTCGCCTCCCCCCAAATAATAAAAACATGGCTACCACAGCGCGCCTCCAAACTCCTGCCTTGTATTTTCAAATCAGCACTCTCCTCTCTGCTGGCTGTAAAGTCCAACTAGATCTATGGTGGCAGCTAACCTCGGCAGCCACGGGGTACCTCAGCGGTAGCGGCAAGCTCCATGGGCGGCGGGCATCAAGGTGCGGCATGGTCAGCGACACTCTTGGAGGAACATCTCAGCGTCCTTGCAGCGGCTATGCCCATGCTTGTGCAACTGAGCAGTTGAGCAAGGATGTCGTGCAAGCACCAGCTGCCCCGTCCAACCATGCACCACTACATGTTTGAGGTCCACAAGTGAGAATCTCATTTTTTTTCTCTATAGTCCCCTCCAATTTTATGGATCTACATCTTCTTCACTGGAGAGCACTCTGCTCAAGTTTATTTCTATCTAGAGCATAGCCTAGTTAGGCCTAGATTTGGCCACGACCCCAATGCTGCTAGAGTATTTCTTTAACGAAAAGTAAATTTATCGATGTATTGTGTTAGATTTGAGATCCTTCTCTTACCTTGGCCGCTCTAGATCTATCTGCAAGGCCGACATCTGCATTTCTATGGCTATGGTACATTCTGTTCCTTATATCTAAGACAACTGACCAAATACTTATTGTGTAGGGCCTAGTACCACGTTCCTACATTGCTGAAATTCAATCACATATTGTGGTATGTACTAAACACTTGATTATCCTACTCTTGTATTCTTTACTTTATTCAGTTGCTTTGTTTAAGATTGAAGTTTGACTTCTGCTCCTTTCAATTGTAGGCTGAAATATTGAAAACAATCCATAGGGTTGCAGTACCAAATTCTGGTCCTCATGTTTTGCAGTCAAATCCCTTCCTTGATTATGTGGCCGTGCAGCCAGCCTCAGCTACAAGCTCAAGATTTGAAGTTTCTTTTGGAGGGCTACATGAAGCTGCAGAACTAAGACAACAAGTTGTTGAACAGGATCAAATATTGAGCGACTTGAAGATGAAGGCACAAGCTTCAGATACAGCAATGAAAATGCAGTCTAAGGAGATTGAGAGTTTAAAGAAAGCAGTAAGAGAAACTGAGTACCTCCTTCGTCAACTGCTAAGCTTCAAAGGGTAAGGTCAATGGGTTTCTTAGACATCTTCTCATGTCCTCCCAGCTGCTTGTGCTGGTTTGTGAGTATTGTGGTTTGTGCTCAGTGTGTTTCTAGGTCAGCTTTGTTCTTGGTCAAAAAGATCATGTGGAGTGGTTTGTGATCTCTTATGGACAATATGCTTATGCTTGTTCTTTGGTCATGAATAAAAATGTGTGAAGTGTGTGATGAGAAATATTTATTGTATGTGTGGTATGTACAGATTAATTATGCTGTCAATTACAGAATTAATTTGTATGTAATATTAAATTAGATTATGTTTTAATTAAGTACTACCTGGGCTATACCCGAAAATAGTTGGGCCCAAAATTTCGTGGGCTCGATCCCTCGACACATTATTTTGTGGGCCTAAATAAAGTTATGACGCTAGCAAATGTTTGGCTAAATCCATTAAGAATTGGGCCTAAATAAAGTTATGATGTCAGCATATGTTGCGCTTGATCCAACAAGAATTGCCTCTAAATCAATTATTGGGCTCGGTCCAAGAAGAATTGGGTCTAAATCAATCTATGACGACAGCAATTATTGGGCTCGGTCTAAGAAGAATTGGGCCTAAATCAATCTATGACGACAGTAATTATTGGGCTCGGCACAACAAGAACTGAGCGTAATTCAATCTATGATAAAACAGTTCATCACAACTGTCATGCCACATCAGACTGCGACGCAGGAGCCAGTTTATGATGACACGTGGGATGAATTTTCATTCATCATTATCTTAGTGATGCACCGAAATAAGGAACGTCACTAGTCGCAGTTTATGATGCTTGACTAATGACGAAGGGTTTTCGTCACTCCCGCATCATAAATCATAGTTTATGATGCAAAAAATGCGTTTATGACACTTTTTGTTCGTCACTAGTCAGCAGATTTCTTGTAGTGATTCTTTTTTTACAAAAATTAAGGAGTTATAAATTTATTATAATACAACTTAGAAGACATCCCATCGTACATATTTTCTGTTAAGTTGTCTTAAGACTACAAGTTGTCATCTTAAGACTACATGTTAGTAGATGAGACCGTCTATTAGATGATATCAATATACTTACATATTTGCACATACTCCTTGATGTAGCACTGGCTCCATGGTAATTTTGAATGGTGGAGAACTCGAGTTTGATGATCTGGGCTTCTAATCAGACACGATTCAAACCCTTGCAACTGCTACACCGCTGCTCTATTGGTTATCAATCAAGCACAACTCGATTGACCTCGCTAAAAAGGTTTTCCCTGCAAGCGAATTGAAGAACACAAGCAAGAAAGTAAAATAACGTTATCTAAAATTGCAAACATATATGAAATGAATCTGAGTATAAAGCTCAAATTCTCAATACGAAAGGACTAATCACCACAGTCAAGAAGAACAAGAACATGGGCCTTGGATCATAGCAAAAAGACTTGTCATCACAGTTACCATGGATGCTATAGGTTTCACAATAGAAAAATAGAACTAAACTAAACTCTAGTTTCTACGACCTGCAAGCACTTGGATCATTGTAGCTTTTACCTTAAAGTATTCCCTAAGGTTTATCAATCCGTGAAAATAAGATCACAAGCTCTAAAATAACTAAGCATCGAAAAAAATGATTCGAATTGTAAGATGATTGTGAACATGAATGAACAGTTATAAGTAGATACAAACAAGAGGTAACTCATCTAGAGGACAGTCTAGACTATGCATATGTTGTAATTTGAGTTGCCTCCTGCAAAACTCTTCATTTATCGCCTATAGCTAGATCTTCAGATTTCTGCTCTTCCCAGCATCCTATGGTGATGGTGATGTAGTTCTCTACTATTCTTTATTCTCTCCCTTTTTTTTCTACAGGCTAGCGTTCTCTCTGAGCTGTGCAGCTATCTTCTTATCTCTAACTTCTCAAGTCTCCTCATCAGCGAGTTGACCTTAGCCTACATGAATTTGTTGTGCTCCACTTCTAGCAAGCCCTTTGCCTTGCCCATAGGCAGAATGATTAGAGTGTGTCTCAATGATGCACAGGCGTCATTCTCAGCAACCTTCTTGAACAAAGCAGTAGCCCGAGTGGGAATAAGGTCAATAATGGAACCTCTAGCGGATGCATCAATGAGTGCACATGTTGCTGCTGCCAATCCACCGTAGAACATCATAACTAGGTTCCCTCTTGAATACTTGTGGTGTGGAGAGGCTAGGACTTAGTCATTGAAGCGCTCGATCGCATCAGCGATGATCTCCGTGGAATATTGGGCGAAGCTTGATATCCGGTTGCGAAGAACCTGTCTCTTCCTTGGTGAGTAGTATTCGGTGATGAGTGCTCACATCAGGCTCTCCCAATTCTTGATTGTTGTTGATTGCAGAGTGTAGAACCATTGAAGCCTTGTCCAACAACAAGAACGGAAAAAGTCTTGCACATAGCTGATTGTCATCGACGTTGTCCATCTTGAAGGTTTGCACATAGCTGATTGTCATCGACGTTGTCCATCTTGAAGGTGTTGCATATCTATAGGAAGGACTGCAAATGGAGGTTAGCATCCTCCTTACCTGTGAACGAAGTGTGCTGCACCATCTTGATGATTAAGGTCTCGATCTGGAACGGGCCTTCAACTTTAGCAAAGTTCAGGATCTACATATCGTTTATGTCCGGGATGTAGAGCTAGCTAATCTTACATTCAGATTGTTCTGCCATCGCTACTTGTGGCTAAAGTTAAATTGGGCTTCTTGGCGGGGTGCTGAGTACTGGTTCTTAGGCATTCATTGCTAATGCTCCAGCTGCTCGCTCACTTTGCCTGCAAGTTTTCTTTTCATGCACAAAAAGAAAAGAATTTTTTGTTTTTTTCAGAGGCACAAGTCCATCTCATATTAGGGTTAGTAAAATAAAAACATATATAAGAACTATACAAGATCAAAAATATACAAAAAAATTATGAAGAAGAAAATATCTACAGATGCAAAGGTTAATATAAAACTTGATCAGTAGTTTCCCTGGAAGCGGCGCCAGAAAAGCTTGTTGACAGCAGTTAGCACGCCAGTTTGTGAACTGCAAAGCGCACAGATCATTGTTCCTTTTCCCTTGGAGTATTTTCCAAGGTTTATCAATCAGTGGAAACATTGTCACAAGCTCTAAACTAACTAAGCATCGGAAAATATGATTTGAATTGCAATATGGTTGTGAACATGAATGAACAAATATGAGTAGATATAACAAAAGGTAACTCATCTAGAGCAAAGCCTAGACTAAGCATATATTGTAGTTCTGGCATAGCAAGCAAAACATGGTTCTCATTCAAAGCATCATTAAATCTCCACCTCCGGCCTCACTCCCAAAAACTCGTACCCTACTAGGCCATAGACCTTGTTACAATCCTATCATTCAGTGCAAGAACTCTAAGGGCATGAACGCAAGGCACACATCTAGCGGTTATGATAGATTGGGTATGCAATTCTAGTTACCGCGATTACAAGAATATCCTACGTAATCTATGACGGCCATAGATTGGAATAAGCAAACTCATTGCAGTACAAATCATAAAAGGAGGCATATGGATCATTACTGAATCAGAACACATCTATTACTTTATCATGAATGATTGTTCATCACAAGATCTCCATCAAGGCCATATTTATGACTTGTGACTCCTAGCTTCAGGACTCCGGTGTGGATCTTCCTCATAGGGTGATCATGCCAGTTATAGCCTAGCGTAATCTAGCCTCTGGACAACTATTGACCATCATATCTCTGTCGATGGTTGTCCCTCGAGTTCCTTAGCTTCTGCTGCGAATGGATGAATGGATGCTTCATGTGGATGGAGAATGTGGGCATTTATACTCCAAGGAGGTCGTGGCTAAAATGGAAAGTCGAGAGGGCGAAGGAATGGCCTGGGCCGATTGGCTCAGATGGGTCCAGGACGATTGGCCTAGCCCTTCCTTTCATCCTCTCGCGCTCTACTTTATCTCCAAGTCTTCTTTGTTGTTCTGGAGTCTTCTTTTCACTTGTACGTGGGCATGGCACTTGATAACCTTCCAAATCTTCTGGTTGCTTAATCTTGATCCTGAGATTATTTTTGCCTTATCTTCATAAACTTAGCCCTTAAGTCCTCTTGGAGGAATGTTCGTGGAAGCTGAGCACGAACGGGCATTAGGAGGCCCTGGGGCGATCGCCCAATCCCTTTTTGGGTCCTCTAGCCATTATCTTTGTGGGGAATGGTGGGCCTCCCCCTTTTATGCTCCAAAATAGTCCAATTTCCTGCAAAAAGAGAACATCCTCCAAAACATAAGGTATATGCAAATATGGCCTAATTATCAGGTATGGTCAATGATAATGGTGTCATTTGTATACCAATATTAAAGATAAACACGGGTCAAATGGTGTCATTAACAAGCGCCAACAGATGGCTACTAAGTTTATATGAAAAGGAACGTCCTAGGTTGGCGGTGACCAGGGACGGCCAACAACATGGGCTTAAGGCCTGACATGGTCCAAAACTGGTGACGCAGCACCTTGTCAAGACTATGCAGAATGATCCACAAGACTTAGATATGACTAGAACCAAAAGAAAGCTTTCGTCATTAGCTTTCTAAGGGCATGTTCAATGGTTTAGACGGCTGTCATCTGCAAGTTCTTTGAAAATCATGCATAGACAACATAAAAGACAACTTCTATAATGACTTGTCTATTAGACTGTCTATAGACTATCTGTGTGCTATTTAATTCATGCAATGGCACACATCTCATGGCGATGAAATATGCATTTGATCTTTGTATGCTATTTGTATTGTAACTAGCTATAACAGACCAAGATGCAGCTGCCATCAAGTGCATCAGCTCACACCATGCAAATTCAATTAAACTAGATACGATAGATAATTTGCAGCTACCATCCAGTAGTTTGAAATAGTTTGAAGCTACCATCCCGAGCCTTTAGCCAACACCATCCAGAGCCCAACAAAGCAACAGTGACAAAAAATTAACCATTTATCCAGAAATTGAAGCTATCTAACAATTTTGTGAGTGTCAGAAAATCACAGGAGTTTTGTATCTGTCGTTCTTCCTGATAATTAAACAATTGACATACCCCAAAGGCAAAGGTAACATGGCCAAGTAAATACGGAAGCTATAAACTCAAACTCAAGCAAACTTGTTCTTCAATCAGTTCAAGAAACAGAGCTTGAAGACGCACAGATGAATGGATTGATCGAGCTCCTGCCATCCTGCTGGATTGAACCTTGAGGATGCCACCATCAGGAACACCGTCAGCGGTAGATTTGAGTCCCCGAGCTAGCTGCTACGCCACAGCACCCTTCCTCTGCAGCACGACCGTCTCCAATTTGCTGAATAAATCAGGGATTTGGGAAGAGGGGAAAACAACGTCTCATTTCAATGTCGTATAAAAGAGATATCACCATTTGGGTACATGGTGGTCAACTGAATGCGAACCAAATGCGAAAGCTAAGTTGACGACAACTTGAAACTCGGTGACAAGGATGGCTCATGTGTATCCATCACGTTGGTATCCTCATCACGGATGATTAAACGGAGAGTAGCCGATGCATACTAAAGGGACCATGACACCCTCCTTTTTAAGTTGAATTGGATGTTTAAAAAAACTAGGCTCCTAGTAAATGATCACTATGGTCGGCCATTTTCCTTACACGCACATCATGGTTGGTCGTGGACCCAGCTATGTCCATAGGCCGCTCATTGCAGAGGCGACCGAAGCTGAGACTTTTGGTAAGACTAGACCCTACAAGCACTGCAACATTATTTTGATCTAACAAAAATAAAGATCTTCAGCTCATGCACATACCCTTTCCAGTAATTTTTGGTTAATCTAAACTGCCAGTGTATCACCTTAACTTATGCATGATTGCCCCGGAACCTTTCGAGTCTAGCCAAGTTGAATCAGCAATATTATAATTGCCACTCTGCACCTCTTTTGCTAGATACCTGGCCACTCACGCAACCAGAGACGAAAGTGGTACAGAGATACTCAAATGGATACTTCGTATCTGAATCTGAACGTTCAATATCCGTAATATATCCAAATCTGGATACTCAAAGTTGGATATTTAATATGCGAATAGGACGAATATCATTATTCGATAAATCTTGACACTATTCGTATCCATATTTGATTCGGAAAAAACAGTTATCTGAATTATTCGATAAATCTTGAATAGCTATTCGTATCCATATTTGATTCGGAAAAAAAAAGTTATCTGAATTATTCGATAAATCTTGACACTATTCCTATCCATATTTGATTCGGAAAAAAAAAGTTATCTGTATCCATATTTGATTCGGAACAAAAAAGTTATCTGTATTCGTATCCATATACATCTGTTCGTATATGGTCCGTTTTCATCCCTGCCCAAAACAGACGAGACGGAACCACGCCAGAGCTTGAATCGGTGCTAATCTAGGTGTCATAGGCATGTGCTCCCACCGGAAGCAGCATTCTTCCGAGCACATCTAACTGTACTATTCGTATCAAGTTACACTTTATTTTGATTCCATTTTCTAAAATGGTAGAACGCGTTTCTTTCTAAGCCGTTAATGCTGCTACGATACAGTCTACTTTCTGTCTCTTTCTGTTTGCCTGAATGACTTACATTACAGCACTAACAAATTGACGTTCGCAGCATAAAATCGCGACGATTAAGCCCTGCTACATCTTGGGAGCGCGGCAATATTGTAAGATGCAGAACCCCTGATGCAGTACATGTCTTGCAGTTGCAGTTGTTTTCTGTGTTTTGAACCTTGAAATTCCCTTGTCATGCTCCAGCATCGCCTGTAATCCATGTGCATATTCACAAGAACTCTACCCTGCTCATTAGTCGCGTAGGCGAGCCGACTCCGGTGTTCAGTTGATCTTAGGCTTTGGCCTCCTTGGTCGTAGAAGAAACCAAAGCAACAAAAAGACAGCTAGGAAGGCAGGAAGAGTTGTCAAGTCAAGCTGCACGTCGAGTTTCCTTTCGCGGGTGCATTGGACAGGGTGTAGACTTGAAATGGTGGAGTTCACAGCACTAGAAAATCTGAAAGACGCAACACTATAAGTCAGGCAAACAAGTCCAACGAATCAGGGGCCCATATTCTAGTCAAAAACATAACTACATTCACCAGTGTAATATATTAAGAGAAAACATGTCCAGAAAGGAAATGCTCCTGTTTTTTATTACAGAATTCAAGCTTCCTATAACTCCCAGTTCTGGTGCTTGCTCTTAATATTTATTTTTACAGATTTACTGTACTTCATAAAAGTAACAACTCAAATGGGAAAAAAATCACATGTTTGGATATGCACTTACAAGCAAATGAACATGCAAGAACAGTGCAACAGGTAAAAAAGGCAATCATGCTTATGTTAGAGATTTCCATACTATTCGCTTTCATCATGAACAGTAACTGCGTCCATAAAAGCATATAGAATGCTCCAATCCTTTTTCTACCACTGGTTTTTATGGGTTGGAAATTTTCCTATGATATAGAAACCAAATAGGCAGAACCTTGAAACAGAACTCAGCATAAAGGAACACGGTTTGCACTGTATAATTATTTTATCCTAGCAAACTGTACAAACCCCAAAAGACCTGCATAACTTGAAATTCAGTTTAATTACTACTGTATGCAATAGGATAAGCAAAAATTTCATTAAACGATTACTTTTTAAAAAAAAAAAACTCAAACACACATAAAGCTTCTGCACAAACTAAACGAAATGCAAGTAAAACAAAAACTTGCAAGTACTATATGCGTGCAGAAAGCACAAGGATTACTGACCCATGCGAAGCATCCTCGAGCATCGACATAAGTTTTACCACGTCACCATATTTTAATCCTTTGGACATAGCTGAGACCTAAATAGATATCAAACATAAGACCCTGTAATGCAAAAAAAAAAAAAGAAGAAAAGCAAACCTGAAAAAGTCTTACCCTTCTCCACAAGCTTACAACAGCATTGTACTTCTCAATCATCACACTTTCATGAGCCTTGAAAATTTTGAAGCCTTTTTCAGCTAACAAGCATTAAGGTTCTTCAAATAAGGTATTTCTTGAGAGTAAACAATGCAAACATATTTGAACTATCATGGACGTTTTTCTACTTGAATCAAAGGTAAACTTCAGTTTCCAAACAACCCTCTTGACACAGTAAAACATTCTAACTATTGAGTTGCGTGCACCGACCAGTTCAACCCAAAAGCAACTGATGAGGACAGGTTGTCAATTAACTTATACTTCAACACTCCCCCTCACGCAGGGGCGGATCTGCAGGGGGTGCTGGGGGTACTGCAGCACCCCCTGAGCCCATGTATGTCTTAAGTAAAACTAGTGTTTTAGCTCTAAAATTCACATATAAAATATGAAGTTAGCTTGATTACAAGAGGCTCAGCACCCCCTTTAGGATGATTCTGGCTCCGCCCCTGCCCTCACATGCAGGCACCCTCAGGCCTCAAATGTGGAAATAGTTGTCGGCTACAATCATTTTATTTAATTGCGACCGCTAAGATTCGAACTCGAGACCTATGGCTCTAATACCATATTAAGTTGCATGCACCGCCCAGTTCAACCCAAAAGCATAAACTGATAAAGGAAATGTAGGCAATTGACTTATACTTCAACACTAATATCTGCTGCAGATAAGTTAGCTAATGCCTCTACACAGTTACTATTTTAGATTGTCGAAAATTAACTTGCAATTACAAACCTACAGTTTGGAAATCAATAATCCTTATGTTTGACAATACACGTCCTAAGCTGCTACATGCACATAAAGTCTAAGAAAAAAACATGCACATAAAGTCTAAGAAAAAAATAATGTGAAATAACGACATGTAACTAAGAAAAGTTAATGTGAAATGACAAGATGTTACTCTATAAAATGACATGCTACAATTAATGGACAAAAAAAAATTGAAACAGTGACTCCCAAGTAAATTGTGAAACTGAGGGATTGACCATTTAATCTGGAATAAACAATTGCATAGACCCATAGCAGTTCTTTGCAAATCATTTTTACAAAACACAGTTCAGGAATAGAAATTTAAGAAAAAATGAAGTAGGAAAAAATAGGTTCTACTAGCTCATAAGGGAAAACAGATAAGGCAATCCAAGTCCCTGATACCTTTACAAAATAAGGTTATTCACAAAACAAAAGCACCCTAAAAATTGAATGATCAGAAATTACAGAAAATTATAAGGATACTAGCCCGCTCTGTTACCAATCGCTGAATTGCTGAATTGACTATTTGTATGGATTCCTCCACTGAGGTAATAATGTAGTTACGACCAATCGCATCTTGCTGGAACTCCGAAAGTTGCCAGCCATGAGAAGTGATGGATAAGGGACTACAACCCACAGACCAGGTCCAGTCCTAGAATTACAAAGAAAAACATAAGTTAGATTGGACAGCTAAATTTCAATAACCAGATCGGGGAAGGAAATAGCAAAAAGGACGGTGCTTGTGAATTACCCTGGAAAACAAATAAAAGAATAATAAAACAATGTAGATTCACAGCTAACTACAGCACAGAAAAAATTCATAAATAAACTAAATTAAATAACTGATACGTAACTCCACAATAAAGTAATAACTTAAATTAAATATATTCCATGGTAAGGATTCCTCCTTGCCTATGACCTCTGTTTCAAAAAGAGGTGCTAGGAGACACCTAGGTACTAGGAAGAGCAGTGCCTCAACTAGGTCCTAGTGTCCTACACATTTTTCCATTTAGTGGTTTAGGACTTTATCCGTGAACCAAAAATAGACAAAAGGAGATGGTGGGAGATGATCTATGGCCATGGAATTCATGGATGTAAAACCAATAAAAGAATGGAGATGGAGCTAGTTAAACCAATAAAGAGAAACAAACCTCAACTGCAGTTTCATGAGCATGGCTATACACCAAATGTGAAGGAAGTAGACCAGATATATACTCAGCAGTTGCAGCAATAGCGGCTTTAACGGGTTTCCTGTTTGCCAATAAATTATATTGCATTAATACTGTTGCAGCAAATGCAAAGTCAGAAAATCGACCCAGTACAAGCCAATCCAAACTTAGGTCACAGTCAAGCAAAATAGGTTTCTTTGCTTTCCATATGTTTATTGTGCAACTAATATTCAGTCTGTCATTTACCCTCTACTGGAACTATTTATGTTTTGAAAGCAATTTGGTCTACAGACATTTGATGAACCGGGGACAAGGAGGCGACAAAGGTAATAATCAAGGAAGCTAAGAACTAGCAAGTTAGCAACTATGAGCTTCAAAGAAATATAAGATTGGTCCTGATTTTTTTCTTGATGAAACACAAGAATCATGCATAGCCAGACCACACGTGTGCCATGACTATGGAAAAATTCTGTTTTCCACCTTGTGACCACAATAACAATACTAACTAGCAAAGCAGAATTATGATCAGAATTAGGCAGCAGCCTAACATTTTTATGGCATGCCAACAGAATGCTTGGGACCCTTGACCTAGGTCACAGAACACGGGCTTTGGCCCCGAACCTATGATCTGCCACTGCATGGCCTCCCTCTTAATCTTATCACCTGTGCTTTCATTTATTATGCATAGTCTATTAGCAATCTTACCTCAAATCCCATAAGATGGATCTCCCATTGCACTGCAAGTGGCTTTCCCAAGAATCATCATCAGATTGAACTACTAGAACCATGTTTGAGAGAGCCTTGGCTTGATAATGTTTATCCAGCAAAAGAGGTTCACTATGTATGAACCAGAATATTGGGACCTCCAACGTTGACCTGTGATTTGAATGCCGCCCTGAATATAGAAACAAAATGTAGCTTACAATAATTCATCAGATCATACCACAACACAGTGGCCTGGGAAGGAACAACTAGCTACTGATAAAAATACACAACAACAAAATCCCTTCAATTCCAAACGCAAATCGTTTAGACTCTATTCTTCAAATGTAAGTCGTTATAAAACTTTGAGGCAGTAGTCACCTATATTTTCCTCTTATGCCCTTGCTAATTAAATGCAATCAGGAATACATGAGGTACCTTTTCCAATGTGCTATAATTTCAAGCCAACCAGGTCAAAGCACTTTCTTAATTCCTGTGCACAAGTTATAAACGACTTCTATTTCCAATCAGGGGAATCATAGAGACTTGTCCCTTTTAAATTCTAAGAAAATGGTGGGAACAGTAAATTTGAAGGCTAGCCATGCAGTTCATGAACTTGCCCATTTCCACTTTAGTGTTAAACAAAAAATAAAATGCAACCATCACATGAGCCCTTTGCATACTGTTATTAAATCCACAAGTTAAGTTGTTCTATAGTGGTTAAATCGAATGTATGACTTGCACCTGGGAACAAGTCATTGGGAGACCAGGAACCTGGTCAACCGGCTGGTTAAGTTCACAGATTTACCTGTTGAACTGGCAGTTCTCAGATATTACAATTTTCATTTTTTTTTTTTGGTTTACAGTAACTTTGGTGTATATTTAGTGGTGACATGAGGATTTTTTTCAAGTCTACAGCATCCTTTTAGACAAGTCTAAGCTTGTATTCAGTTGGCTCAGTGCTGATATTCCACTCCCAGGAGATAGGTTGGAGATTTGAGCCCCGTATTATACTCCAGGTAGAAGAAATTTTGCTGAGTTTACTTGGAGGCAGACACAAGTGTGCCTGTTTTCACGAGTCAGACACTTGTAGCCGCGCAGCTAAAAATCAAGCTATATGAACACACTTTTAGACCATAACTACCTGAACAGCTGAATGAAATCATTCAGAACCAATTACCTCCAATCCCTTTAGAACAAAAGGCACATAAAGGAGAATACATAATATACCTTTAAGTGAATTATGCTCACTAAGCCTCTGTAGCTGATGTTGGAGAATAGCAGAATCGAGGTATGTACTAATTGTTGACTTATAGGTACCATTGACTAACAGAAGTGGCACTGCAGCTGCACGACGTGCCATCGAAAACGCCATCATCAATGCTGGCTCCTCTGACAATGACAGCCTAAGTATTGACATGCAAAATATAATAATTTAAACACCTTAGTACTAGAAAAATTATTAACAAACTTCGTTCAAACTTACAATAAGCTTTAGTCTTTGCAAACTTTATTCAAGATAGTTTCAGTGGATGTCTAGAAAGTCATCAGCACACCAAGCAAAGATAGACAATTTTAGCAATAGACTAACCTATAAGCAGGGATTGAAAGCAAAGCATTTTTTGGCAAACCAGTAGGAAAGTTTTTTGACCCATAACCCCCAACTGCACAGACACCACCCATTTCTCCCTCTTCTTTAAACACAGCTGTACCAAACCTCAAGTGTACAAAAACTACTGTACCAAAATTTCAAGAGACAAAAGATGACTGTTTATGCCTAGTTTTTACTTGGAAAAAGGGGGAACCATTTTGCGTTCAAGCAAAAAGAGAACCGTTTTGTGTCGGCTTTGATTTTAAGACTATGTACAATCACAACTCATAAAATTAACACGACTCAAAAGAAGAGTGTGCTGTTATTCATGTAAAGGGCAGTATTATAATGATAGCCACCCAAAGGGGGAAAATAGCAGCAAAAGAAAATTACTTGTAGAATCACATAGGCAAGCAAAAGGAAAGCACCGCATGTAGTTTATAAGGAAAACAAATAAACTCTTACCACTGATCACTTCTACCATTCTACAAAAATTATAATTGCAGAGGGAAAACTCAAGGTCCTAAATGATTTGATTGTATAAAACATACTTAGTAGCTGATTGGATGGGGCAAGTTTGGCATCCTTGAATAAATGAAGGAAAATATGCATTAAACAGGCTTATTTGGACATTGAGAAAATATGCATCAAACATCTCACAGATCTGAATCAAGGGGATATAGGAGGGGCCCAGAGGTCATTTCTAATTCTCACAAGAGTGTTAATATAATCAGGTTTGGTGATTCGCTCCAAGTGAGCAGTTAGAATTTAAAAAGTCAAAAAACAATAGCTAGCTTGATACGTAAACTTTGATGCATAGTTTCCATTTTGGTTATTTTGAATCCTCTTGTATTTTGTATCTCCATGTTATTATTCTTATTAGATGTTCTTTGTTAACAATTGTTGATTGACAAATTACAAATAATACGACAACAGATTCAGATCGAGGAAATGAGGTCATACATGTGTTGGCTGAACATTGATTTCTGATGCCGTAATAACACAGAATTCAGGCTCTCTGTGATGGATTTTACATTAACAGGTAACTGCTTTATACTTCTGACTTTCTGTAAAAAGAGAAGGGGGAAAGAGAAAAGAACCAATGTGAGGATGTAGGTTTAGAGTATACAAATATAGGCAACAGGAAATTTACCTCTTGTGTCACAAAGTACAGCTGAAACGATAACTTCTCGTAGTAATGGTGTGCTCTATGAGAAACAGAAGGAGCAATAACATGCCTCATAGAACCCCATAACATAGCTCCAAGTTGTGCAAGAAATGAATCATGAGCAACTGTGTAACTATGATGTTCCTGGCATCAAAAGGTTGAACTTCGTTATTAGAAATTTGTTGATTAATAGCTACAGGTTATTTTTAAATGAGCAGCTTATTAGAGAAAATGTGCTGATTTTGGAATCTGCTTTCCAGTTTTCAATGCAGGCCTGACCTCTTTAGTATCTCTAAATAAATTCCAGTTTTCCATCCTCTTCAGTGCATCAAGAGCTTTCTTCTTGTTAATTTCATCAGAATCTCCAGTATTGTAGCCCTCCAATTCATTTTTCAGGTCACGCATCCTCTCATCAAGTTCTGCATGCAACAAAATATTAAGCCTCTGGACGCAAACGGGTGAATGCAATATTCGTAAGGCAGAAAGGTGCGACATGGCAACCAACCCTCTTCTCAACACCTAGGTGATGCCATATCAACATTGAAACAGCAAAATAGCAGCATGTAGGAGGAAAGAGGGGAAAAACAAAAGCAGACATTATCATAACAGCTCTGCAAATATCACATATCAAAATGATTGATCAGGTGAGATATGCAAGATATTCAAGATACTGATTCCATAACATCTCATTTAAATCATCTGATGCACCAAATACCAGGTGATGTGTTCTCATACCAGATTAGGAAGTTATATTAAATTCCGTTCGATTATTTGCAAGGTTAAAATGTAGCTTTGAAGTCATGTGTATAAAGTTATCTAACCCTAAAAGCAACCATGGTAAGCAAAACGTACAAGTAACTTGTATTTTAACTTTGCAGTAAATCTTCTTATTACATTACTCCCTAAAATTCAAGACTTCAATATGGTGTTTTATCACAATATACAATTTAAATTATGAGAACTACATATTAGGAAATACTTTCCAAGACAAATATAATGACATTATTTCAGTGGTCCATCCATGTATATTTTTCTTACATTAGTGGTCAGATTTAAACATTTTTTCTCTCGAACACGCAGGAGAGCTGCGTATCAATATATTAAGAAGGAAAAGGGGTATAGAACCCAAACAAACTTACACAGGTTTTAGAGAAAACCTGAAGACCACCACACTAAAGAATTCTGTTACACTTCCTTTTTCTAGCCAGACCTGACCTAAACTTGAACAGAAGAAGCATCTACAAAGGACAACCTATGGCATGAGGGCGAGGAGATGAGAAATTCCTCGAGCCCCAGCCAAACTCCACAAGTGCATTTCATCCCCTATGGAAGACAGAGGTTTAAACATTTTACAGTTAAGGTCGCATAGAAAAACTTTATTTAGTTGAGAACCAAAAAAAAGATCAGTATGCATAAGTTCAGAGATTGGGTGTTACTTTCATAATCATCTTGTTATTATCCAGTGCATGGATAGGTCAGTCTGTCCTCTCCACTCACCTAAGACTTCTTTTGCCACAGACGTGATACAATAAGATCTATTCCAAATTGAGTTAGCATCTTTATCTAACTTCCACTTCATCTCTATTTATTATATCCCTATTTAATTGGTAATTGAATTTCCTTGTGAGGACAATATTAGAAACCTATATCTGGTGCATATTGGGTGATATGCCGGTCAAAGTTAGCCAATATGCGCCAGTATGAAAATGAAATGATATGTCGTATCAGTATTATTTAGTGATTACAATATTTAGAAGCTTAGTATATACTGTTACATATTGAGGCATTTTCTTTCTTTTGTTCGAACCAAAGAACAAAAGGAGTAGCATAAATACACAACATTAAGCAATACTGCAATAGCATGATTGCATAACTCAGAATAATTCAAGTATTCAACTACAAGCCTGCCACTATGTAGAATAGTTCAGAAAAATAACTGAATCTATCATCATCATGTACCTTTGCAAAGGGAAAGTTGCACCCTTCTTCCAACACAATGCTTGAAAGCAAAAAGTTCATACACATCAATCTCTGCCAATAAGATATCCACAGCATGGTAATCCTGAACCAAAAAAATAAAATGGAATTTAACACACAAATCAAATGTCACTTCAAGGTATGGCAACAATACATACAAAAAAATAGAAGGAAAAGGTGTTGAGAGGCAAGAGTAAATCATATGTACAGAAAACACAAGAGATGTTGATCAATGACTGTTGACTCGTGAAAGTTGAGTTAATAGTCTGCCAGTGATATGGAGCTTGAATGGCTTATTGGACCACCCTAAGTGAAACATCAGCTCCACTGGCTCAACTATTTAGCACCACACAGAAAGCAAAAGAAAATTAATAATAATTCACAGACTCCTAATTTTTATACCCACTCTCCATCCTCTTCTGCTCCCAAAGCTCACTAAAAGATGATACAGAGTGCCTCTAGAAAAATGCAGCATACCTCCCCAAACGATGAAAATCTCTCTTTGATTGTGTCTTGCAATTTTTCTTCAGCTTCTTCTTCAGTAACTTCTGCATATGATCAGCAACAGTCACTTCATGATGCACAAACAAGCTCAGGTTGGCTTTTACTAGCTACTTTCAAAAGATTCAATAGAACTGTTATGTTTGCAACATCAAGCATTATGTGGTACAAGAGTTTAGGCATAAAAGTACCATAACAAACTCGTCATGTTTGGGTTACATCTTTACAATATTGAAAGGAGACGTGACAAACCCATCAAAAGTGTTGGGTAATTGTTTAGCTCTTGATTTGCTCTTCTCTTTTGCTTGTTCTTTTGCTGTAAGTCAATGGAGCAGGTGAGCTCCTGCCTGCCGTGTATGGCAGAGTAGATGGACAGTATGTCCTGCCATTGTATAGTACTAGTAGTTGGTAGATAGTTGGTAGTTCTACTCATTGTAGTTTGTACTCTAAGTTGACTATTGGTGCTATATAGTAGAGGAGCAGCTGCAGCTCCCAGTTCAGTTCAGCAGCAACAATTGAGTGTGTTTGTGTGTGCTGTGCTCTCATCTTCAACCTCTAGACTAGTGTGAGTGTGCTGTGGGAGGATGAGCTCAGGGAGCTTACCTGCTGCTGGCCAACAAAAAGTTCTTCTCCAGGAGGTTATAGAGCACTTATGGAATTTTTTCTAATTAATAGCAATGATACTAGTTCAACAGTGTAAGGATAAAAACATGTTCTAATCAAAACATGCCCTTGCTACCACAAAAACTGAACCCATATGTCATGTTCAAAATTTCCATAAGTGCAGGGATTCAGTATATAGTGTTTTGCAACCCCATGACTGTTTGAACCCTCACAAATGTCGAGCCGCCAATTACCAAAAATTTTAGCAGAAGGATGCAGCAACTATAAAACAAACAAAACAAGCTAACAATTACCTAAAAATAATTTCCAATTCATATAAAGGTATGAAGACATAGAATGCATACAGAGACCCCAGGTTAACAAAAACGATCAGGTGAAAACTGCATGTGAAGAATGCAGATGCATTACAGAACATGCTAGCTGCTTAGGAAACCAATGAGAGAATTTATTATTTGAAATACTTGACAGACAGAACAAAGACAAAGTACACCAGCATCAGGAAGAGTACAACGTTAGATAATAATTCCCTTAAAAAATAATAGATAATAACTGAAAAGGAATATATAAGAAAAAGCTTATGGTAGAAGATGACCTGCAACAGCCCCAACTGTCTTTGCAACGTTTGGCAGACTAAGTTCTGTACGAACACCATCACCACCAACAGAAGGGCCCCAAGCAAATGGCCCTGCACTCAGATCAACAAAAGCAAACCTGAAAATAAAGCTCTGATTAGAAGAATGGCCCACTCTAACCTAAATTTGCACGGACATACACAAAAAAGTCATAGCATACCTTTCTCTGCCTATCCATATATCTGTAAGGCATTCAGCATGTAGACCCTTTAAACCACTAGACTTGAGTGCGTTTTCTAAAATGTCGTGCATCTCATCCTTTGTGCCATGTAATATCTAATTAAGAATATGCATTGTTAGGTACAAATATGGAAAGAACTTTAATTTAGTACTCCATATAAGTTTGCCACCTGGACGGCTTTGTCATAAACAATGTCATCTTTACTCTTCCCTTCCTTCAGCAGCTCAAACTTGTTTAATGCTTCCTTGCATTTCTTTGACCAATCCCCCTGTACAAGATATGTAAAGCACTCCATTAAGTTTTTCGATATCTAACATAACATTATCAAGGGCCTCAAAGGTGATGTTTGCCTTCACGCAATTGCTTCAAATTACAAAGCAAGTGTCAAGTGAAATAAACCAATTGCAATCTAACAATCTACTAAGGTCAAAAGGCCAAGTATTCAACAATTCATGAAAAGCATATCGATGATGTTTGATGAGTTGAATGAACTGAACTGATAAACAGTTGTTTTTGCAGGTACAAGAAAGTCCAGACATACCATATCCATACTGTCAGTTGTAGCCCAAGAAAATGATGATAGAGGATGACTTTCATATAAGGGCTTTCTATTGACTCCCTTCTCGATATCTGCTTAATACAGAGATGCAAATAAGTATAACTAGGGAAAAGAAAAGGGTTAAAGCAACTTCTTACTAGGGGAAAAAAGGTTAAAGCAACTGCTGCAAGTAAAGCTATTGTTTTCATGGTGGGCTTTACCTGCAAAACGACTTTGTTTTACGTGCATTGAATTGTTACCGCACAATATATAAAATTTGACTAAATGCAACATTCTCAGGTGGAGGCACGATATGCAATATTTGAATGAGTCCAATTTACACAATAACACAAACATTATTGCATGCCATTAGCATGCAATTGAGGCCAAAAATTAGCTAATCCAAGACCTTCAGAAGACTATTTTTATCAATGTTGAAACTAGCATAGAACCTACAGTCCTACATGTAAAAAAATATTGGACACACAGCACAAAGGTTGTCCCCTTTTCATGAAGCAAATGTGGAGCACATTCCATGTAATGTTTACTGCAGACAAGTGGATAAAAATGTAATTTTTTCCACTCTACAGAAAGATGCACTTGACATCATATGAGTCCAAAAAAAACATGTACAGATGTTAAGGTCTCACAACAAAGGACGTAAATTTTCAAGTAAGCAAGGTTACAAAGGAAATAGGATAATCATGACACTGCCAATAGAGACAACTCAACACTACCAAATCGGTTTACTTAGATCTTGACACTTGAAAGTACATTCCCTATAAGGGAGATAAACAGAGAAATCCATAGTTGTCGAACCTATTTCTTTATATTGCAGCAGCATCCCCCCAACTTAAGGTGAAATGTCCTAATCCACTACACATATACATTTTTTTTATCGATTCATATACGAGCGAACATAGTAGTTGCATTCATAATTCCATATAATGTCACGCAAATTCAGAAATGAGAATATAAATAGGAAAGATAATATTTACCAAGAAAGAGTTTCTCGTCTCTTTTAGATTGGAGTATCCGAGCTTGCAGGGTCTTATTCTGAAAAGAAACCACTAAAACATCATGGTCCACTAGAATACAGCTTTAGTCGTTTTCCTTAAATTGCCATTTGAAGAAAAAAAAAGAAGTGAACAAAAAACACCACTGTCAACGCCACACTACAAACAGCATATTATAAAAGTGTAAACAGTAACCTATACCGATTTATCCAATACAATCAATTTGTTATGCTCTTCTTTTTCCAAGAAACTGCTGTTGCAATACCTCATGTTTGCACCACATATCGAGTCTTCTAATTTCAAAGTTTTAAAGCAAGAGAGTTGGCACAGCTTTATAGGAAACGAAAAATAAGATGGAGATACCAGCTTCACGATGTAGCATTCACAAACCAATCCATGCGGCTTTGCATAGATTTTTGGAGTTGCGGCAGTAGGACTAAAAAAAACCCCAAAGGAAAGACAGTATACGGACATGGCTTTTAGCACAGCGTCGCAACAAGACTCACCCTAAAACGAAACATATCAAGGAAACAGAGCAAAGTAGCAATCTCAAAGTTTACATACTGGCACAATAAATCTAGCTAAAATTCAAGGGAGAACATGTTGTTTTCGTCTCTTTCTTCTTCTTTCTCTTCCTTCTCTTCTTAGCCGCCCATCAACTTCCTTTTCCTACTCTACCTCTTCCCTAAGGAATTACAGCAGGTACTCTACAGACTAAAAAGGCTAAGAAGAAGGTACCACACAGACTACAATAGCTGCTTTCTGGAACAGCAACATGAGCTGTGTTCACAGAGTCAGGCCAGGCCCAAGTTGGCTAAAATTAGGGTTCTGTTTCCCTAAGAAAATAGACTAGATATTGTTTAAACATCATTTTTAAAGTTTCATTGCACCAAAGATCTTTCATGTGCAAGAAATATCATAAACCTGAGATATTTATCAAAGTAAGAAGATAATAATCATAATAATATTCATCAAATGACAGGATGCCAAGCTTACCTCCCTGAGCAAGCTGATCTCAGCCTCAGAGAATCCTTTCCTATTAACAACAGATGGCACATAAATAAGCAAATGAAAGAAACAGTTAATCAATGTTCTATTATTTGCCAAAAATGCAATAGTACACTTGAATGATGGAAAAACACTGGGAAAAAAAACAAAAAAACTATGCACAACACTGTGTGCAAATTTGACATATTTTTAGCATTTACTTTTCTCCATCTGGAAACCAGGATTTGGATATGCTAAATCAAGAAAACAAACAGAGATCGCAGAAGAAACAAAAGGTACAAATCAAGGAAACCAAACAGCAGAGCACCATTTCTAGCAAATTTTGGATTCATGCCTTTCTAGCATAAATACGGGACAGCCTATGGTTCTACCAGATTATTTGTACTGATGCAAGATTTTCCAATTCAAAGCTACAGATTCGGTACTATACTTTATTTAGTCCGTTCTCAGACAAACGAAGTTCTAGACTTTTGCCAGTCTACAGGGTACAACTGAACGCTAATTTTATAACAATGTGTTAATGAAAAATTATAATATAAGGGCAGTAACTTGGCAGTAAAATTATAATAATTTTCGTTTCAAACCAAGCAATAGCTTAGGCTCTGTTTGGTATGGCTCCAACTCCACAGTTTTCTGCTCCAACTTGGAGCAGTCTAGATATAGTGTTTGTCTAGCAGGGTGCCCGCAGCTCCAGAAAATAGAGTTTTGAGACTGGATTGCTATTCTTGTCCCTCCATGTGGGTCCCAGTTGTAAGTCTCTCAATCCCCGTTCTTTGGAAAAAAAAGAAAAAAAAATCCCCACCCATCCCCATCTTCTCCATCCCATGGACACTGTCTGCCTTGTTGGCCCACCGCCATGGCCATGTGCCAGTCCCCAAGCCAGGGTCCCCCACCGGCACCCTTGCCTACAGGCTCGTCCCGTGCCGGCTCCTAAGTCCAGTCGGAGGCGGCGGCAGCGACGCGTTGCCGGGCGAAGGACACGCGCGGGCTGGGTGGCAGCGGCGCGCTGGCCTGGCGGAGGACGCGCACGGGGCTGAGCTGCGATGGCGCACTGGTGGGCGACAAACGCGCGCGGGGCCAGGCGTCGGCAGAACGGTGGCTGGGCGCAGGTCGCGCGTGTGGCCGGGCGGCGGCAACACACCACCAACTCCATGGAGTTGGGCTGCTCCACAAAATGGTGGAGTTAGGGTGTTTGGCTGGCTCCACTTAACTCTGGACTGGAGTTTGGAGTTGGAGCCATGCCAAACAGGACCTTAGTAGGTAGAGATTCCAGATGAGAGGTCACTTATCCAAGCTCAAACCCACCCTCACAGGTCTCACGCATACCTCCCAAAATGGTTTGCATCCCTCTCATAAGACAAAGCCAGGGTGACATCTTCTGCCTATGGTCAACTTTTTTCTAACAATTTCGTGCAGCCACCAATGATCATTTTAAATTCCATACTGTTCAAACTTATGGAAATGTGTTCTGATAAAAAAAAATGTTATGGAAGTTTGGCCAAATGATTTAATTAGATCACGTATCTGAGAATGGACCATGGAAAAAGTAAACTACTGTAGCAAGTTCCAATTAGGCGTGATACTACAAAAATAAAAATATTGATAATTGAGGTGGTATCCAACTTACTTATAACGGTCACGAGAATTAAAAACACATTTTGAATTCATTATGGACTATAATTATGACAAGTACTCTGAATTTCAAAGTCTTAGGAAGTAGGTCAAATACAAAACAGCTGTTGCTGGCATGATATGGTAGCACATCAAAATAAAAAGTGGCCATTTTTACTCTCATATATAAAAAAAAAGTTATTTCATTGCACAACTTGTCTCGTAGGAGGACCATTGTGTCTACACAAGATACAACAATCTACGAAGAAAAAAAAAGTACATCACTTAGTCAAAGTGACTTCTTTAAGACTAATAACAAAACAGTTTGGGACTAACATATGCACTGATGCCATTCAACTAGAAAATATTTCAATTTATGTGTGCAAAATTTTCAAAATCGGTTCCTCGTATAACGAAGGATTGTAACTTAAAAGATAAACTCAACGCTAATAGAGGCATTCCAGCAACAGAGTTATAGGGAAGACAAGTGCAATAAGTTTAGTAACAAACTCTTTAAAATAGTGCTTTCTATTGTGATGTGCCATCCCCATCTAGATTCCAGGCATCCTACTCTTTTGCAGAGAAACAACTTAATCTAGCAGATCCTAGCTCACTCGTTCAAATTTTTATGCTATTTTTTTACAAATATTTTGAGTAAAATGACTTGATCTGGCATTAAATTTAAAAAGTAGTGTAGATTGAATTCCAAATATATTTAGGGGGTGTTTGGATACGAGGTGCTAAACTTTAATAGTGTCACATCGGATGTTCGGATGCTAATTAGAAGAACTAAACATGAGCTAATTATAAAACTAATTGCAGAACCCTGTGCTAATTCGCGAGACGAATCTATTAAGCCTAATTGATCCATCATTAGCAAATGGTTACTGTAGCACCACATTGTCAAATCATGGACTAATTAGGCTTAATAGATTCGTCTCGCGAATTATACTCCATCTGTGCAATTAGTTTTGTAATTAGCCTATGTTTAATACTCATAATTAGCATCCAAACATCCGATGTGACAGGTGTTAAAATTTAACAGGGTGTTCCCAAACACCCCCTTAGAACAGGTTGCAGCACAACAAAAAAGACAACTTGTTCATGCTATCAAAAGTTACCAGAAAAATGAAGGTCTTCCTGTTTTTATGAGAATGATGCACACAGCACACTAAATATAAACACGTGCATCTTTTATACAGTATCCTATTAAATTAGTTACAAATGATAGAAGGATTCACAGACTCACCGATAACCATAATTGATACTCTTACTAATGGGCTTCGGGTTAAGAATGAAGATATTGTAAGCTTCTTGTATCTGAAGGTGATCAACAAGAGTCGAAAATATATGTTCCATTTGAGCACTGTCCACTTGCAAAGTTCCCTCTTCATTTTCTCTGTGCAACATAGAAGAAAAAAGAGGTAAGTATCAATGGTAGTGGAAGTTCTGGTAAACGCATGGTAGCGTCATAGAAGTATCAAACAGCAGCACAGATAAGCAGTTAACACGATAACGGTGCAGGTGTGGCAGATGTCTATAACGTACTGGACACGGTCTCCAATATGCAACTTCAACAACTACTTTTTAAATGAAAATGAGAGTAAATTTGTAAATTACTCTATTATATAAATATTTTTCATGATAAATCTGATTATGCTATTTCCGTATGACCAACCCAAACAGTTCTTTTTAGATTAGTGTTGATAGATATAGAGGTCTGACTGCAAACTTTCTAAAACTTCACATGTATCTGAACGAAGGGGATATATGAAAAAAGAAAGGAACCACAAACGCATCACTGGTATAAGTTACATAGCACTATACAAGTCATGTGTGCAACGAGGCAATGAAAAGGAAACATGTACAGAGAAAATGTCAATACATATAAATATGTAACCATTTATTCTTTCAAAGACTCTTTTTTAATTGACAAGCAACAGAAGGACAATATTAAGGTTCTTAAGCTATTTTTGTGGTATGATTGCTCCTGCATTTTTTATGTGCTACAGTACTAATGAAATATCATCCAGATTGGTGGATGAGCAAAATCAAAATGTTGTCAAGAACATCATACCTGGAGTCCGCAAGATCTTCTCTACGGGAAAGAACTTTGATAGCATGTTCAAAAACAGATAAGACATCTTCTCCCATGTGTATCGCATGCACGGAAAAACTGCATCATAAAGAAAACTGAGGAAGAGCATAGGAATTCATTCTTGTGGAAGCATACCATAGCCTAATTACAGAAATATTGAATTGCCAGGCCTTACTTGTGGTTCACATTGCTGACTAAAGGAAGGTCATACTGCCGAAGCTTCTTAACAGTAGTCTTATAGAACGGGGTAAGAACTTCACCAACTGGAGGGATTCTTGTGTATTCAAATATGTGATCTATTTTTGTAAACCAGCGCTCCAATTCTTCAGGCCCCAACTTAAACTCTAACAAAATAGAAAAACTGTTAATACTTCTTATGAACAAATCAACCATAAACTCATGTGATTGTGTATCGATAATTTACCGTGCCCTCCTTTTCCATCAAATCCAATAAAGATGAAGTTCACAGGGATTGGAAGATATATGGAATCAACCTCCGCCAAGTTCATATAGCTTGCAATATTACCTCAATACAAGAAAAGAAGAAATTTAGTAGTGAAAAGATCCATGCTTCTTAGATAAGCACACAACCTTAGCTCATATTAACCATATTTCGGTTGATGTCCCTTGTTTTAAGATCCACATGCATAATCTAATTAGCCGTGGTTGAAACTAAAATCACTTCTCCAAACACAAGGAAAATTAACTATCAAAAATATAGCTCCTATGAGGAACTAATGCTATAAAAGTATGAAGTTATGTATGTACAAATAAAAATAAAATCGCTGCAATAACATGTTATGGAAATTATAGACATGATGAGTTTGTTGATATTGCACTATTGCAGTTCCCCTTATCATCGATCACATATCCTGCATACTCTTCTGTGATTTTTGTCTAAATAAAATGCAAAACTTGTCATAGGTCTAAATTCCTATCTCCAGGTAGCCAAGAAAAAAGTCGAACGAAATTGAATCAATAAGCACATGCATATAGAAAGGTTGCTAATCTGGAATCAAATTTTCAATCTCTGCACTAGTTCATCCGATGCAGCATTATGGCCATGGCCTTTGTAGGGACAATGAAACCTAATTCTCTATCCATAGCTTTCATTTGATCTTGAGATTTCATATCCACCACATTCCCATAAGGAAAACGGAGGAGCTCATGACATAAACACAATTCACGAGATACAGCTGACATGCGGGATCAAGTCAGCAAGTGGCATTATGCACTGATAAAGTCCACTGCATAGCTATGTCAGCACTCTAACATAAGGAATGGCAAGAGCCCCATAGGCAAACAGAAATATCAGTTTAAACAACAATTTCAAATTACCAGTATCACACAGAATGGCAACAGCCAAAAGGAAAAGGCAGTTTCATCGCAGAGGCTTTGGCAGAGCAGAAAGTACCAAACACCATATTTTGTTCACAATTTCAGTTGAGCATGTTTGAAATGTGCCCTACATTGTATAGTCCCAGGAGTGTAGAAAGACACAAGGAACTACCAGCTCTTGTGAAGTTGAGCATCCCCTTGTTGCTAGAGTCCCGCGACGCCGAACTTTCCAAGTCATCGAACTCTGCAAAAGGAAATCAAAACAACCCGTAAGTGTGCTATCAACAGCAGAACAAAAAAGAACAAAACGAACAGGAATCGCCAAAGACGGCAATTAATAAGAAAGAAGAAGGTAATCAAAGGAAGCGGACCTGTGCGGATGACGGACTCGGTCCAGAACTTGCTCTTGGCCTTGAGGTTGAAGAGCGAGAACACGGAGGACGCGCCCGAGCCGCCGATCTTGCGCGTCCGGGTCCCCGGCGTGGACTCGGCCGCCTCCAGGGACGGCGCCTGCTGCGACGAGGGGGGCAAGAGAGAGGGAAAATCCAACACCGTCAGGAACCCGCGGAATGATCAGATCCAGCCAGCGGATCGGAGATATCGGCCGATACAGGGGCTATACCTGCGCGAGGAGGAGCGGCAGCAGCAGGAGCGGGAGCGCGAGGAGGTGGGAGGGCCGCCGGCAGGGGGCCATCTCGCCGGCCGTGGTTCCGCGGCAGCAGCACGGAGACCGGGGAGTTGAGGAGTGGGAGACTGGAGGCCGTACACCGGCGGCACCGGGGGTTTTTGGGGTGTGTTCCGGTCTTCGTTGCTCGCGGACTGAGACTGACAAGAGGCCTGATTGAGCGGCTCCCTCTCTGGTTGTGGTGTCTCAGATTGGAAGGGACGGTCGCGATTAATGTTGTCAGAAAAGCGATATGCCCCGTAACAGAGATTTGTGTATATACGACCATGGATACGTTTTCTACCACATGCAAAACTTTTTCATGCTTCAGATTGAACGCCATTATGAATGAGTTTTTGCTTCAAAAAGATTATGAACGAGTTTTTGCTTAAAAAAATTATGAATGAGTTTATGCACGTTTAGTCAAATTTAAAGATGGGAACAGGACTCATATTTGAGTACGCGTACGTGCAAAGATATGTGTCTATGACTAGATCAGGATGGAGAATCACTTCACAGAATCAAGGAAGCTATTTTTTTCCACTCTCAGCCTCTTAGTTTATTTCAGAGAATCACTTCACAGAATCAGTAAAGAATTACCTCTCTCTGAAAAACTATTTGGTAGAGCTTCTGCTGGATTCAGCAAAAAATCAGCTATGGGAGCTCTGCCAAACACACCCTCAATTTAACATCGTTGCAGAAGTCTAGATGTTGCTTGGTTTGTTAGTATGTTGCGGCACGCCACAACTTTCTTACCCAATCCGATTCATTTCCCCATTGCAAGGGTGGCGTTGAGAGAATGTTTGGATGCCCACCGGACATTACGTCGCCAAGCTGCGGTAGCAAATTTTCAGGCTACAAACGCGTCGTCAAAGTCAAATAGAAACTATTGTGATTGTTGTAGACTACTCCCTCATCTGTCGTTCTCACTTCCCGAGAATTCAAATATAATCAACTTTGACCAAATATATATAAAAAATATTAATATTTATGATACATATTAGTATCGATTAGATAGATTTTCATAATAAATTTATTTAAAAATATAAGTGTTGTTAATATTTTCTACAAATATAGTCAAACTCAAAAAAATTTGACCAACACGCTTCAACAGCGACAGATATTAAGGGACGGAGTACTCACCAACCAAACAGTGTGTTGGAAGTTGTGGTGCCGCTACAGTTTGGCGTAGTGGGCAGTGGCGGCCAACCAACCAAACACTCCTTGAATTTTAGCTCCGCATCCTCGGCACCCGCCACAAACATACCCCTCCTTCTTCCTGATGTATTCCAACCAGTTCATGGATATTGTCCAGTTATTTGTTCTTTACAAATTTAATGATATCTCCAATGAGGAATTATGGTTTATAGGCATATCATGGGTTATCTTGATATGGTTTCTTGTTTAATGGAGGAATTGACTATGCTTTGAAGACCAATAACGGATACTAGGATGCATAATCCAGCTAATTGGTTATACGTAAGTACAGTGGCGTGGATATAAGCCTAGGGCTACTAGGGCCATGGCCCAGAGGCATAGGCCCATTTTCTCCACACTGTACAATGAATGTAGCACAAAGAGGCTCAGTTCTAGACAGTCCATCAGCCCATTTAGTGGCCCTAGGCATTGGGCCAGCCCAGCTATGCACCTGCGTAAGTAAATGGTGTAATTTTTAGTCACATTCATTCGTTCAATTCTATCCTATTTTTATTTAATTTATTTGAATTTTAGGTCATCACAAAACCTCCATTCCTAACTGAGGGGATATTTGCGTATGGCGTATATATCCCCGTGGGATATGTGTGGTGAAGTTATCTATGTGCCCGTTTGTATGATTGTATCTACTCAAAGGTATCCAACTAATTTTAGCTCTGATCCAAACAGGTCCATCTAATTCTTACTCCCTCCAAGTCGTTTTTACTTTTCTTTTCCAGATTCATAGATACTTTTCTTTTCCAGATTCATAGATACTATTAAGACATAGGATATATCTAAATGCATAGTAAAATTTATGAATATAAAAATCTAAAAAAGCTAAAATCATCTATAATTTGGAACGAGGGGAGTCCAGCTAGCTATTTTCACCAGAGTTGGAACCAACGATTGGGTTTCTTGTCACTGCTAACATTGCCCTATCCGTTGCTGCTGCCCTCTCAGGTCAGAGAGACTGGCAGACCAGACCTCTGATCACATGCCCTCAGTTACTTCTGAACATTGAATCTCTAGAAAAACCATCAGCAATCTGTCACTCTGTCCTCAGCATTGCCAATTGGTATCAAATTAGATATTAACTTAGAAGACAAATCACTGAACTCAATCCGTCACATGCTTAAAAGCTAACTTTATGGTTATGTTGACACGGGTCAAGAAAGAAAGGAAAAAAAACAAAGAGACACCAGCACGCGTACAAATAGAACAAAACAACTAAAAGCATGAATTCAATCTAAGCATCTCCATTTTTGCCTCATTTCAAGTATTAGCAGCAACCAACATGGAGATCCTACAGGACACACAGCACAACAGTTGGCCTAAACCTTAGGTCTATAAACCCCTCTCAAAGAAGTGATTAGTGCTGTCGTAGAGAGCAAACCACAAGATCACAGATGGATGGATAAAGGTGCGCTACAGTCCTACAATTCTTACTTGTTGGTTTGCTGTATTGACAAGTCACTCAAGCCCACCACAAGCTCATCGATGTTAATCTGATCCAAGGACTTTGTTGTGTCATCAAGAGGCAAGGTTGGATATACAGCCTCTGGAGGGCTGCCATTCTCCTTGAGGAGCTTCTTCAGATCCTTGATGAGTTCAAGCTCTCCATCATCATCATCGGAAAAAGACAGCTCCAGATCCCAAACCTTGAAGATAGAATCTGTCGACTCTGCCTGCTCAAGAACTTCAGGTGAAGCCAGCTCATCACCATCCTCGGGTTTCACTGCATAACTATCCATTTGCTTTCCATGTTCATCTGCACCTCTGATTACATCAGCAACTTCGCAATCTTGACTACTATCCTTGTCATCATCGCTATTGTCCATCTGCTCCATGTGCACATCATCATGCTGACGTTTTGCCTCTGAGATAGAATGGACGCCTTGGTCATGCACAGCTTCAGAAGTATCAAAGGGACTTTCTGTTGGCTTCTCAAGGGCATCAAGCAAGGCATTCCTCATTGCTCCCCAGTCATGATCTGACAGTTCAGAAGTCTGAACGAAACATGAATCAGCCCAGGCAGCCTCTTCGGGTGAAGGTTCAACTGCCTTCGCATTTGATTTAATGGCTTCTAGAATAGCAGGCAATATATCATCAGATTCAGAAGCCTCAAGTTGCTCTTCTGTTAGACTTGGTTCTGACAGGAGAGCCAGGATGTCTCCATCTTCAGAAGTCATGGCCATGCACGGAACTTAGTAGCTCCTTAATGTGGAAGTGCCCTAGAGCGCCTGCAAATATGATAAAAAAGAAGGGGGGAACTGAACTGTAAGGATAGAGAAGATATCACTTTTTAAGATAAAGTTAAGGGAAGACCTGTAATCAGGTAACAAAATAATTAAATTACAGTAAAATTACAAAGAACAAGTAGCAAGGCAAGATGATAACATAATTGGCTAGTACTCATGAGGCAATTGGTGAACAACTGTGTTTGATACGCTACAGTTAGTTTTTTCAGCAGCCAGGAATCACAGTTGTACAGTAATTTGATTATTTGGGAAAGAAGTGAACTGGGCTTGTGTGGTCCGCTTGGCTCCTGTTAGCCTTAGAAACTTAGCATAATCTGGGCTGCACACTAAAAGCATCGCAAAATTAACTCTTTGAATTAGACTTTATGTCATCCTTCACGACATCACTCATCAAAACTAGGCAAAATCTTCATTTCTTCAATTTTTTTATAGAGAAACTTTCATTAGGAGAACAAAAATGCCAGAATAGCTATGCTGCTTCAGTCATTCATATTAGGCAAGAAAAGGGAGGTCGTGCAACTCATGCCTATATAACCCCTAGGAGGACAGCCTACCACAAGTTAAGTTATTATTCCATGGACCTATAACCAGAGTGCTAAGAATTTTTTTCAAGACAAATTTTCAATTCAGCCCAGAAAAAAAGTTTCTGCAATATAAGATGGATAAACCTGAAACCAATGACCGCGTCCCTCATTCTATTTCTTCTCTATACATCAATAAGTTTTTAAACTTCCTATCATTTAATTTCCACGAAAAGACCATGTTATTGTAAGCAAAGACTGTAACAAAGATAACAGCCTGTACATGACAACTTCTGATTAAATAAGTGAGCAACAGATTGCATTTAAGTCAAACCAAGAAATGGATGGGTAGTGCAATGCGCACCTTGGATTCTACTCAAGCAAGCTGGAGCGTAATATTCAAATTTGCTCTGAAGTAAGATTATGAAACATGGTTGTATGTCTTCTTTAACTATGATAGTAACAGTTTCCTTTCACCCTGGTGCCTGATGCAGTGATGTTACCAAAGGACTTTTTAGTACTAAGAATTAATTGATGTTACAGCAAGCTCCTTTCTTTATTTTCAACAACTAACAGAAATTACATGGATGAGCATAATTAATAGCAACAAATAGCAAGCCATTTTTTTAATAAGTGCTGATAGTTGGCAAATCCAGAATCTAGAGAAAATGACAAATTGCAAAGAATAAATACTACAGGTTCCCATGAGCACCCACCTGCCATACCGTGCTAAGTAATCGGGCAAAAAGTTTCCTACTTTTAGCCAGTGGAGTGTTTTATCAGTACCACGATCATGAGCTATTCTAATGATCCTCACTTGGATTCCAAAAGGTAAAGAGGAACATATTTAAGAATTGATTGAGCAGGATTTCTCATTTCCTAAGCTTAGTTTCAGTACTAACAAAACTCAGTTAACCTAAATCAGAAACCATCGAAAAGCAACTGCGCTAGTTTAACTGGAACCTTTGCTGATCATGGGGTTGGGATACTACTATAGGTTCATAACCAAGGAATGTGGTCAGCCAAAGTGGTTAATGAATTTGATAGCAATTTGAATTGTTCCTTGGTTGAATCCAGTGGGGTGAAACAGCCTTGACATATGTGCACTTGTCTGCAAATAAGCCATTACTATTTTTAAATCTTTCTTTGAGAAACTTGAGAACGTCATGTGGATGAGTATAAGATCTGAATCACATCATCTGAGGAAGTAGACTACGCTAAATTCCCTCTAGAGATAAAAAAAATAACTGCCACAAGTTGACCTAATCCACACCAGTTTTGCACTAAAAGTATTTCCATGAGGGCAAAACGGCACAAATAAAAGAGTTCTTTGCCATTGGAACAAAATGAACAGAATTAGGAGAAAATTGGGCATCTAGCTCCTAAAAGATTGTATTCGTGTATAGCACCAAAGAACCTTCGCTGACATCAACAGCACTACGAGTCAGGGGCGGACCCAGTATAGGACATGGGTGTACATGTGTACAACTGTTGCAAAAAGATCGAATTTAGTAGGTAAAATCATGGTCAGATCCGAATACAAATACCATAAGCTAAGGGTTTGGGTGTTTGATTTCGCGCAGCAGGATGGGAAGGGAGGGGAATAGGCAGGCATACCCCTGGCGGATGTTCGTCGCCGGCGAAGCGCCCGTCGCTCGACGAACAACGGGCAGCGCAACTCGCCCTGTCGTCGCCGCTAGGAAAGGAAGACCGGGGCCGAGAGAGAGAACAGAGAAGTCGTGGGAAGGGAGGGTGCTGCCGCACCAGCCGGACTCGAGCTGCAGCTGGGCAGGGGAGCGTGGAGGGCGGCGTACGCCACTGGCCGACCGCGTGGAGAGCGGCGGGCGCTGGGGGAGCGAAGGGAGGAGATGGGTCGCGGGGAGAGAGAGAACCGCAGCAGACGCCGTCGCACGCGAACCGGTTCGACCGATTTCGTGGGAGAGGGGGGAAGACCCCGTAATTTTAAAGTCCATTAGCCTAAAAATCAAAAATAAATTAATATTTCAACGTGACAAATTTAACAACTTTAAAAAATCAGAATAATACTCGAAAATAATATAATCAATATTTTTCAAAATATATATTAATATTTGGTAGAAAGTAGTACAGGCAATATTTTCTATAGGCTACGTGTGAGTAGAACAGATTCAACATTTTTTAAATGCTAGTTTTTAAATTTTTCTTCTTCTTCCCGAAGTCGGCAACCACTAGCAACGCGCGGTGGAGATAGACGACATCGATAAGCCACAGTGGTGGACGCAGTAGGGATGAGCGCTCGCAATGAGCACGAGAAGCCATGGCGGGAAGTTGTGCACGGGCCGCCGCAACAAGCATGAGCCGCAACAAGCATGAGTGGTGCATGGCGGAGGCGGCGCCGGTGAATGGCAACAAGGGTGGGGCGTGCAGTGAGCACGAGCGGTCCAAATCTGATAGAAATATTTGATCTTTTAATTTTTTAAGTATTACCTTAACATAATATGCCGGTTTGACCTTTTAATTTTTTAAGTATTACCTTAACATAATATACCGGTTTTCACCTCTAAATCTTTTTAACTTTACAGTAAAGGATACTTTTAGAATATCATTGAAATCAAGTAGATGTATACTACTTTCAAGATAATATAAAAACAATATAAAGATTTTTTCTTTTAATGATGGTTCTAAATAAAAGATTTTTTAACAAAAATATCGTTGCTACTAAAAATGAAAGTGAACATTTTTTAAATTTGATATTATAAAAGTATTAGTTATTTTTTAATTTGGCTAGCGCAACTATATTGTGATCTATTAAATTTTCGACGAAGATAACTAACCAGCGACTTTCTTATCGCTAAAGTTTGGGAGTTGCCATGATATCTTTCAAAATGTGCGGTGACTTGTCGAATGTATATTTTAGCCAAAAAATTAAAAATGTATTTAAACAAACACAACTTGCAAAACATGTGAAGATTATGTTCTTCAATATATTTAGGATGGTTAGTTTCAACAAGTAGTTAAGATAACTTTATTTTTTATTTGAAAATAAAGTCTACACTTATTTAAAAATCATGTAATAGGATAATATATATTTAGGAATAAAATTAAGAATTTATGTACACCTATTTTTATAGTTCTACGTCCGCCATTGCTACGAGTTCCCAAACCTCCCTAAAACTGCAGCTGAGTTAGGGTTAAGTTGAACCCAATAAATGAGGAAAGATAGAAATCACTGGTGTTAGCTTGTCCGTTCTCCACAACGCGGCTAACAAATCCGCAACAACAGACGGATTAGAGAGAAAAGAGAACATATGGGTTTCAGAGCTCGCAGGGAAGAAAAAGGAAATGGATTCGCAGTAGAACAAAAACTAGCCGCCCGTGCTGCCCGTCCAACACTCCAAGCAAGCTAGGGCGGACTCCTACCCAACAAGCAAAAGAAGAACCAACACCGATGGATCATGGGAGAAGGAATGAGGGTACCTGGTCGCGGAGCGCACCGCAGGGAGCCGTGCTCGGCCGGCACAGAGCGCGGCGAGAGAGTTACTGTGCGAAGTTCATCCCTCATTTTTCCTTTTAATTTTGCCACAATACCATTTTGAGCCTAGATCCTTCAGTCTAAGACTCTAAGAGACTAAGATGCATTTTCCATTTGAGCAACTTTAATAGATTACATGTTCTCGTTACCAATACTAAAAAGAACCGTTGTTTTGGTGATTAGAGATACAGTTTTTTTTATTAGAGAGGTGCTTTAGTATACCAACCCCATATTCATTACCAATTTTTTTTTATGATCACACCTCCCTCTCGCTCAACTTAAGAGGATTTATCCCACTACTCTATTCACTCGTATTTTTCGTAAATGATATCTCATGAGAAAAAGAATCTTTAGCCTACCTCTACCGTCGCCACACCATGCCTGTGGGTTTCGATCCTTAAGACAGGCCACGCTTCACGACCAGCTACCAGCTTGCGTTGCATAGACACTAATCATGCATTGGGGTAGGCCTGTGCCACCGTGGAATTGCGTCCCGCGGTACTGCGAAAGCTAAAGGTGCAAGTGAAGCTAGCTTGGGCGCCCCCGAGTGTAGATTCACAGACTGCCACCACCTTCGAGTCCCTAGCTCACAGGTTCGGGGTCTGCCGTGCCGCCTCCCATCGAAGACACGAGAGCGAGGGGGAGAGGGGGAGAGAAATGATGGAGATGAGGGAGCTTGAGATGTGAACGGCACATTGATTTTTCACATGTTGATGTGATCACATGGTTTATTCGGATTATTCATTTTGGGATCGACAGCTCTACCCTGAGAGAATCTTGAGTAGGTAAAACATTCAACATGTTGTATGAATATCGTGCGAGAACAATGAACAACTAAGATAAGAAGAAAATGTGCACTTGTCTTTCACTGATGCGGGTTAGGGTTGGGGGGTGATTGGAGACAGGATGCTGATGTGGACCGGATCAGAAAAGGTCGGGATGAGAATAAAAATATTGCTAATTTGATGATATGTGGGTTTGACGTGACAACGAAGGTATTAGGTACGAGTTTTTATAATACGATGCAATAGTAGTCTCACAAACGTAAAAATACTTATTGATAAGCAGAGAGAGAGAGAGAGAGTATTTTGGGGTAGATGACGCTGGAGGTGCTCTTAAATTTCTATCACCTCCTCTTGTGATTTAGATCCTGAAGCAAGATTGTGGTGGGCTCTGGAGAATGAACAACGCGAGAGCTGATGTGGTGCCCTAACCACGATGGTGATGGCGATCTATGGACGGAGTTTGGGCGATAAAATCTCAGTAGAGTGTCTAGGACAGCTTTAAGGTATAATATGGGAAGATGAGCTATCATCTGCCATGTCAGGTGGTGCTATCCTATTCCGATGTGCTCTAACGTTTTGCAAAGTTCAGCACCTTGCTGTGGGGCCACACACGGAATAAATTACTACCTTACCCAGCTTTTCACCGCATCATGTGGGGAAAATATTTTTAACTGTTAGCTCTGGGAGCTAACTTGAGCCACAGGTGCAATAGATTTTGTCTGAGTGCCTGGCACCTCTGCTCGACCGTTTGGCATGGGTGGGATGACATTCTCTCTCCTTCAAGTGCCTCTTTGGACGACACCTCTGCTCCAACGTTTGATCATGCACGTCACCAGCAAGGACGGAATAGTTTCGTTCAATTCTACACTGCATCACAAGATTGCACGCATGGGGACACGTAAAGACAGATTAAAAATATTTTGGTAACCTACATTCCAGAAGTGCATCGCTGAATCTCTTCACAGTTCCTAAATGAACAAACCTTTGGCTATACAATGATGCTGCGTATTTACATAGGGATACAGAAAAGAAACTAGAGAAAGTATATCAAGCCTTGACATTTTCTTCATCACATGCTTGAAGCAACCATCGACCTGAAAAGCTGGAGAGCCTGAGAAACCTGTCAGAATATTTACCTCCACAACGGTGACTTGCTTTGGCTCAACAGGACTAAATTATGGGACAGTATACACCTGCAGCCCCACAGCTTCCCTAGAAGGAAATGCTGCGTGGGGACAATGAAAACATGAGTTTCATAGCTGGAGTGAGCCAATATGTACAAATACTGGATGAGATGTCTCATTATTTATCTAACACTCACATGGAGCATTTTCTGGTTTTCTATCAATACAATTAATTGTTTAATATACTTTGTAGTTGTGACCACAATATTTTTCTGTTTTACAGACCTTCATTGTACAGTTATTGATCCAGTTAAAATATTACCTTCGGTCAGGTGTGATCCTACAGGTTCTATTACAAAAGAAAGGGGCACAGGAGGGGTTTTTTTCCATTTCAATATCACAAAGAAAGAGTATTGTATGACGAATTGCTCCCTTTCACAGGCACATTTTTCCATCCATTAGAGAGAACATAAGCAAGAGTTTGGCAGCTAATGTATTCTCAATAAGTAACACAGAAGCTGATAACTAATCCTGTTTTGCTATAAATGCTGTACTGCTTATTCCTTAATGCAACGTTGGTTCTTGCTACGAGTTAATTGAAAACCATATAGTACTTAAACTGAGTTAACAGTGAGTCTAAGGCCTAAGGGATTGCAGAAGTTCCTAAAATGCAAAAAATAGGTTCAGAGTGAAGATATTGATTATTGAATCCACAAGGTACCATGTCTGATAATCATCAAATGGAAAAATGAAATCTAACTTTCATGCAACTCATGTGCAAGACCTTACCATATGCTGCAACTGTGGGTAGATATGGAAATGTTATTTTGCAGTGTTCTGTTAAAAGGATCACAACCAACAGCAACTAACATTGGGAATGCCCTTCAACATTACCCTCATTAAGCCCCACTCCAGAGCATCGTCTCCTGATTGGTGTTCTGCACTATCTTTGCATTTTGTCACACCAAATCAATGGTTGGATGCAAATTCCAGCATCATACTAAATCTCATTAGTTGTAACTTGTAAGTTTATAATATCAGAAATACAGATTGGACTTGAGTTCATAAGAAGAATCAATCCTCCCACCTTAATTGAGAACCTGAAAGAACCATTGGCATCTGTTAGGCACCCAGCTCAATGTAACTGCACCCAGGTTTCTTGACTAATCCTTGCTTGCTTATTATCCTCCTATAATTTCTGGCCTTCTTCCACTCACCTAAGCAACTGAGCATATTAGAAATTAGGATACAGTGGCCAGAATCTTGGGAGTCCAGATTCAGCAATTCCTCTGATACAAACTCTATGGATGAATCGACACCATGAGCTCTGTGTGCACTAATTAGAGGAGCCAAAACCTGGTTTCGCAACTGAACAGGCATCTCCTTAAAAAACTTCATAGCACTACTAAGATGACCAGCTTTACAAAGCAAATCCATCATGCACATATAATGCTCGATAGATGGTTTGATACTGTATTCCATTGCGATGCTATGAAAGCAGTTAAGACCTTCATCTACTAAACCACAATGGTTGCATGCTGTTAGAATATGAGTAAATACAATGGCATCTGGTCGAACACCCCTGTTTTGCATCTCACTGAAAAGGGTGACAGCCTCACTGCCCTCTCCATTGCAAGCATAGCCATTAATCATGGCACTCCAGATAGCTAGGTCCCTATTAGAAACACTGTCAAATATTTCTCTAGCATGCTGAATGCTCCCACACTTGCAGTACATATCTACTAGTCCAGTAGAAACTTGAAGATCTGACTGCAGTCCCATTGCTATGACATGCTCCTCGACCTGAAGGCCAAGATTAGGGTATCCCAAATTAGCGCATGCAGAAAGAACCGCTAATAAAGTTGCTTTGTTTGGTTCCACCTTTGCGCACAGCATGGCATCAAATGTTTCCAGGGCCTTATCTGGACAACCACATTCAACATACCCATTTAGCATTGATGTCCATAGCACAGCGTTCTTGTAGTGAACCGAATCAAATATCTCTTTAGCAGCCAAAGGATCCCCACATTTTGCATACAAATTTACCAAGGATGCTGCCAGATCATTCTGGCACTGAAAACCACCCTTGATAACAAGAGCATGCACAGCCTTAGCCACCAACAGGTTTCCAAACAGCGTAGCAGCCGTGGTCAGATTGGCAAGCAAAACGGAATCCATACTCTGCTCTGCTGCCCTCATGACTCTGAACAGATCAAACACTTCTATACAGTCCTTTGCTTGCAAATAACCCGATGCCATTGCACTCCAAGTAACCACAGACTTGTTCTCCACACGATCAAACAGTGATCGTGCAGCGCCCAGCTGGTTGCCACGGACGAGCATGGTGAGCACCGAATTCGAGACAAGCAAATCTGCATCAAGCCCTGATTTGACGCTAAGCCCGTAGAGGCACACGCCGAGGTTCCTTGCGGACACGGAGTCCGCGCACCCCGACAGAAGGCCGACGAGCGTGCTCCCACTGGGCCTGACTTCCGCGCGCCGCATGGCGTTGAACACCGCGACGGCCTCCTCGACTTGAGAGCTCCTCCCGTACGCCGAGACCATGCAGTTCCAGGCGACCAGCGTCCTGCTCGAGCGCGGCGTTTCGTCGAACAGGCGGCGCGCGTCGGGGAGGCGGCCGCACTTGGCGTACATGTCGATCAGCGAGGTCCGGACGAAGGCGTCGCGGGAGACGGCGGCGCCCGAGAGGAAGGCGCGGGCGTGGATGGCGCGGCCGAGGCCGGGCAGGCGCAGCGCGGCGCAGGACTTGGCGAGGGAAGGGAAGGTGGAGGCGTCGCCGCGGAGGCCCGCGGCGACGAGGGAGCCCGCGTAGAGGCGGAGGCAGTCGGCGTAGGAGCCCGACGCGGCGGCGAGCTGGATCAGGCGGTTCCAGTGGTTCAGGGAGGCGGCCGCCGGGGCCGCGTCGGCGTCGCTCATGCCGGGAGGACGGCGGAGCGGCGCTCATGCGTTAGCCCCCGATTTGCATACAGAGTTTGCGTTCAAAGCTAAGGGTCTGTTTGGCAGAGCTTCACGCAGCTCCAGATCCAAAAAAACAGTAGCTCCACTACAGAGCAGCTCCAGCGTGGATCTATGTTCTCACCGTGGAGCTGAGCAAAAGTGTTTGGCTGAGACAACAGCTCCAAATCCAGAAATAGAGTTTTTGGTTGGATTGTCCACTAATACCCTTAGTATTTTCCATTTTTTCTTCTCATTTTTTTTCTGAAAAAAGAAAAATGGCCGGAGGAAGACATACAGGTCTCCAGCGCAATCACGTAGACATGTTTTTTCCATTTTTTCTTCTCATTTTTTTTCTGAAAAAAGAAAAATGGCCGGAGGAAGACATACAGGTCTCCAGCGCAATCACGTAGACATGTTTTTTCCATTTTTTCTTCTCATTTTTTTTTCTGAAAAAAGAAAAATGGCCGGAGGAAGACATACAGGTCTCCAGCACAATCACGTGTTGACATGTTTTTTTTATATACGCATGCATCCGGTCATTTTCCCAAGAAGTTGATTAATCGTTCATACATAAATTAATTGTTCATACATAAATAATTGTCCATACATAGAAAATAAATTTGATAATTCACTACTTCATTACATTCTACCTCCAAGCAAGAGCAAGATTGGTGGCCAGCTCATCGCGAAAAATATCCATTGTAGTGACACTGCCTTCTGAAGTAGATCCATCCGATGGAACTACAAATGGATTGTACCGTTGCGGTATTGTAGGGACGATCACGATCAAACCGAGCAAAGTCTGAATCCTCACTATTATGCTCACGAATGAAATTGTGAAGGACCATACAAGCAATAACTACCATTTTTTGTTTCCACATCGGGTAGTTCGGCATTTTGTATAAAATTTGCCACTTCATTTTCAATACGCCAAAAGATCGCTCAATCACATTTCGAATAGAAGAATGGATGCGATTGAATTTTTCCTTTGGAGTTTTTGGTTCCATACCTCTATGCCACTCAGGCATATGATACCTCTCACCCTTATATGGAGCTAGATAACCTGGACGATTGGGATACCCCGCATCGACAACGTAGTATTTACCTACAAATGATGACAAAAAATAAATTTATTTGTAGTCACGTATAATGGTAAAATAATTATTCCAATAAATTTTACCTTGCGGTGGATGTGGAAAGAATTTCTCGTCCACACTCAATGCATTGTATAACACACTTGTGTCATGCATAGCTCCTGGTTGGCCCGTTGACACATATGTGAACCGCATGTCGAAATCACAGACTGCTAAAACATTTTGGGTGGCTATCCCTGTCTTCCCGATATACCTCACTTGATCATCCGGTGGAAGGGAAACACGAATATGGGTGCCATCAAGTGCTCCAATGCAATCTTTGAAATGTGGATATGCTCGCCTATCATCCCTTATTCTCCTATGAACATTATGAAAATTTGGATCTTTTGGCCTAATGAAATCCTTTGCCATGGCCATCAAACAGTTTAGAACATTCTCAAATTTTCGACTAATAGTTTCACCAGAGTGCTTGAATCGATTTTGACATTTTCTATTAGACTCATTTCCCGCACAGATAAATAAGAAAATTCCTAGACTCTCTTCGGTAGACATGTGCAACGATGGTTTTAACCCATACCTCTGTACCAATAAGCCATGAAGATCAAAGAAGATTTCTGTGCTCATACGCAACTGGCTATGGCATTCGCCTGGAGTGTGCAAAGTCTCCAAAATAAAACCCATTCCACTGGTGGTAGATGTCCTTGTAGGGTTTTTAGTAAGGAACATATCAACATATATTTGAGCAAGCATAGCACCTCCTAGGATAGTTTTGAAAAATTCCTCATTCTCATCACTAGAATCATCACTAGACAACTGCAAGAATAAAAATAACATGTCCAAATAACAACATAAGATGAATAAAAAATGACAACAATTTGACCATCACAAATTATCCACACAAGATAGATGAATAAAAAATAACAACAAATTAAACATCAAAAATTTGTCCATATGACATAGATGAATAAAAATGACATGTCTAAAAAAAAGATGGCAAATCACTCGGCCATCACTTTGCAAACATCATATCGTACTTCCTCTTAAGCCAACTAAACCTAGCCTCATTGGTGGGAATAGTCATGAACATTTCCCTTTGCTCTTTCTTGACAAAAAGCTCAGTTGCCACAAAATGCTCATCACTGCCACACGCAGCCCCACATGCGGCAACATGGTCCATTACTTGTTCAATAGTGATCCCAGCTTGCCTGCTTGCCACAAAAGAGGAAGCATTATCTGATATCTTGGAGATGTGTTCTTGTATAACTAATGCTGTGCTTGCCTTAGATTTCTTGTTAGGTTTATCAAGGATCACATGTACTTTTTTCTTAGCATTGGCAACGGAAGGAGAAACCTCCTGGACCTCATCGCCATTGTCTAAATCATTGTTACCACCCATCTCTAACCCATCCTCGGCATCAATGAAGTTGGAACTCATAGGATTGGGTGCTTCTTGGCTTGGGGGTATGATGGGGTTGGAACTCATAGGATTCCAATGATCTTGCTCTTCATTAATGATGTTTCCAAACATCACCTTCAACTCATCTTCGTTTTGGAGAGGCCTATTCTTAAATTTCCCCACGCCAGGAATGTCCTAAAAGTGTTTGACAAAGGTATTAAATTGAAATTATACAAGACTAATATAATCTATATATGAACAAAATACCATGCGAGAAGTGCTCACTTTTTTGTTTTTTTCCACCACTCGGCGTCCATATTGATAGTTCCCTTCTCCCAGTTCCAACCAGTACCAGTTTGCTTTCTCATTAATTTTTTCCATGCAGACAAATCACCCCTCAACTTATCCCACTTGTTCTTAAGTTGACTTTTTTTTCAACATGATACCGGTACTCTGAAAAAACCTTCTTCACCTCGGAATATCCCACATTGTTCAAATGAGTGTTTGGTCGATTTCCTTTTCTAACTTGTTCAGCAAACAACTTGCAAACAATGGTGGTATAGCCATCATTCCAATCCATATGATCACCCTATTAATGATTTCTCCAAAATATTGTTCAAATTTCAACTCTATTATACAACAGCTCGACTACAATGGAAGAAAAATATACCTCATCATCCCTTGCCCTTTTGTTAGCTGATGCAGCACGCCTCCTAGCTTGCGCAACCGGCGTAGAAGATGCCTGCGACGCCATCAGGAACTCATCACCGATCACCGCGTCCTACATGCCATTTGCCAATAGTCAACTATCACAAACAGTAGATTAAAATGGAGTTTTTTTGGGGTGATGGTAATGTGTAGTAATACTGCAATACACACTCCTAGTCACAATTTCAGAAGTTCACATTTAGAAAACTGAAAGTATATATCAAGGTTTAGACGTGTGATGTAGTTACACCACAATGGATCGTTAAAGCACCAGTAGCAGAACAAAAGAGTGAACCTGCAATGCAAACCAATGTTCTCCAGTCCCTCTGCCAGAACTATGATAGCGATGATAGTGAGTGAGGACAACCCCTCTTGAAGCCATAATAATACTGACAAATGTCTAGATATAGTTGTGTTATTGGATATCCGAAAATGTTGCAGTATTTGTAAAAGTGATGGTCGCAAAAAGTTCAAAATTAACTCAGGGTTCATAGGCAAATCCTTTCAACTTGTTAGTATTGATATAAAGCATAGAACATGCAGTGCACAACAGTGTTGTATGATCTGAAAAGGACGACTACAATTTTACTCCTTGACTCTATGATTACAAGGACACCTCTACACCATCCAAGTTTTAAAAACATGCTACTATTTCCTACAATAGGTTGTTAAACAAGCAACGGACGTGAACAGTATCCGTTTCTGCGTACCAAAGTGATGTGCACTACCCCTCACGACAAGCCGCACAATGACACCATGCCAGCTCAATGCCAACTCCATGGATGCATCCCCCTTTTGTGTGCTCTACCGCAAGTGCATTTCCCTTGTTTGTGCTCTAACAGCTAGTGCATCTCACTTGTGCATGTTCTAACGCCTAGCACATCTCACTTGTGACTTGTGAGTGTACTAAAGATTTCCTTAGGATCAAATGTTGCACAAACAAATAACTAGGTATGGAAGAAGCTCATATCTCCTACCCAGACACTACAAAATAAAATGCAGAATTGCAAATTAGTTATGAGTAGAAAAATGGTGTTGCAAAGCCGATGAAATTGAGCAATTGTATGCTTTTGATCATCAGGGTATATTATTCCTTAGCAAATATGAAACCGGTCACAAATTAAAGAACAAAGATATCAAAGTTCTAGCATACTGCATTCTACATAAGATCAAGCAAACCTGGAAGAAATTGTTTCATTCCCGTCACAAAATAGACAACTTATAACCAATCATCACAAGAACCCGCCTACTCCGCAGAACTAAAATCCAAGCATGTGACAGAAGCAAAAGAATAAAAGACAAACCAAACCAATGTGTATCCATCTGTCATGCAGATGGTACTACCATCACGCTAAGCTATTGCAACAGCAGCTACCTAAAACAAATCATTGAACCTAGACAACTAGGACAGATCAATAGAAATGAATAGATTCCATGGGTAACTAAGCGGCTAAATGTCTGGTTTGGCCTTCATCTTGATTGTTCAGCTTGGAATCAGATGAAAAACTGTAGGGACAGTACAGGCACCCAGCCTTGAACCAGCAACAGCTGAGAATCCCCATCCAGTAGAACAAAGAAACATTTCTGCATTTCGGCTCGCCATCATCATCATCATCAGATATTCTTACCAATCCATCCGCGTCGCCCAGGCCACCCGCGGCCCGGCTTGCGCCGTCCAGGCCGGCCGCGCCGCCCAGGCCAGCCGCGGCTAGGCTTGCGCCGCCCAGGCCTGGCGCGCCGCCCAGGCCAGCCGCGGCTAGGCAGGCGCCGCCCAGGCCGGGCGCGCCGCCCAGGCCCGCGGCGGCCAGGCTCCCGCCGCCGGGCGCGCCGCCCAGGGTCCCGCCGCCGGGCGCGCCGCCCAGGCCCGCGCCGCCGGGCGCGCCGCCTAGGGTCCCGCCGCCAGGCGCGCCGCCCAGGCCCGCGCCGCCGGGCGCGCCGCCCAGGCCCGCGACGGCCACGCTCCCGCCGCCGGGCGCGCCAGTGATGGGGCCGGGACGTGAAAGTCCAACCCTAGGGGCCGGATTGGAAGATGAAGGGGGCGGAGGAGGTGGAGGAGGATCTGATCTTCTCATTCCCGGCGGCGGTCCGGCCACCGACGGAGACGAGGCGGCGGCCGGCGCTGGATGCGGCGGGGGAGGAGAAGGACAAGGCGTCGGATGAAAGAACAGAGGGGCGGCGCGGAGAAAATAAAACAGAGGGCGAACCGGTACGAGATGTGTGTAATCGATGGCATTGGTGGGTAATTTCCACCAACTCCATGAGAGGTTACAAAACCAGCGTTTTGAGAGCACCCCCTTGGGTGCTCCGTGGAATTGGTGGATCTGGGAGCTGGATCCAATTTTTTTGCGGATCTGGAGTTCACGGAGCTGCACCGTTTGGCTGGAAAAAATAGGAGCGGAGCTGTTTTTAAGGATCTGGAGCTGCGTGGAGCTCTGCCAAACAGGCCCTAACTTTGTGTATTTGGGATGCAGGAACGAAAAACAGGGAGGACCATATTTTCTAGAAAGAAACAGTGGCATAGAATTGATGAAAACTATAGGGATTTAAAGATTTTATCTTTTCTTTTGCTAAAATGATTTTTATCTAAACTATGTTGAGTGCTCTACTTTTCATCCAAGCTTGTCTTGGCTCAAGCAGATACAATAAGGCCATGTCACTTTCTGGTAGCCAAATCATGTTAGCAACAAGTTTAAAGATTCTTACATGTTGAAAAAAAGGAAGATAGCTGATACTTAACCGTGGTTGCTGGTAATTTAAATCTTCCATTATTTCTTTGGAAAAGTCTAATTTTCAACCTCCAACTACTCCAACTATAGCAGAAGTCTGATTTTCAACTTGCAACTACAAAACCGGACAGGGAGGGCAATCCAATTCAACTGTCAAAACCGGGCAAATTTGACCCTTTGGGTGGTTTTGAAGGTGGTTTTGCATTTTCTAGAAATTTAATTTTTTTTGATTTGATCAAAAAAATTCATAACTAATTCATTCAAATCCAAAAATATGAAGTTGGCACAAAAAGTTTTCTAAAAATGTAGGCTATTTGTTGGCACTCTATTTGGTGTTGTTTACATCATATTTGTTACTACTCCTAGTATTTTATTGCTCATAATAAAACATAAGGAACATGAACAACTAAGAATCAAATAATTCCAAATATAACACCAATAGATAGGTTACATTTTTAGAAGTTTTTTGGCACCGATTTGATATTTTTCTTATTTGAAATGAATTAATTATGAATTTTTCCATTAAACCTAATTTTTTAAAAAATTTTAGAAAATGCAAAACCACTCTTGAAACCCCCGAAGGTCCAAATTTTGTAGTTATAGGTTGAAAATCAGACTTATGTTATAACTAGCAGAAATGCCCGTGCGTTGCTACGGGTCTTTACCCTCTCTAAAATAATTTTCTTCTTATAGGATCGTGCCCGTGCGTTGCAACGGGCAGTGAAAAATTCATAGTACAATACACCTCGCATTCAGCAAAGCAATATATCAAAAGAAAATAGTTAATTCACGTACTTAAATATTGTATTAATATTTCTTTGGAATACTGCAATTTTCCAAATACAAAATTTCAGCGATCTTGGTAACAGCCTAAGATTCATGTATGCAGTTGCTCTTCTATGATGCATACTATCGATTCATGTACAGTCGCTCTTCCAAATACTATTGTACTATTAGTTGACCATTATTGCCTAATAGTCAAACTTCCCCATAAGACCATACAGCAACAGCAAGGAAATAGACATGCATGTAATCTTTCGTTGTGGCCAAAACTCCTCCATTACAGCAGAAATTCTGAGTGGCTGATTTGAATTCTTCAAAAAAATGATTGGCTCTGCATACTCTAATGAAAATCTAACATTTCAAATGGCATGAAACTAAAGTTCCGAACCGAAGAAAAAGCACTCATGCCTCTTTTTACCTGAGCTGCTTGCTGCAGCAGGATCTGGCCTCCAATCCAAGAGCCCATGGTTTCTCTTAACAGTCCAAGAGGCAAGAAGGAATTTGGTAGCATACATGCTAACAACCCATAATATGAAGATAGCGTCAATCTTCATCGTATTAAAACATGAATGAAAGAATGGTCTACCACTGGTCTAGGTGCCCCAATACGTATTATGCATTACTAATGCAGATTATCATTTTGTGGCAGCATCACACACCTGGATATGGCACAGTAAGCTTCAGAATTTAGAGTGTACTTACATACAGCTCCAGGTAAAGAACAACTTGTTGCAAAAGAGTTCTTAACTGTCAGATGGACAATAGATGAGATGAATTTAGCAGAAATGTATACTCTCAAAATCAAAGAGATTTCAGAAGGATTGCTCCACCAATACTGACCTTTTCATAAAATAAAATAAATAATATCTTCACAGAGCATACAGGTGAATCGGATTTGCCTGTCATGGGATGTTGTATTCTGAAATTTAAGAAAAGCATACAGGTGAATATTGGGGTAAGCATTCTAGAGAGAGTACTGACTTTTAGGAAGAAGGAATGGCAATTCAGAAGAGGAAGCCTTGCCTCCTTTGTAGGTCTCATAAATCATAATAACAACGGCCCTCCCCTCTTTATCTCGAAAATTTGCCCTGTACATTTTGCCGGTTTCCGCTTCAACAGAAACATCAGGCTAAAAGGCAGTTAGCGTGTATGTGGTTACTTGATCAGGATTCAGAGAACAACCTTTTAGGTTGAAATGAGAGGCATGCTTTCTCCTGAACATGATTTCTTCCGCTACCAATCTCAGTAATGCTCAACCCTGATGATCCTAATGGTAAGATATATAAACAACCTTTTTCTTGGCCTTACCACCAGGCAGACCATTCACCTCTTCCAAGTTTGATGATGATCCATGGACCTGAAGTAGTAGGTAGTCAATCTTTTGTTCAGGCAATACAACAAGCAACTGGTGTGCATCAGAGCTGAAGTAGAAGGAAGGGCCCTCACCCGTGAGCTTTCTCCATGGTAGGCTCATCCTGATACCCTTAGTGGAAATTCTACAGCAAAACATCAGGCAACGCAGCAGCAGGCATCCGATGTGCGACCCCAATGACATACTTGCACATGTTGCGCCGCCACAGGAGGTTGTTGATCCATCTCCATCTTAATCGGCAAGACATGATCTCTGAAGGCTGAAGCATTCTAGCATTTTAACAAACACTTCGTTGGCATGTTGCTGGCTGTAAGGAGCAACACAGACAAACAAACCTGCTAGGGAGGAGGAGGGCAGACCATCGAGAGGGGTGGCGACGCCGCTGCCTCATCCACTCGGTGATGGGGCCGCGTCCACCAGAGCCGCCGTCGATCTCTTTCCATGGAGGTTATGGAAGCCAGAGCCTTCTCCTCCATCAGGGATCGCACGATTGGCCAACAAGGGGAGGAGAGGGCAGCCGCAGGGCAGGGGCCAGAAATCGGGCTCCATATGCTGTATCCGCCTCGTCCTCCGCGGGCGATTACAGCTGCCGCACCAGCCATGTCGGAGATGGACGGGCTCGCCGAGGACGCGCGTGCCCTCGAACCCTAGCTCGGCGACTCGCTCCGTCCGGCCGCCGCATCCCTGCCCGACCGGCACCTTTGTGGTGATAGGTGTGCGGCGTCTAGGATTGGAAGATGGCGATGCATCCGGCTGTGGATCCGTCGTCCGCGGCGGCGGCGGCGGCGCGGTCGACGGCTCGGAGGGGCGGCGCACGGCGGCGGCGGATGCGGCGCAGCGGAGACCGAAACGAGGAGAAGCTGCGGCGGCAAAGCAGGGCAAGCGAGCTGGCGGGCGGCGGCGGCGATGCAGGGCGTAGCGAGCGAGGAGGAGTATGCGAGCGAGCGGGAAGATCTGAGCGCGGAGCGTGAAGCCGCGGGGAGCGGAAGAGGCGCAGCGGACGGGGCGCGGTGGCTCCCGGCGTGCGTTCCATC